>NC_091486.1:3510137-3810137 GCF_947461875.1 Haliaeetus albicilla
ACTCTGGGACTTTATCATCTAGCTTTATTTATAAACCTGAAACTGAGCAACACAACCGTATTGGTCTGTATACCTGTATACGCAGGAAAGGTTTCATGACATTTTTAATAAAAAGTCTGAAACATAATCATGATCATCTCCCTCATTTCCTGAGAAGACTTCAAAACAGACACATCCTCCCCCTCACCCTGCGTCCTACTCTCATCCCCAAATACTGCTTTTGCAGCGTATTTGGTTGGGATACCACGTAAAGACACAAAGGCTTCCAGTCAAAGGGAAGATGAATCTGCAATTCCTTGCTGGTTTATGAAATCTAGCAAAATTTTTAAGCTGAAGTCATGAAAACTGGTGTAAAGGCTACAAAGATTAGTCTGATGGCACTGGGATCTACAACATCAGCATAGAAAAAAAAAAACCACCCAAAACCAAAACCCCAAGTCTTCTGAAAGCCAGTCTACTTAATGGAGATTGCTCTGATGGGTACTCCCAATATGGGCCTAACACATCCTTAACTAGAAGGGAACTAAAAATAAAATTTCAAACTTATTTCTGCATGTCTTCCAGCATCAGACAGAACTGCAGACTTCTTTTCCATCTAATATGTTTCTGAGATGCAAACAGCAACAGTGAAGTATGGAAAGAGTAATCAGACCTGTATTTCATGGTTGCACAACCTACCCAGGCAAGTCCATTACACTGCACTTGAACTTGATTCTATTATAACCATTAATGACAGTATTGTAAGGATTTATACGCAGGAATACTCATGTGATAGAAAAGGACTTTTTTTTTTTTTTTTTTTTTGCTGTTCCCTAGAAAACTTAGTATATAAGAGAATGAAAGGGCAAAGTTTAGTCTGGCAGCTACCTATACTTACAGTAGAAAGGCTACTGCAATTGTATGATGTTTGAGATGAATTTGAACTCTTTCTGAGCACCAAGATCCACAAACATATAAGGAATGGAGTATACACACCAATATGTTCCAAAATATACTTTGTTGACCTTTAGACAAGTATTAGTCCTGTTATCACAATTCTCAATGCTCGCAGGAAAACAAGGACTGTACTTCATATAAACTGAGCCAAAGTACATTCATTAAATCTAAACACAACAGCAATTAACTTAAGCAATACAAGAACCAGGAAAAGATAAACAAGACAGTAAAGTACGAAGTCACCTGAACTGTTGTCCACTGCCTTATACAGAAGATGCATATCTTTTCAGACTAGAGTTTCTCATTACTGTTCTCCTTTTCAGCACGTTCCACTAAGTCTGCATTGTAGTTAATCAAAAAGTCATTGGGGACGAACTGAGAAATGCCACCAAAGTCCTGCACCTCTGCACAGAAGTCTGCAAGACTTACTATCTTTTAAGAGGCTAAAAGGTTAATCTTAAAAATTTAAAGATTGACTTGATGATCTAAAAGGCTTGTTTCTTTTCCTAATATTTAAAAATAAAAAAATAAATCGAGTTTGCAACTCAACACGTGTCCTACAGTAAACTTGAAAGTTTAGTGTAGCTTTTTGTATAACAATAGCTATATTAAAACTTTAATTCTCCAGGACTATAGTATGATCAGCAGGGGGGGGGAGTATGAGGAAACCTATATTTGCTTAGATAGCTCATCATATACTTTGAAAATTTTTCAATTTTTTTGCAGTTCACACCTTGCCAAAATGGAAAACTTGTATGGATGAGCCTGCCATGGAAGTGTTAAATTCCCTAGCCGAGACGAACACTTCTGAAAAGAGCTTTCCGGAGGAAGAATCCAGTCTTGAAAAACTGAAGAATGATCTACCTAATGGTACTACGCTAAGTCTTAAGAGCCTAGGTTCCTAAATATAGTGGAAACTATGGAGGATAATGTCACCTACAAACAAGAAATACAACTGAGAAAGGAGGTGGTTAAAAAAAAAAAAAAAGAGAAGAATAGTATCACTCAACTACTATACTGTTAAAAACTCCTTGAAACCCCTTGTTTGCTAGATGGACAGCAACAAGAAAACATTTTTCTACTAGAAATGTGTCTTCAGGTTTTGCACATAAGAGTATGGAAGATAATTTTTTTAAAAAGTCAGCTGCTATAACCACTTAATGTTGTTATTTTATATATAAATATATGTGTATCTATATATCTTGGGTTTATTTTAAAAAAATTATAGAGAGCGTGAATACAGATTCTACTCAGTGTAGAGAATATATCGAACCATTCATCCGCTTTTGAAGTTCGGCAACACAAAAAACCATTAGGTATCAATCCTGGATCCATGAGAGCTTCTAAAACATAATCAGGTAATACATATATTTTACTTTGGAAACAAATGATCAGACAGCAAGCATGGTATTTGATCTCTCTTTTTGTCACAGATCCAAAGGCTGGGGCTCTGGCAATGGAAGGTGGAGTTGGACCATTCATTAGCTTTTTTCTGACACTCAACAGGCAGTGCACAATGCATCAGCCTTTCTGAGATGAGCTATGGAATTAATACATACTTGCAGAACTCTGTACACAGCTTGAGTAGATCACCATTTCTCTCCAGGCTGCAAGCAATGGACCAAAACACTCTCACATTTTTAATCTCATCAGCACTTCATTTTTTACAGTTAAGTTCCACTTAATGCTTAAAGGCACTGCAATATTGTAGTTCTAGTAAGAGAAATTTGGTAGACTTAGCTATCATGCAACTTACACAATTTTTTCAACAGAAATACCACTTCAGACTACAAAATACTATCCAAACATGACCCGCAACACAAAATTAGATACAATTAAATGAAAGAACTAGGACTTTGGAATCTGTAGAAGAGATGCCCTTTGAATATCCAAGTTAGAAGAAACTCTCTACCTGTGAATCCCTATGCAAAAGCGGCCACTTGACCTTTCGAAGTTCAAGCTTCAGTAATTAGCCACTTTAAAGAAACCTGTGCATCTATAAAACCGTGAACTCATTCTGATGACTCCTCCAGAAGAGTATTTGACACTATTAAACTTTTTATTCATTTAAAGAAAGACCTATAGTATTCAGAGACCTGAGATTTTAGAAATCGTGGTGGCAGAACTAATGGAATGCAACTTTAGAGGATAAGGCCACAACAATTCAAGGAAAAGGATGCAAGTAAAGATGAGGAATCTCTTAGTTTGATTGTTAGTCTGAGAGACTCCACAGTACCATCCAAAGTAACATCTCCATCTGAGTGATTAAGGAAAACGGGATTAAGGGGGCAATTGTGATACATGGAGTACTCAGGATGAGGCCACTGCAGGAGGGGTAACAGCAGCATCTAAATCTTGCTGAACTCTTGCTCAAGGAAAAAAAGAAGATGAAATTAGTTTTGCAGTATGTGTTCCTCTCCGCAGTCCCTCCAAGCAGTTTGTCCTATTGTTAGAAGAAATTAATGCTGCCATAATAGAATTTTGTAGAGAACTTGCATTTTCTGCCTTGTACTGAATATATTTAAGACTAGATTTAAGTAAGTGGGGAAAAAAACCCCAGACCTCTGGTGTCCAAGTTTTCCAAAATCATTTCAGAGCAAAGCACATGGCAGAATATGGAGAAAAGGGGTCAGGCAACATCTATGTTCTTTAGGTAGAAATTAAGGTGCCAGTAATGTCACAACTGGTATCAATAGCATCAGCTGGCTACCTCTGAAATAAAGACTGTCATCCTCTGGGAATCTCTAGAAATTTCAAGTTAAGATAAGTGCTATTTTTCACACTTCCTGACTTCAAGAGAACACACTAAAACACAGGCTGATGTTTTCAAGTTCAAACATGCCATTCCTGTCACTGCAAGGTGCGAGCAGCACAAAACAGAAAACCGTTCTTATTTACTGTCTGATGATTTTGTAGAGGAAAAAAAACTTGAAAGATTCTGTAAATTGTTTGGTTTTTTGAAGCACAGCCTTGGGACGACACTCGCCTCATACATGCTGGTAGCTTTTATAGACATTACTGGTCCAACGTGTCCCCGTCCCCCCGTCCCCAACACAACAGAGAAGGTATTACAAGATGGTAAAAATCTACCACAAGTAACACAGGGCTCAATACTCACCAGAAAAGTTTAAATTCTACAAGATTCAGAGGTTCAAAAAAACAGACCAGGCCAAACAGGCACTAGTGCTAGAAATACACACAGCTTTCCATTTTGGATTACCCTCCTCTCCCCATCACAAAACCCCAAACACAAAGAAAAAAAATCAATCCCTATAGAAAATAATCACAGTAGCTGACCTCAAAGGAAAAGCCGTTTCAAGTCAGCCAAGATTTAAAAGGAAGTGAGAAAAAGGGACATGGCACAGATGAACGGGACAGTGCTTGCCTTAACAGGTCCCTGCCCACCACTCCTCCCAAGAAAACTGGCCCTCAATACTGTATGCAGTTTTGAATGTACAAACAAAATTCAAATAAGAACTCCATTCAGGTTTTGAGATTAAAAACTTGAAAACTGGGGTTCTGCTGTACCCTGACTATCTAGGTGGTATCATCTACAACTGTCTCTGGATGAAGCTCAGGTAAGGCAGCTGCTCATGAAGTAGCTAGGGATGCTTTCCCATTGCACACATACGAGTAACACCATTTCCACACAGAGTCTTAGAATGCTGTTACTAAACTAAAAAAGTAAGGCACTTTACCAGTAGCCATGCTCCCAGACTAAAGCCTAAATAAACTACCTAAGGATATCAAAACTAGATTAGGAAGATATGAATCGTTGTGAAGGATGACTATCATGCTGGTGGTGGCAACTAGCAGAATTTCTATTTTGAGGCCTGACAGCAAGTTTCCCAGCAGTGATCTCAGATACCTGTCATAGCTGTTCATCTGATTCGAGAGTCCCAAAGCAAGTGGAATCCTGCAGTACTTTGCAGGCACGTGCTGCAGCACACCAGATATGGGAAGTCTCAGTGTAGGCTCCTTTCGTTGCAAGGGCCTGCACACCCATTCAAAGCCTCTATGCAAGCATTCATCTAATGTAGAGAGCAGCTCAGGAGATAGTATTTGGCTTTTCTTCATACCCTTCTCTATGATGTTAGATTTTCCAAAGATAAAATAGGGGCCACAGAGAAATCTAACTACGAAAAAAAAAAAAAGTTTTACCTTCAGATAAATGCTATCTTGACAGCTTAGAGATACAAGTGAACTTCCTCCCTCTGTATAGACCGCATCGAACAATCTAAATTCTCCACATACACTGATCAGCAGATCCAGACAAGCTACAGCTGCCCTTGTCCAGATGGTAGCTGAACAGTATGAAAGACAGGTTCCAGATTTGTGTAAATAGAGAGAGGGATTACCTTGGACATGAAGGCAAACAGAACAACAAAATGGTGGGGGAAAGGCAGGACCTAGTACTGAAAAATTCAAGCCTTTAAAGGTTCACCCATTCAACTGAGCTGGAAACCCTTCTTTACCCTTCCCTTATTTTACCTCTCCAACACATTTATGGAGAATCATCAAGTTTAGCTTCAGTCTTGATCCCACAGTCAATGAACCAGGGGCTTTTTTGTATTTTCATTTTCATTCCCTTTTTCATTTCACTACCTCATCACAACAGTAGGCCTTTCCAAGTTCATCTTTCTTACACAGGTTGGCCAGAACTACATTCAGTACTTAAGGCATTTCCAAAGACTTGTCTGGTATCAGGTTTTTTTTGTTTGTTTGCTAGGAAATACTCCTTCAGAAGCATTTTAGTATCGGATGCATCACAGCCAAATCACATTAGTAGCTCATGGTAACTCTTATAATGCAAGACCACAGTTTGAAATACATTTTTAAGTTGTAGCGCAATCAAAAAAGCAGACTCTGCTGTACAGCCTCACAAACAGCTGAACTGGCACAAACAAGTAGAAGTAATTCCTTCCTTCAGCCACTAAACTTAAATAAATGTCAGACTGCAGCATTACACACCTAAGTAAATACCTATCATCATAAAAACGCTAATGTTTTTGACTGCTGAGCCCTCTTCCTAAAGCAAAAAAATCTGCATAACCTCAAACTTTGTTGTATCCATTTAGTTCTATTTCTACTGTTCAGTGCTATTTATATAGAACTCCAAACCTTTTCTACATTGAAAGAATTTTAAAATTTGTGTCTTTATGTTCTGAAATCAGTATTGATTATATTAAAAAAAATCCAGCAGAACTGCCTCTCTACCTCTAGCTAAACTGGCTGTCACTTGAAATGGATTTTCTATTTGTGTCCTCTCAGGCTGCCACATTTTGCTCACTGTATCAGCCTGTAATCTGAAGATTATGTTAAAAATCCCATTGACATAGCTTGAAACAACCCCTATTTCTATGGACGACTGTTGATGTGGCAAGCACGTACTTCCCTTGCTTTCAAGCTCCTAAATCAACTCTTAGTCTCAAGCTCCAAACACAACACCACAGGCAGTTCCAGCTACACACCACCTCAGGTACAGCTCAATTCTGTCAACCACAATACTCCTCTTTAACAAAGATACCCTGGGTACTGACTGAAGGATGGAAGACAGGAGTACAAAGATTTGTTTTGTTTGAAGTACCTAGTTCTGGACTTATTTTCTAGAGAAGACCAGGGAAACATTTTCACCATATGTAATGCTCATAATTTAAATACTCTTATTACCTTTAACCCCATCATCACCTTCCTATGCTGTGAAGATACTACATCAAAGTGGGCTTTCCCTCAGGAAGTGAAAACTGACAGAATTTCACTAGAAATCATTATTATGCCAGTTTTTATGTAGAAAAAAATCTGATATAAGTGACTGAAATACCTGAAGTTTTTGACAGTTTACAAGATTCACAAGATGAAAAAAGCAATGGAACAACAAAGCAATTTCCTAACGGGCCTCAACATTAGACTATTCTTCTGCTCCATTTTTTTTAATCTTTATGGATTCTCATGAAGAAGATTTTGCTGTCCACTGGTCATTTTTTAAATATTATTACTAATTGTATCCAGAAAAATGAGATCAGCAACTAGAAGAACAAATCCCAAAAGGAAGTATTTCAAAACCAAAAGAGGGTTATTAAAGTCAGGATACTACATACTAAAACTTAACTCGTATTTGTTGACAGAGCTTTAAGAATAACTGACTGGAAAAGGGAGCAATTTGAAAGTATGTTTGTAAAACTCTTATCAGTGTTCTAGAGCATAACTCTGTAGTAGTGACTTAAAGAATATGCTACATATTGGACAACCAGCACATTTATTGTCATTAGAACAGTTAAATGCAGCAACCGCTGCAACAGCTGCCTTAAATAAATCAGCACTGATCTAACATGAGAATCAGATCAATACAAAAGTAATCCAAGATAGTGGCTTTTATATCTCTTACCTGCCTACAAGCACTTACAAATAGCCTACATTTTCATGTTCAGTGTTCTTCTTAAGGAAAAAGAAAAAAAAAAAAGCCTCTTCTAAGGCTTTCTGATGTTCAGTACAAAGCAAGGCAAACAGACATTTGAAAATATCATCAGAGCTCAATGATACATAAGCTGACTCCAAATAAATACTACAACAGTTTCTTATGTACAAAAAGGTAACTATGTACATGCTTCTAAAGTTTGGTCCTGATAAAGTGGCAAAACAAATACTAATCTCTCCAGAAAGTCTTTTCAAAAGAAATTCTGAAGTGGATGAAAATTGCTGTTATTCTTCCACCAGAAAAATGCTTCTGAATTGCTGTAACTCAACCTATACACTGGTAAATTTAGAAGAAGAGTATGGAATCACCTCTCTTTCCCCTTATTAGAGTGAATACCAGTTCAATTCCAGTAATCTGTAAATCATCTCCCTATTCCCTAAAATGCACAGATAAAAATATTTGGAAGATTATGACCTACCAACATCAAGTAATTTAGGAAAAAATCCAACTAAGGAAAAAGAGACCAAAATATTCTTATTTGTGGTTATGTATGAATAACAAAAATTTGATGTCAATCTACAATGTCTCACGTAGAAAGTAAAAAATAACCTTTTAGAAACTCAAGATTATTGCTGGAATTATCTCTAAGTATGAAGATACTGAAGGCATGTTTTAAAGGCTTTAAACATCTAAACATTTAATAACCAATATATCAAATTAAATTCTCATTTAAGAACCACGCACATATGCTTAGCAAAACTGAATTCAACAGGACCATGCTTCACTGTACGTTTGTTATGAAAAGTATTCAAAACCACACTAAAAACTTATTGCTACTGGAATTTTTGTTTTTAGCAAATCACATCTGATAACACAATGAAGCTCAATTTAGGTACTACATACCCTGATGGTATAGCCCATGTCTGACACACTACAATAATCCTAAACTATTTAAAGAAGTTTATAGCATGCAAATCAATGAAAAAGTTGCCTTGAAGTGTTCAATTCAGCCACTTTTGCTTCATTTAACTTTTCAAGAAAGCCTTAAAAATCCATTTATTACAAAATGTTGTGTGAAATTTTTACTGTTAACTTTTCAATATGCTAATTCAAATTATTAAGATAATTTACTCAAATTTTATTAAGAAATTACTTTCAGGAAGCCTCGATCCATTTAAGAGAGCCCTACACATTTCTCAACTACGGAAGTATTTACATTTAGAATGGCAACTCTGGTTCAGCCAGTACATCAATTATGTACTGGGTAATACTTTTAAAACAGGGGGAATCCAGATTTGCTGTGTGATACTTGTATTAAAATATTTTAATTAATTTTCCCCTGATCACTGTGTCACCATTCAGGCAAGATTACAGATCTCCATAATAACAACCATGCTCTAATATAAAAATATTAAATTTTGTTACAGAATTTAAATAAATAAATACATCATGCATCATTGCCAAGACACAACAAAACCAAAACACTTTTAGCATTGTATAGTTAAGGATCAGAAAAAAAATTAGGTAATGGCAAAGTACAGAGCAATGCACAACTCACTGCCTCTTATAATGGCTTCACAAGTGTTTTATAACAGCTAAGTATTATTTAACTTATTATCTAGTCACTTCTCCATCCGTTTTGCATACTTGGTGAGGACATGGAGCCATGTTCCCAAACTTGGATTTAAGACACCACTGTGGTCTAGAAGCTACAAACATTTTGTAAACAACTCTAACCAACACACTTACATAAAGCACTCTGTGGCGGCAACAACAAAAGTTATAGTAGAAAATAAACCCATCTACTTTCATATTTAATGGAACTACCCAAAATATTTTACTGACTGACCATCAAATAGTTAATTAGCATTAAAGGATTCCCTTCACTTAAAACTTGCCCATAAAATACATAAAGTCCTCAAATCAGTCCTATACAATCTTCAACTGATAAATAAGCAAATAAACAGAAAATTTGATTATTCCAAATCTTAAAAAAAAAAAAAAAAAAAAAATTCTCATAACATCATTCTCATTGTACTTGGTGCACACAAGTAAGAAACTGTTCATCTCCCAAACCAGTGAAAGATTTAATACCAAAACAAAGAAACTCACTCCTTTCAGATCTTTTGCTCTGCCATATAGCAAGCACGCATATACCAATCCCTGACAAATTTTATTCTATGCAGGTACGCTGTGTGTCACTGCTGTGTTTGACCCTCTTTCATAGCTTGAAGCAATCCAGTTCAATCACCCTGAGTTGTGAGGGTGGTGGTCAGGAAGAAAAATCTTGGTTTAGTAGAATGAAACAGATATTAATAGATCACTAATATCAGACCTGACAGAAATACAGATGACTGCAGCAAGAAGATCAAAGAAGCCACCACCTACCTTTACACATATATCCAACAGGAGGAGAAAAAACACTGAGAAATGTTAACCTGATTCACTCCCTATGAATTTAACTAACATTCTGAATAACATTTGCTGTATCTGAAAAAAGCCAAATGATAGTTTTAAGGCTTTCAAGATACAAAATACTGATTTTTGCTACTTGCTGAACATATCCAAACGCGTGATTTTTAAAGTACTCAAAGAAGATAGTTAGTATCTTTCTATATAAACATATATACATGCAAAAAACCAGTTAAGATACTTTCTGGCATTCAAGAAAGGAAGATGATAAATGTAATACAACCAGTTTTAATCAAGATCAAAGCTGTAGGAGAATGCAGACAGACAGTCTAGACTGCTTTACTTCTGAAAGCCTAAGCATATAAAGCAACATCTGCAAAGAACATTAATCACATTTAGTCTACAATCTTATCACCTCCTAAGCAAGCAGAAACAACTTTTACTTAAAAATCACATGCTTCTATATGACAAGGATTTTTAATTATCTTCAAATTAGATATTTATCACTGATTACAAAGCTATTATATTGACTTTTAAATATGCTGAAGTAATTTTAAATGCACTTGCACAGTTACCTGGATAAAGGATTTAGGGACGTAAAGGACAGAATAAAGTATTGGTAAGGAAACCTACTGAACAGCAGCAGAATAATTTTTGCATTGCTGTTATAAAATGGGAATTGTCTAAATATTGGACCATCCAGTTGGACTAGATGATCATTGCAGGTCCCTTCCAACTGAAATATTCTATTCTAAATATTGAATTAAGTTCTGATTTGATCTTCTGCATTTAAGACTACAACTGAGTAGGCAGCAAGTATAAAATATTTTCTACACACAGTTTTCTTAAACTAACTTTGGGAAATTATTTGGGAATATAAATAATGAGCTTCATTTTGGGTTTATTTTTTTACTACAAAAAGATTTATCTTGCTCCTACATTTTTAAGGGGAATTAAAAATTGGAGAAGTGATGCATATATACATATAGAATATTTATGTGATTTAATACATATCCTTTAACACAAAAATACTCTATTTCTTGTGTACATTTGTTTATTCTGCTTATGTTCTGGTCCATTCTCACTTACGATTTTGTATACTCAGTAGCAGTCATTTAATTTCTTTTATTAAAAGTGTCCCGCACTAAAGTTTTCCCTTCTGCCAAAATTTTCACATGATCTACCCTTCAACAAGAGCCTGGGAGAGAAATACCCACAAAAAAATCCATTATCTTGTAAACCTTAGGCAAGAGCTGTGAAAATTTACAACATTTTAAACCCAAAGGAACAAAGAACTGCAACCATTAACTTCTGCATCAAGCTCACAACTTTGTAAACAACCCCACATCCACAGGAAATCTAATGAAATGCAGCAGCCAAATCAAAATTTGAGTCTTATTCAAAATTTCAGTGTTAAATTTCTCAGTTAAAAATGGACACTGTACGTAATCTCACCTTCATCAGGATTCACTGAAAATACTGATTTTTAATATTTATACTTTCTAACACCTTTAAGGTCAGAAATCCCTTCTCGTTGTAAATAATTGCCAGTCCTCATGCTGTTTCTTAAACTAAATTAATTGAGATTTCTTAGGCCATCAGTAACACAAGATTATTATAGACAAAAAGATTATTCTTGAAGGTCTTCTTTCTGAACCCTTCCCAATTTGACAGCTTCACTTTTAAAGTCAAAGCTTCAAAACAGACATTTTCACCAATGCCATAGTAATATTATCTCATACTAAAGTGGTCAACATTTCATTGAAGTGAATATGGCAAGCACCTGTGTTTTATTCTTCTTGCATATGCAGGAGCAGTAGCATTCTAAAGCTCTGCAGTATTTCTGTAGTGCTGTAGTTCATTTGCCTCTGATCTATTTAAAGAATTACCTATCTTTAGTCCTACTGACAACAGATTTTTTTTTTTTAAGCTAACTTTAACCTCCTAAAAAATGCAGTTTAACAAAGAGATAGTCTACACACCTTTTGAGACTCCTAGACCTGTGGAAAACAGAGTGGTCTGAGAAATATCCTAATACACTATGGTTTAAGTTCATTGCTTCCTCAGGAAGCGAAGACAAGAGTTAGCAGGAGAGTTCTGCAAAGCTGCCAGAGCAGCAGGCTGGTGGCAAAAAGCATCAAACAAACCAGATTAGACTGGCATATGCAATGAGTGTACAATAATATAAAGCATGGTGGGTTTTTTCGTTATTTAACTGGGCCACCTCGTAGCCTGACCACAGCAATCTATTTTCTGGCCAATTGTTCAATTTGCTTATCTGATGTATTCCACCACAATATTATAAGTTTTAAAAGAATTGTAACTATTTAGGTAGAGAAGACAATTTTAAATTACTGCATGATCTTGCAGTACTGTTCTCAGAGCTTGGCTATTTATCTTCAAAAACATGGGATTGGGTTTGGCTGCAAAAGTTTTTACTGTGTTTAATTTTAATTAGGTAAACTTGATAGAATAAGTAAAGCTAGACAGACTACTTTTGGTCTGTACCTAGCAAATAAAATTTAGTTTCAATCATACTGCAGCCATATAAACTTCAATTTTTATTATCTGGTCTTCTTGCTTTTTTCATGTCAGAATGAATATACGGCTATGCCATTAATACATATCCCCAGAAACCTCAAGAACATTTTAAGCTTTGAAAGTTTCTGAAAAGAAGGCAAAGCTCACCCTTTTAGAACGCAACTGCATGGTGATTTATGTAAAGTATTTACCAACTTGAGCACATCTGGTAGTGATTCTACCCAACAAACCAGCCAGCCTATACAACTTAAGAGACATTTGCTCCCTTGGCCATATCACCTTCAAGGCTGTCATTCTGGCTTCTTCCCCCAGACCTATGTGACCTCTTTGCTGTTCCCTTCAGAAGACAAGCTTTGCTGTCTGGGAATTTTCTTAACAGTCTACAGACATCTAACACTGAGTACATGCCCCTTCCATCTAAGGAGCATGACAGGAAGGAACTACGGTTCAGTAGAAGAATCTGAGATGCACATTTTGTATTACAAATTCACCTAGCAAAGCTAGCCTCACTGACACGTAAGAATCACTACTCTGCTTTTTTTGTGGAATAAGGAATTAACCACACAGCCTAAAAGAAATAACACCGGGGCTATATAAAGACAACTCACGTTTTGAGACTTCTCATCAAGCTATTAGTGGAAAAAGAAGTCCAGAAGTCCATGGATGAATCAGGGATTTATGGGATATAAAAAAACAACAACATAAACAAAAGCTTTCACATAAAAGTACTGCACTTGCTACTAGAAGTTAATTTGTCTTCTAAATTTAGGTAACAATTAAGAAAATGACATCTATTGACCTGAAATCCTGAAGGCACTTTAGGATATGATTTTGACCTCATTCTTCTTATTCAAGAACACAGTGAAAGCCAGAACATGAACATTGTTACTACACTAAAAAGCCTCTCCACGCTTTAACAAAATAACAGTCTTAATTTGATGATTAAAACTCCCAAGTTCCATGCCAATAGAAGTCTCAAGCAGGGTTCACTAAACATGTTTTCCACACATACTCCCCTGCCCAGAGGCAATGGTACCTCTCTCCTCCCTATCGAAGGTAAGGAGACAAAGAAGATTGTAGGTATACTCCACTTGTTTATTTCTGTGAGCACCTACGAGACAGATTATCTGCTAAGGTGTCTTCAACCACGCTACTACGAAATCACCAGAATATTAGACACTTTCAGTAGGAGAGGAAAAAGACAATTTTTCAGTTATGCTTTGCAAAAGATTACAAAAAAAGAAGTAATATTTATGCCTACTAATGTCAATCTCTAGTAAGCACAAATTCACCAGGACTTGCCGATCTATACCTTAAACCATGGTAAAAGTTATAGTTGCTTACAATAATCCCAGTTTCTCACAGGATTCCTTAGAAAGAGCATTCCACCCACTGCACATGGAGGCAGGTAAGTAAGAGGCAAAGAAGTATCTCTTCATGGACTGCACCAGGGGCTAATAATACTAAGTAATTATCCAGAGTTTCTGGTTTCACAGCATTTTGGAAAGTAAGACTAGCCTAGGCTACCTTGTGTGAACTAAGGCTTTGAGAAAGCTGGCAACAGAACTCCTTGAATATCCACCTCAATAGCTGCACACAGTACAAAGGATGAAGAAACTTTTCAGACCATCGGTAACTAAAAATCCAGAATTTTTAACCAAAATATATAACTGCCTGATTCTTAGGACCAGGGAAAAGAAATTTATACTTGAGTACAAGTCACAGGCTGTATTATTATACATAAACTAGTTTTGATCTATTTCACTCAAGCAACATTGATGATAAAGCAGCAGCAGAAGCAGAGGATTCAACACATCAAGGCAACTTAAAAAGAACCCAGCATACTTACTCTGGATTAGCCCATATCATTTGCAATCTCTTCACTGCCACTATGACGGAAGTCACCCAGAATAAACAAGTTTAAAGCATGCAGCATGTTATATTGAATATGCTGACACTTGCATGCTTCAAACATGCAGAGTGTGAAGAGAATTCAGACATTAACCCTGCCTAGGATCAATATGACAAACTCAGAGGCAGACTAACTACCCAGCACTTTATGAACCTACCACCACAGACTTAACTGTTCAGAACCTGCCTTACTTGCACCCTCTGAAAGAACACTCTTTCAAGACTATGCACAAGAAACAGCTACAGAAGCACAACTACACATGAGCTACAATTTAGCTTTTCAAAAACATATGGTAAATGGAAGCAAAGTGAACTTTGCACAAGACTGTAACTGCTGATTCAACTCCCTCCCTTCTGCCACACAATTGCTGGGTCCAGCACAAGGCAGGCTGTGGAAACCTGTCTCAGGGAGGGGAAGGACCACTCCCTGTTCAGCAGAAGTCAATAGTTACACAAGATCAGCTGTGAAGTGAAAGGGAATCTCGAGTGCAAGGAGTACTTCTTCTATGTTGCCCTCTCAAAGACATATACATGCCAAAATTCCGAAGTGCAAGTACTAGGGCTGGAACTCTTCTCTTGTTTGCAAGACAGGAGAAAACAAATGTGTTTGAACAGCATGAACTGCTGTAAAGCATTTTGGTATTAAGGTGCCAGCTCAGTGTAAAACACACAGGAAAAAACAGCAGGTTTGCCTAATTTTCATCAGAAATACTCTTTTGAGGAGAATATTTCAAAACCATCAGACAACATTAACTGTAGGTTTAACTAAAGGCTTTTGACAGGAGTATTCAGCAATCAGGAATTATTTGATCTGGACGTTCCATCCAGACCAAGTTTAAGCACCTCTGAACAAACTATCCTCCCTGAATTTGTCCATCTGTGAGACCATTTTTTACTTCTACATGTTCTGAAACAGTGAGTTCTACAGTTTAATTACCCATCATTAGTAAATGTACTTTTTCTGTTTAAAGTACCTTCATCAATCACTTCACTGGATTTGATGTGAAGCAGCTGGCCACCAGGCTGAACAGGAAGAAAAGACAAGTTATCAAGGTACTCAGCCCCAAAAACATCCCTAAATGCATTTCTGTAGTTATCAGACCGAGGTAGTATGTTGGCATGGATTGAGATGGAGAAATTACTGCTAAGTACTTGTATCTAGGGTATTAACTACAAATTCCCAACCTGATTTAAGAGAGAATGATACTTAAAAGCTGAATCTTCCATTCTGATGCTTGGAATTCTTAGGACACTTCAAAAACAACAGAAAACAACTAAGCATATTTCAAGTTGTTTGTATTTAGTTTAGATTAAGTTACATATGCACTCATATGTAACTTTCTGTCCCTAGTTACTGAAAAAAAAAATCAACATCCAAAAGAATGCGTTTCTGATAGTAAAATAAATCCTCTTCACGTATTAAGGTAATGGACAGAACGATGATGCATTTCTAGTGCTGTATTTTCTTTAAAATAGCCAGGAATCCCCATTACACCGATATTCACTTTCTCAAGAGAACTTCCAAAGTTGTACTTGGACTATCTTACACAGAAAGGGAAGTCATAAACCAAAGTTTAAGGGCTTCTACTGCCAGATGTTGTCTTCGATGGAGGAACGCCTCTGCTCAGGCAGAAACAGGTGTTTATCTGGTCACAAGTGAGGAATTCATTCAGCAATAAAAATCTCCTGGCAGTCCAAAAGAAAAAAGAGTCACGATTGCAAAAACCAAAAAAAAGTTATGGGAGAATTCTTGTCTTGCCTGTTCAAGGTGTTACTTTTGCAGTAGTCAATGAGTATTTAAATGAGTACACAAAAAGCTGTTATCACTAAGATTGACAGGAGAATAGCCTTTTCAAATGAGAAGAAAAATTGTTTGCTTTTTATTTTGGGGTTTTTTTTCCAGGACAATGATTACCTACAGGTAGTCAACACAGCCAACAGGTATTTGGTAAGTCAGTGGCCAAACAGTAAGTGACTCAACTCTTATGTGTAGCGCTCTTAGGAGTGGTTTATTCTGTCCTACAAGGAGCAGCAAGACTGGTGTTTTAGAGACGATACAGGGAATCCTAGGCTTTTCTGAGCTACCTTCCTTACAACAAAAGCTTTCTTGAAAAATAAATTGAACAAGAGACTGACACCTACCTGCATCTTGAATATAGGTAACAGTAATGTTCTACAGTTAAGGTGGATGTAACATTCCAACTGCCTTTATTTCTTCTATTGTTTATTTGACTGTACTATCACTTATGCAGAGGTACCAAGATTGGTAATGCCATGAACTTAGGTACCCAAGTCCCCTGTACAGTCAGTGGAGAAATACGGGACTCCTAACCATAGAGCGGAGAGTTGCCCTAGCCAAATCAGTACGGAACCCAGAGCACGAACAGAAGATCCTGCCCGCAGAAGTTAAATTGCTAGACTTGATGCCTCCATCCAGCCCATCCTTCCCAGGCTTGAGGCCATCCACTTAGATTACCAGTATTTTTTTTTTTTTTTGAAGGAATGCACATCCTAGAGAAGAGCTCACTCTCCAGTAGAAGGCAGCTACTGGAAATTCCACATAAAAGCTTTTTGTGTAAAAGCTCAGCAGTTCGGAAGAGGGGGCCCAGGCTTCAATTACCTTGTCAGCCTCAGAGCAGTTAGATTCCACAACAGGCTGAAGATCATCTGACCAGGGAATTTTACAGTCATTCAATTCCATTTGCCTCAGCCTCTCTGCAGCTGCAATTCTATGGCAGCCCACATCAATCCCACAGGGGCTCTGCCTCCTTTCTTGTACAAATAAGCTGTTCCAATGTGCCAAGCTGGCTGAAGACTAGTCTAACAAAGAGGTAATACACTTTCTGCATGTAATGTTCTGAATCTGCTTGGAAAAGGATATGAAGAGTGCGAGAGCCAGAGGTCTCACTAGCACCTTATCTGTCTCTCTGCTTCCACTGCCATTATCTCATTCTTCCTCCAGAACTTAAGAGAATTCTCCATAAGATATTTTAGTTCCCAGAATTCCAGACAACTACTCCAGCAACAAATAAACAAACACTTTTTGGGGACTAGGGGGTGAGGTGGAGATTTGGTTGAGTTGAATAGAAAGGTGTGCTGGCAAAGATAAATAAGAAAGGAACATTATGCTCCCAGGAGAAGAATGAACAGCCTCACTAGAGGGAAGGTGGACATAGAACAAAAACAATGTACATTTAGGCCTCCACTTTCTGGTGGCAGTAAGTCATTGCATTAACCTAGATGCCCTCAGCAGAAGCCATCACCTCAGGGAAGAAAGGGTTTAAAAATTCTGATTTGTTTAAGCATAAAGCAACTTGAACTTCATAGTTAACTGGAGGCAGCCAAAGGAACAGTATGCTGGAAATAGCAGCCTGGGCCTTGGAACATTAGCTTCTTTCCCTTCCTAAAAGGGAGGCAGGTTTTGGGCTGAGCTGGAGGAGGCAGCCATAGCTGGAAAGAAATAGAAAGATGACAGGTTTCATCTAACACCTAAGGTGAGATTTTGCCATGCTTTTGAAACTGATCTGGACTTCTAGTCATGTTTTATTCAGAATTTCAGAATACAGCTACTGGAGACTAACGTATCTCTCACTTTTGCTGCCCATGCTTGGATTTTAATACAGAAGTCCTCATGCAGAGTTTCACAGAAGATTAAAGACAACATGATGTCTGAACAAAGCCTAAGAAAACCCTGAGGCTTACTTCACAGTAGAGTGTAACAAAAGGCTGATGAGTTTAGGTAGGTGCCCCAAAGACTTGGTTATCAGCTGAACTGTAAGTACCACAATCTCATCCTGACTTGTCAGAGCCACACCTTTTCTTTCAGGAAGTGTGCCCTGCTGTCTGGAAGATTTCCCTGGTTTATGGCTTTTGTCAGTTCAATGACTGTTCATAACCACTCTGCACTCCTGACTGCCCTGGTTCCACCAGCCTGCTCATCTGGCTTAGAGACATTCATATTTGTAAAGGTCACAACACGACAAACTCCTGACAAGCAGCCTGGTTCTTACATGCTCCCCAGGCAACTGGAAGACACAAGACTGAGTCCTCTCAGACTGGGGAGATGGAGATCCTGGACACAATTGCTATGTGGCTGTTCAGCTGATACGTGAAAATCACCAGATCAGCTGTTTTCTGTAAACCTGATTACTGATGCTGTGTTTAGTGTTTTGAATTCAGCACACTATCAAATACGGGTCATTATTTTAAGGACCTTGCCTACATTCTTCCCCCATCTTTTCTAGATCCTTGAGTGCTGTCCATTCTCTGCTTGGATCAGAATTTTTCCAGAGTTTTTGTATGAAGTTTTATGCCTACCTGCTCAGAATAAGTTTCCAGGACAACTTGTGGTTAAAATTTGAGTACCACAAATTAGACGCTACAAAGATTATGTTGCAAATAGTCTTTCCAAATTCTTTTCTTGAATTTGGGATGTAATTGGAGTTTACAGCCCATTGTATCAGTTTGAACCTCCTACTTAGTTCCCACCTCACTGTTACCAGTGAACCTGGGAGACAGAAGTGAATTTTATCACCTATTCCTCTGAATCAGGTTCCACAGATGCACGTTCCAGCTCTACCAGTTTGTAACATGCTCTCCATTAAGTATGGGAACTTTGCCTTCTGCCACCTGTGAATTATCCACAAGTGCATTGGAAGAGGGTGCCACTTAAGTGAATGATGACAATGAAAACTTTTCACCACTAGATTCCTGCTATTTCTCACATACAAGCCTCATATGTCCATACAAAAAAACCAGTAGTTCTGTACCACTGAAATGGAGGATGAGCAAAGGTGCTGTCTAGAGCAATGCTGCAA
The DNA here is from genome assembly GCF_947461875.1 of Haliaeetus albicilla. Lineage (NCBI taxonomy): Eukaryota > Metazoa > Chordata > Aves > Accipitriformes > Accipitridae > Haliaeetus > Haliaeetus albicilla. The sequence continues at coordinate 3,529,170 of NC_091486.1, forward strand.
CAGGCAGTGGCCTGCTGTTCTGCCTGGAAATGTTTAATCTAGGCCCCCTAGAGAATAATGTGACATGGAGATATTTGAAAAATCTAGAGAAGAGAAAAAAATCCCGTGACAACAGGCATGCACACTGAGATCCTCAGAACAACTCTGAAAAAGAGAAGCAAGTTCTTTTTAAAGATGGAGGATGTTGATAATTAGTCATTTTTCCTTTCTTACCCAATATGTATACAGAACAGCTCTATTCACCAAATCTGATGTGTCATTCTCCCTTGATAATTCATTTCCTAGGTCAATTCATGCAGACTCACTGCCAGCCCTTATTCCACCCATCTCTTTCCTTGCTCCTACCATCTTTTAACCCAACTCTTGTCCTCATTTGATACTGCTTATAGAAAGCTACTTGCTGTTTTTACAAGTCACTTTTGCTGGTTCAGCAAATTGAATCAGCCCAGCACAAAGTCAGATAGCCACAAGGGCTGGTGTATGAGAAGGCTGAACCTACAACGAAGTGTAACTTCACGGTAAAGTGGGTATGTGGATGAGGAAGAGGATACAGAGAAGAGGAATTGTCAGTCTCCTAGTTCTTCAAGCACTTTTTCTTAAATACCCTACATAAATCAAAGCTGACAGTACTACAAGACACCAACTCTGAAAGGACTCTACATTGTAATATTTTTCATTACTTATAATTTGTAAAGTCTTCTTCACACTATGTCAAATACAGAAGCTAGCTTAAAGCTAGAAATGTAATCTAAAAGTGCCATATAATAGATATTTTAAGTAATGACACTTCAAAGATGCCTGAGGAAAGGAAAGACTTCTTACCATACGTAACTTTCTACCACACAGAGAACCAGGGACTTATCCACAGAAGGAAACCCCTCTGGTTTTGATTACAGAAGGATAAGCCACCCTGAATAGCTACATTAAGAGATACCGGCTGTCACCTTTAACAATAGGTACAACCAAAATAACCCTTTTGAACAAGGAGAAGCTAATTAGCTGTTCTTTGAAGCCGGCTGAACTACTGGAAGAACAATTAAAAAGCATGCACTTTGTTGGCTTACTTCTAAAACTTTATTTCATTACTGAACCTCTGTTTCACAATGACTTTTTCTGCTCGAATATCCTGTCTAATGATACTGTCAACCAACCAAAATCTGACACATGCTAGACACTCAACTTGTTCATTACCCGCAGCGAGGATTTTGCAGTTTATTACTAACGTTCCAAGAGTTCCTATCAACTGGTGAATGTGTCAGTCCACACTTGAATAATGGATTTCTCAAACAAGCATTAGGCTGCAAACAAGCTTCTCTCTTAGAAAAATGTTAAGATTGACGTTGGCTAGAAGGAAGACAGTGGGGAGAAGAATGTAGATGGTCAGCGGAAGCTCCCCGAGAACAGAATTTGTCAGCATGTAAATATCCCAAAAGTCTATCAAAACCAAATTCAAACACACATTTTTACTCTTACATATGAAGAAATAGGAACTTGTCATTTACCTCTTCTCTCACATACTGAAGTCTGCTAGCACTCAGCTGGTAAGATTTTAACTGCCTGAGTTGATGTGCTATACATTACTTGTTGAAAGAAGCTTCATACTTCGACCAATGTGATTACGCTGAAGTAAAAAAATGCTAATAGGTTTTCTCCACAGGTACCGTTCCTCCTCTTCGTTTTGAATGAAAGGGCTTCCAACACCAAAGTATTTCTAATAATGGTGAGAGAAAACCCTCTGAGATTACTAAATTTCAGAAGGAATATTTTGGCACCAACTAAAAAGCTCATCCAACTCTATCAGGCACCATTCTACCTCCAAAATTGTAAGATAGGATGTTTCACCAAATTCTAAAAGTTACTTATCCTTTATTACATAAAATCCAAGGATTATTCCATTTCTTTTCTCACACATCATTAGAGTAATATCAATACAATCACTTTTGGTACATATTCTCATCACTCTTTAGACTCAAGATTTAAAAAAACCAACCAAAACAACCAACACCCAAACACCAAAAACTGCATTTGTTTTACAGCTGAATCCTCCTGACAGGTCATTAGAAGATGGTTATCCTTAGGATATGCCACAGATGATTCTCCTTCCAATCATACTTCTTCCTAATTTGAAAAGCTTGTATTGCTGATGGCTTTTTTGCAAATTATCTACTATACAGCCACTGTGTTAAGTGTTCTCAAAAGCACACAGTCAGTATGTTAAGGGATGCTAGAAAGAACAAAAGTTTCTGCCCTCACACAGTCTGGTGGGACACAACAGGGTAAGCGATAGGACAAAATTTCTCCCTTCCTCAAACATAACCTCCAGAGCACCTGTTGCCATAGGTCCAAAGAGCATTCAAATGTATTTTCTGAATCACTCCAGCTATGTTATAAAAAAAAAAGTAAAATTTGTTTTAAAAAGTAATACTTTACAATTACATGTCATTTGGGGGAGACACAAAGGGGATTTAAGTTCAACTTGTTGAAAGTACTGTTCCCTCATTTAGAGGGGACAAAAGCCAACCAAAATGACTTCTGCTTTATTTGCCATCCATTGGAAGGTTTTTAAGCCACTGGAAAAGTATAGCTGCACACTGGAGCATCAAGATTTTTTCATCAGGGATCCACTCCATTTCCACTGGAATAAAAAGTGGGACCTCAGCACTCTTGGCTTCTTTGAAAGCCTCTGACCTAATAGGATGTGATTCAGTATTTTTTCAAGTGAACAGGAACAGAAGACTTTCACCAAACTGTCAAGTTTTCTTTTTCCATAGAGGGTTTTCCAGAGTGTTGTTAAGTCACTCCTCACCGCTGAGTTTGGGGCTGTTGTTTTATTTAGGGAGGGGAGAATGTATCTGGGGGCAGGAATGGGAGCAAAACCATCTTATGGTTTTAAATAGCCTTCTCACAGATTACTCATGGTTCCATATCTTGCTTTTAGTACATATATGGCACATACAAACTAATTAAGACCTCACCACTGATTTGCATCATTCTAAATGGGTGAGATTAGATGAGGCTTAATTTATTGGGGTCTGTCCTCTCCCATTATGTGCCACAATCTGAAGTTAAATAAAATGTAATCAAACCATAACATTTTTAAAAGCCATTTAAGACAACCTTTTTGATAGGCTTTGTGTTAAATTTAATGTAATATAATTATCCCTAGGGATAACTTGCAAAACAGACCCTTTCCAAAATTAAAGGCCAGGGAACTAAAATGAAAATATTTAACCAGTGATCTTCTCTACGCTACTTTTAAAGTAGCATTATAAACAAATGATGAAAAATAGATCTAATCCATCTTAAAAAGTACAGTAATTCAAACAATTGTGTGCAATTTAAGAATTTTTGCAACTTTCACAGCCTAAATGTTTTTCAACCCTGAAACATGGAAATATTTAAAGAAAACTCTTCCATCATGTAATTGCTATGAGCTAAAGAGAACTATCTGTACCCTCTACTGACAAACACTACCAAAAATTTCTAAAATTAACAGTTACTTACTGCAAAGTTTAATTTTGTCTCATACACTTAACACTGTAACTGAACAACAAAATTAAACCACTTTCCTGTTCACGTGGATCTTCCCCAAAATTCCTAGAAGCAAAGTTTTTCATGTTAGAAGGCTTGATAAAAGAATTAGTTGTGTTTAAAAATAGCTTTTAAAAACAGATTTAATTTCAACTTACTTGTTGATACTGAAATCCAAGTTTTCAAAATACAGCTGAGAGAATAAAGATCACTATGATCATTTCGGCAGTATTTAAAGACTAGAGATTAGCGTTATCTAGATGAGATAAGAACTCTGAACCTGAAAAAATAAGGTCATGCTATTACAGCTTCAGTTACAAACCCCCCCCCCCTCCGAATCACAAGTTTGTAAGCCACCAAAAGGAAGGAAGCTGCTGAAATGAAGTTAAAATCAGCTATGCGAGCTAGCAAATAAAGCTCGAGATACAGCCAGCATGTGATTGGAATAGAACCGCTCACGTAAGGAACATGTCCGTAACAGGATGCTAAGTATCACAAGCAGAGCCAAGGGCTTGCCCTCGGACCCATCTCCTTTCATACCTTTATCGATGGCTGGAGGAGGGTCAGTGAGTTTACAGACAATGCCAGAGGGTGGGGTGCTCAATGGCAGGGATGTCACTCAGGAGGACCTAGACAGACTAGAGGGGTGGGCCAACAGGGACCTCATGAAATTCAACAACAACAAACATGATGTCCTGAGCCTTGGGACAGAGCACCCTCAGCATCAGTACATGCGGCAACTGTCAGACTAGGTAGCAGCTCTGCTGAAAAGAACCTGGGGGTCTGGTAGACAATACACTGCTTTGAGCATGATGCTGGAGAAGATTGTCTGATGACCCAAATGAATCTACACTGCTCTGATTTTAAAAGGTGATTTCAAATAAGAAACTACCATTCCTATTCAGAGCCATTGTTATGAAGTGACATTAAAAACCAGGTAGACTGCAAGATTACAGCAACCACCAACTGCACTGTTCCTGCATCAAAACTTTCAATACTTATCTACAGTAGAAGTGATCTTTAAACACAGAGCAGGCATTTTTAATTCAAATCACGTATCTACACTGCAGATCACAACTGGTCCAGGGACTCTTCACTGTCCCCTGGCTACATGTCATAGACTGAGCACATCCATTCCATATAGCACTTGACCATGGACCTCCTCCTCATGGCTCCATGTGATGTTCTTCCAGCCCCAAAGCAGGTTATGCATTGGTTTGTTGTTTAGGTTTGTTTGGTTTTGTTGTTTGTGTTTTGGTTTTTTGGGCTTTTGGTTTTTTGGGCTTTTGGTTTTTTGGGGTTTTTTTTGGCAAGGAGGACAGGTTTTCAGTTTGAACACCGAAAATAATGCAAAAGCTAAGCTGTAACCCAGTGTAAATTATGTTTTCACAGCATACTGACAGTATATACTTATATACTCCACGCTCTCAGATATGAGATGAGGGCACAGTGAAGTGCTGAAGCTGCAGAATTCTGGTACAGTCTTGACTGTGCTGCCTCCTGGCACTGGCCCCCTGCCTGCACTATCCCTCAAACTGTGCTTGCCATGTCGTCTCATTAGACACCAGTTGGCACAAGCTAAAACAGTATCAGGGCTGCACTAGCAGTTAAGCAGTATTTGTGTTCACCCTGCAGCCTCATTTCACTAAGAAGTTAGAAACAGTCAAAAGAGACAAGCCACAGACAATCTCTAAAACATTCTTCAGATCTACAATCAATCATATTAAAAAAAAAAAAAATCACCAAGTTGCGTTACCCTTTTCCATTGTTTCCAGAACAAAAAATGCATGACAACTCACCCTCATAAAAAGTTTAGTATCTTTCAGAAAATACAGAAACAGTAACCTAAACATTTTTGACCACTTTCTTCCTTCTCCATTTCTAAAAAGGATGGATGTACCATCCAATTTAAAAAGTCTATCTGCCACAAGAAACTCTGCAACTTCAGCTATAAAAACTAACTCTTTTCTGGTGAAATGACAGTACATTGAATGCATTCCATTTAGGAATGGAAGAAATAAAGAGTTAAAAAGCTATAGAAAAAGCAACAAAATTCTGAGCAATATAGATTCTTATTCCCAGTTTTAAAAATAATTGTACAGGCACTTTCTGAAAACAAACCTTTTGATGAAATTAGATCTCTTAAGTAACCTTTCAGGTACTAGCTTTAAACTGGGTCAATGTTAAGAATTAAAACAGTAAAACTTAACTGATTTGCTGTCACCATTATAGAGACAGTGGAATCTTCCCAACCGTGAGAACAGTCTCGGTTAGGCGCACAACAAAACTAGATTAGACAGCCATACCTACCGTTTGTAAATGCAAAATAAACATTCATTTTCAATTTCAGCTTAGTTGATGACTATCTCAAAGCTCAGCAAACAAAAGAATTTGAGAAATATTCTTGTTTTTCATTGTAGCTAAGATATAGCATTTATAAAACACTGATTCTTCTCGAGTATCTTTCCTTTCAGTCAGTTCAGTTCACTAACTATAGGCAATGTTCCCCTCATGTAATTAAAGAGTTATAAAAGCAAAAAAAAAAAAAATGTATTTTGGCATTTCTTACATGCCCATCACAGTTAAGATTATATAGGGGTTTACTTTTAATTACATTCTGGTTTCAGCATTTTGAATTGAATTACCACCTAATCACAGCTTCATGTAAATCCTTAAAAATAGAAATTAAACCTTAACAAAATAAGGACTCTCAAAAGGTGGTATCTAGCCTTTTAAATTACTTCAACAACACGTACCCTCCTTGCCAACTAAAGGTACTCAACATCACGTGAAGGCCAAGTCAATGTAGTTTAAGAGTTACTAACAAGCCTTCTCAGTGAATAACTCAAGAATAACACTGAAATTAATTACAATTTTGGACTGACTCTGAATGCTGATTGAAACAGATTATCTTGCACCAATTTAAGGAGAAATACCAGTAGAATACAAGAATACCAGTACTTACACAAGGCAAGTTTTTAGAATTCAGCAATATTTAATTTGCCTTCAAAAAAAAAAAAAAAAAATCAATGAAACGTTGAGTTGGCAATACACACAAGCGTTCCTGTTCTTCCACTGCTACATTGTAAAGTCACCAAGATTTTAGGTTACACAGCCATCACTTGGACTTTTGTTGGCATCAATACAATTTTAAGTATGTCACTTGCTCATTTGCTCCATAACAAAGCTTCTGCCTGAAAGCAACAGCAGCACAGTTCATTAGGAGGACCATCACAAAGAAAGTTCCAAAGACAGAGAGGTAAAGGCTACCATCCTGCTCATCCTTCTTTGACTGAAAGTCAAATTCTGAAAATGGGATTAATTTGGGAGAACTGCGCAACAGAAGTTAAGAAAGAAAAGATAAAAACAGAAGGTAAGTTCTTTCACTGAACTATATCTAAAGCAATTCAGTTTTTTGTGACAGCACCTAACCAGAGGTTGGTACAAAGAAGTACTTCACGCCTTTAATACCCAGCCTCAGTAGATCCCATCCTAACAACAATACTACTGCTACCTCCAGCTGCTTCTGGCTACAAGAACAGGTAGCCTTCCCACAAACGCTTCCCTCATTTCCAAGTGTTTTTCAAATACCTCTAACCACATAACCAAAGATTTATGCCTCCAGTTAGTAAGCGAATTGTGTGTTTTTCTTCTTCCTAGACAGACTGCTTGCTTCCAGTTACAGCTTTAACTAGGAAATTCAGAATAAAACTATGAATGTTGACCTTTCATCAAGGCTTACTTTACTGTGAAACTATTACAACAATTACTGCAGTGGATAAACCCTTCTCTGCTCTCTTTCCACCAACAATTGAAGTATTTGATGTATCTAATGTACATTTGGGACTCTTAGCCAGAAAGATAGACAATGTAAACAATATGGCAGTAAATATTCATTTTCTGTGGGATTAAGCCTAAATATGCTCTGCTGTTTGGCACCGTAGTCACAAAGCATTTCGAAGAAAAAACCTCCACCACCACACAGACAGTGTAGGGGAGAGAAGATAAGAGATGCCACATAAAGTCACTGGCATCCAATAACACTTCAATTTCCATATGGAAATAACAGGAAATAAGATGTGCTGAATTTTAAGCACCAAGGCAACAAAAACACATTAAGATTTCATCACACAAGAACTTGGCTGTAAAATTCGTAATTTTCTTGATCTTTTTAAAGAGTTCTCATTTTCAGGAACATCAGATAGCTAACAGACCATGTATTCTACCAACCAGCTAAAGCAGACATTTGCATTAATCTGCTTTCTGTTAATTAAGTGGCGGAAATGCATCTCCCCTTTACCAAGAAATCTCTTCCACAATCAGATTCCTTGTCAACCTCTATCTTCTTACAGCCCATGTTATAATGGCTATTCTCCAGATGATTTCCCAAGGTTAAGTACCCAGGACTTGCTGTATCTTGGCCCCAAATCATATAGGTCTCCAAAAGACTACTTTTGCATATTGTGTCCACCACATCTGTCTGTGAATAAAGAAAATGTTACTACTATCTTTTAAGAGATCCAGACACTATACATACAAACTCCATAATGATGATATGAAATAGAACTGTATTCCAATTTCAAAGACAAATACGCTATGGGAATTGGAAGAGAAGGTAGAATCAGTAAGACTGAAAAACATTGGAGTTACTGTTATCTTTTTCCCCTACCTAAAACTAATGATATGACAACAATGAACCTCTCTAGTTGAATGGGGAGGTGTAGGGGGGGGGAATTTGCCTATCCTCATTTGCAAATCATCTGAGCCCATCACCTAAGGGCTTTCGCCCCAAAATTCCGGGGGGGGGGGGGGGGGTGAAGAAAAAAGAAGTGGCATTCAAATACACTCCATTAAAACCAGCTGAAAACTATTATTCATGACAGCTGTAATTACCTTCTTGCACCCCCATACAGCAGAAAACAGCTTTCCCCACACACAGAACACCTCCCCCCCACCAACTTACATAGCATCCAGCATTTGAAGACAAACTTATTTAAGCTTTTTCTCTGAGAAAAGACATGTGTCTGAAGGGTAGACATGCAAATAAACCTATGACAGCAGCATCTCTCCAGAAACATTTGTCAAGCAGAGTTCTACTAGAACTACACTTATATGTTCCAATACTGCATTAGCACAAGTACAGGTTTTTTCATAACCCAGAAGATTTAGGGTTTGTAACTTTTGTTAAGTATTAACAGATTACATAGAATTAGTAACAGAATTTTGATCTGCAATCAAAGTTACAACATCAACCTGGAGCCATGAAACTTTGTAAACTACATAACATTTACATCTATGTAAATGTATCTATGCTTGAAAACAGTATTAAGTAGGTTTACAAGTCCTGCTCTCAACAGCAACATCAAGAGTGCTGGGGTATTGCCCAATAACACCACACAAAATACATAAAAGTGTACGCTCGCATAAAAAAAAAAAAAAGAACCTTGAGCAGCATTTTACTTTAAATGCAGTACTAAGTCTGAAGTATTTTATTGCTCTGCCTGTGCAATAAAGCAATTAGAGTTCAACCACAATCATGGACAGCTTGCGGAGAACATACCAGCAGAGACAATTTCCACAAACAATACTTCTAAACCTTTGGCAGGATTTTCAAGTGCTATCAAATGAATAGTGAAAGGACAGTCAAAAAACATTACACTAGCAAAATCAAAAGAAAAAAGTCTCACTTCCCACCCCTCAATTCCTTCAGAACACCTAACCATTCAGCTTCTGAAGCTGTAGCAGTACCTTGGGCTTTACAGTTCTCTCTAGATTTTTTTTGGGGGTGGGGGGAATAAATTTAAAAAAAATCATTTCCCCTGATAGTAATTGGTGTGAGACAGAAGAATAAATTAAAAACTCAAAGAATAGAATGTTCCCCATGCAATGAAAATGCTACTTCAACTACAAACGTATCTTTGACATGCCATTTCCTTTAGCAAAATTACTCAAGACCTTCTGAGTGGCTTGAGAATGACCTAGCATTAAGGGGGGGGGGAAGAGAGAGAGAGAACACCAATACTTTCTGATGTGCTTCCTTTTGCTTGGGTGATTTTTAGCATGAATTGAGCTTGGGTGAGTTTTAACAAGTGTGAGTTTTGTCCCCTGTAAGAGACTTAAAGCTGCAGAACTACTTTGGTAACAGACTGCCCAGGTACCAAAGGCAGAGCAGGTAGGTCAGAAGAGAAGAAGTGATGGTTTGGGAGACATGGAGTCTAAGAGTAACAAAAGGAACCATGAGATGTTAAAACCCACAACAGAAGATTTTGGTTAAAGACAATCCACTACTTCCAACATCTCCCAAATTTTCAGCTGTGTAGAGTATATATCCTGAAACATCACAGGAAATTATGGAAGTACACATTCTCTGTTCCTGAAATTTCGTAAAGTATAACTCAGCAATCACGAAAACTAGAGGACACAGAAACATACTTCCTTGGGGGAAGGGGAGAACATAGATAGCATCTAAATAGAAATGTTCCTGATGAACAACCTATATAATTTACTATTTTTCTTTTTTTAAGCTCACCTACAATCTTGCCTTACCTACAGGAGAGACACAGGAAGCATATCGTTTGTAAGTATTTTATTATTACTTCAGGACCTTCTGTTCTTTATTAAATCAAAAATACACACAGGTTTTTATATAAAAAGTATATTAGAGGGCACATGGAAAACCTTGACCCAGGCACTTTATTTTCATGTTTAGTTAATACACATTCATCTCATCCTCTTGAATTAGTACAAATGGGTGCAAACCTACACCCACTTTTATCCAAGCATCTACAAATATTTTAAAGCCTAATAATGTAACACAGATGCTCTTTTTCAAACATCTTAGTCAGAAAGGGGAAGTATTTTCACTCCCTTAACAAAGATTATTAGATTAACTGTAAATTCCTATCCATTTGAAGTACATTTACAGGATTCCATACAGCAGTTGACAGATAGTAAAATAAAATGCCTTCAACCTAAAGACCATTTCCACACCCACCATGTAGAAAAAACCCACAACATTTTCACCTGTTTAAAGAACACTAGTATTAATTGGTTATGTAAACAACTGCAGAACGCAGTTGCATATAAAAATAAATTAATACAGAAAACCAACACCCCCCCACTCCTGGACACATACACTCAAGAGTAGCTGGAGACTGCATACCGGAGAAAGACAAACCAGACATCTTCACAACTGAACTCTAGGATTTCTTCAACCACTGCCAATATGCTTAAGTATATAGCCTGAGCAGACTTCTTTCAGACTATAGACTGGAAAAGAAACTACTACTTCTGAGAATCATGTTAGAATCAATTGATCAGGTATGATTTTAAATCAAAACAAGTCACAGTTAAGAAACACTACTTATCAAAATGCCTGTACTTCATGCTAAAAGCTTACATAATCGTAAAATTTTCATCATGAAAACATAAGCTTACTGTTGAATTTATTTATTACTAGACCTACACCGGGGCTGCAGATACTCTAAAATTTTAGGCGAGTAGAAAATAGTTTAATAATTGTTAAATACCAGAACACTTAATGTGTAATGCTGGAATAACCACCAAAAACAATGTCATTAACATGAGAAGCAGTCCGAATTGCAACCAGTTTCCTGCTCATTTAGCAAAGATTAATTCCATCTTCACAGGCAAGACAAACATCCATTTCACCTTACCAAGAACAACCTGAGCAAGAAATGCTAAAGAAAGGACAGCTTTTGTTGCTTAACCGTTCTTTTTAATAAGTAGGATAGGTAATGTCAACAAGATCACTATTCTGTGCTCTAGGCAAAAGGATCTTAATAGAAGGACATGGAAGGGAAAGACAGACACCAAGAGCAGATTGCACAAAGTCTTTCAGGAACTGGGAGGGGGGAGACGGGGGGAAGACTCCCTACATAAAATATTCCCAAGTTAAGAGGAATGTTCCTCGAGTAACTTAAAAATAAGGTATTAGGAAAAGGTGAAAGACAAGTCTTCTACTGCAAGACAAAACTATCAGAAGAAATGGTGTTTTGTTTCAAGAGAGGAATAAATGTTATAGCCTAATAAAAAAAAACAACAAACAAACCCAAACAAACCTCTGTCTGTCCTTAACCTGCTCTGTTATTTATCTGGTTAAAACAGAAAGGATTTTTTTTGGTTTATTTCTGGCAGTGCTTGCCATTTCACAGCACATTTAGCACACACGGAATTGATCAATACCGCTACAGACATAAGACTAGACTATCCATTTACTAACCACAAGAAAACGTCCTGTTCAGCAAAATCCTGTACATTATAACACTGAAATTTTAAAAGGCATTGTTATACGGATCTCATTACTCCCTTACACCGGTTACACCGAAAAGCTGAGCACTTGTCTGCTAGCTTTCAGACTGATGAACAAGTACACCCTTGCACACCGTGCAAGAATGCTAAAAAGCACATCTAAACCTACACAGACGACTACAAACACATTCAAAGTGTAAGCAGAAAGTGCGAGGCTTGCCGTGTAAGCTACTATTAGATCCATTACACAATTCACAACAGTTTTTTTGTGAAACTGACGGAGCTTCAAGGAGAAGTGTACCAACAGTTCCCCCAACCACTGGTTGCTACCATAACAATTTTCCTCCTAAAGAAGCGTGGGGAAGTCCTCACACCCCGCTGGCTCCTCAGGACTCAGAGCTAGCGTTGGAAACTCAAGCTCTGCTGTTTTAAAGAGAAAAGTAGTAGCTTTTTTTTTCTTTTTTTTTTTTTTGCACTACAAGGCAGTGACCTATCGAGTAGCAAAATACAAAATTGTTTAGAAACTGAAAGCCTGCGTTTTCAGCCTAATTCTGTGTACACATCTATACATGCACACACCCCTCGCTATCATTAAAGGACGAGCTAATGCTTTCTGAGCTGTACCTATTCTAGACTAATGAAGCATTAAGGAAGGTTGCCATTCACCAGTGAATGGTCCGGAATAAGAGTTCTAATTGAAGTTAAGAGTATTTCAGCTGGGTTATTCTTATTTAAAAAAAACCATGAAACACTAACAATTGCATTGCCAGATTACTGTATGTGACACTAGGTGGTTATGTTTCCACATTTGTTCCACACAATTGGTCTGAAATTCAAGCGCTGCACGCAGTTTGAAGTGCTCATGTTAGAGGCTTTTAAGAATAACCATGAAAACAGCTTCTGCCTTTACAGTCACTGCCACCCCCAAACATTTGTCATCTGAAAAAAGAAAAGATTTCTCCTCATTCATATCAATCAACAAGGTTACCTCCAGCTTTCAAGGGCTGACCCCAAAGCCTTACGTTTAAAGCGACAAAGCCAAGAACATTCACTTACCTGAAGAACAAGAGATAAGAAAAACAGCGAACGCCAACTTAGTAGCAGCTCCCATTTTCCAATGCTGTTAAAACATTTAAGTGACTTTAAGTATCCAGTTTCCTGGGTCCTGCAAGCTGGAAAATCTCCCTTCTTGCTGAACCGTTATAAAGCAATCTATAGCAACATTTCTGCAGCAGATAGTGTTCATAAAACAGTAAAATCAGATCTGTTTACACACTGACGATCTCCCTCCGGCTCTTTCTAGCGAGAATCCGGGTTGAGGGATAGATATATTTAGAACCGTGTTTCAAAACACACGTGTCATTTGGCTTCTGTACAAATGGTGGCAAAATTTAATTCATAAAAGTATGCTACGAATCCACTTAAAAAAAAAAAGTCAACAATTAAGCTGCTGGACACGACGAAGTCTCTGAGCACACTCCAAATCTTTTCGACATGAAGCTCCGTGAAGCATCCCTCGTAGGTGCAGAGTGTCGGGGAGTCGTATCGAAATCAGCAAACACGATGTTTTCGTCCTGGCTCCCCTCATACAACATGTAGTGTTTGGGAGAAAAGTAGCTCCATTTCAGTTTCAAACCTCAAAAGCCTCCGGGTGAAGGGAGGAAGCTTTGTCAGTTTCTCGATGAAAACTACCTTAAAAAAAAGCAAGCCACCAGCTACACGTGGGCAACGCTTCGGTTTTCTTTAATAATGCTGAGGGATTTAGCGTAACCCAGAAGAGGAAAAGGGGAGAAACAACAGTTTGGTAACAAACAAACCTTCGGGCTTCCCGAAAAGTGGCAAATCTCTAGTCCTGCCGCCAGTCAGCGAGAGCCGCACACCTCCCCTCCTCTTCCCGGTCCTTCTCCCGGTCCGTGCGACACCAGAATCCGAGCAAGATTTCAAATTCTTCTAAGAGATTTCCATCCCCTTCCCCCCCCCCGCAAGAGGCTATATTTGGTATTTAAACACAGAAGAGCGACTGGAGGGGGGGGGGGGGGGGTGAAAAAAAATTAAAAAAAAAAAAATGCAGTATCCAGCCGCTGGGGAGGAGGGTGATATATTCTTTGTGGCAAATCCTTCCTTCCTTGACTGCCGTGCTTCTAGGAGAAGTCAGCTTCTTTGGAAGCGAGGAGGCGAGCGAGACTGCGGGCAGAGGGGGGGGATGCAGCGGCTGCCTTCCCCGCCGGCTTCTTCCTCCCGTGCAGCAGCAGCAGCAGCAGCAGCAGCAGCAGCAGCAGCAGGCGGCTTGTGACTCTTCTGCTTGATGCACGCTCCTCTCCAACTCCTCACGGACACATCTCTTCCTCGCCGCACCTCCGCCCGCCCCGCTGCTGTTCAAACGGAGAGCCGAGACGGTCCCGTCCTCCCCCCCCACCCACCCCCCGATCCAGCTCTGGCCTTTTTTTTTTTTCCTCTTTTTTCTTTTTCTTTTTTTTTTTCCTTTTAGGAGAAAGGAATAAGAAATAGCAGGGGTGGAAAGGAAAAGCCTGCTGGACTCCTCCCGCCTTCTCCTCCTGCCTCCCACACAGCGCACCAGGCGAGCCCCGGCCAGAGGGTGGAGGGGGGAGGAATCCCCTCGTCACCCTCGCCCCTAACTCTGACCCCGGCTCACTCCCGGCCCCGAGGAAGCCGCTGCCGAACCCGACTCTCTCGTCTCCCGGGCGGCGGAGGCAGCGCGGCTGAGACCAACTTTGTCCCTCCAGGAGTGCAGTTTAGGGGTTGGCGAGGAGAAAAGGCCGAGCCCGGGGGTTTTCTCTGGGCGGCGGCGGCGGCGGGAGCCGTCTCTAGAGTCCCCCGAGTCCAGCCGGCAGCTCGGAACAGCCCTCCGTACCCTGCTGCTGCTGCTGCTCCCCTGTGGTAATTTCATATCTACCCATTCACTTGTGTGGCGTGGAGAACGGACCCAAGATGGCGGCGCCCGGCCGATTGTTTTTGTTTCCTCTCCTCCTCCTCCCCCCTCCCCCCCCCACCTCTCCCCTCCTTTCCCACAATCACGGCAGCCCGTCGCGCGACGCCGGGCGGCCGCGCGCCGCCCCGGATTGACAGCCGCACTGCCCACTCACGACCCAGCGGCCTCCGCCTAGGCCCCGCCTACCCTCGCTATCCCCCACCCCTCCCCTCCCTCCCTCCCTCCCTCCTCCAGCGGGGCGGAGCGCGGCGCGCGCTCTCCTCCGCCCCCTACCTGCCCGCGCGCAAACCTCCCCCCCACCCCCCTTCCGCGGGCGCGGCCCTCGCGCGCCTTCTCCTCAGCGCTTCCCGCCCGCTGCCCCCCCCCCCCCTTCTCGGTGTGTGTGTGTGTCCCCCCGGTCGCGTCCTGCCCGCTTTACAGAGCGAAGGTCGGTGGGGGCCGGTTTCTGTCGCCTCTCCCCTCGGTATGGTAGTGGGGGGGACGGGGTTGGGGGGGGAGAGCGGGAGGCGGGCTGGCTGACTGACCCCCGCCCTGAGGGGGGGGCCGCCGGCCGGCAGGTGTGAGGGACGGGCCTGGCTACGCTGCCCGCCGGCACCTGCTCGGCGCCGGAGGAGGAGAGCTGGCGCCTCCCGGTCCCACACAACCCCCCCTCACCCCCTCCGTTATTATTAATTCACCTCTGCGGGGCTCGTTCGTGGCGTTGGGGAGCTTTTCTCCGGCCCTTTCGAGGTGACGGAGTGCCGTAAGAAAAAAAAAACCAACCCCAAAACCAACCAAACTACCACAAGAAATCCTGTGAGACCTGGTCTAAAGCTGTTGAGTTGCTACCAGCGATGTCAAACGCTGTTTTCCCGGCCCGCCGCCTCACTTCTCCCAGCCAGAAGTGCCACCGCCGCTGACGGGGAGCCCTGGTGGGAGATGGGGTGTGTGGTGGTCCCCATGGCGGGCACGCTCCTTGGGCTACTCGCTGCTGCCACAACGTCCAGAGTGTGTTTTATAGCCTCGCTTTCGGACGCTGTCACGCCAAGGTACTACGTTAATAGGTGGTTTGTACCTACACATATGGTATCGCGTGCAATTAATTGCGTTTGCTCTGGCCGCCCTGAAGAACAGGGTGCTCTGCTCTTACGGTGGCTTCGCTTCCTGCCTCTGGCAGCTTGCTTAGCCTCCCTCTGAATCACAACAAACTTCTGTTTCCTATCATTGTTTGTCCTTTGGCTGCCGCAGACCAGCGGCTTGCGGTATTTATTTGTCGTGAGATGGCCTTTAGAAGTTCCTGAGATGGGCACAACGCTGCATTGTCTTACGTGCTGTGCGAGAGCAGAACAAATGGTCCATGCTCCAGAACGTGGGTATAAAGCAGCACGTGAGCTCGGTTTGGAATAGAGGAGGGAGAGAGCAGGAAGGATGAATAATTTCCAATGTTCTCACCTTTTGGGGAAGACGTGTATATTGGTGGTACTTTGCGTCCCTCTAGATAAAACACTTCTGCACTGAATTATCCCCCTTAAGGACCGCAGTTGTGCTCCTTTGTGAGTTTGGTGACACTCCTGACACCTTTTTTTTTTTTTTTTATAAATGGATACCATAAAATATGTTACTTGTCTCTGAATAAAAAGGAAGACATGTCTCTTAGATCTGGAGATCAATGCAGGAAAGCAAAAGGGCCTTAATGCTGGCTTTTAATTTCTGTATTTTATAAAGGCCTGTGCCTGCATAAGCAAGAAGTACCAAGGTCTCTGAAAACTGGTTGTATTTTTCACTAAGCCCAGATAGGTATTGAGTCATTCCAGATACCTTCCTTTTCAGACTGTTTGATGGCACGGTCTAAGTTTTTGGGGGATGTGAATACTAGGTGGTACTAGATTGGAAGGAGTATTACGGATAGGATATTTCACATATGTGAATATACAGCCAAGTCAAGGCTGAGTAACATTGCCAAGCTGTCTGAGCTGTGCTAATTCACTGATCAACAGAGGCATTCAATAACTAGACCTGGTGAGCCACCACTAGCACTTGGATTCAGACGTGAAGAATTGTGGATATTTCAGTCTGTTTACACTGAGGTGTCTGCTTGAGTTCTTAACGAGGATTCGGGCATCCTTGGTGTTTCTCTGCTGTGTTCAAACACTTACCAACACTCAATTCATCCAGTGATGGTATTTTTGATGATATGAAACATCCAAAAAGCAAAACAAGATGTAAGGGATTGTGCACATCTAGAAGGATCAAGACATGTGGCAACACTTTTTATGCCATCTTTTATCCAAGTATTTCAGAATGATTTACAAGCATTAATTAATGTATTACAACACTCCTACTTAATCTCTAGTTTTTAATATTCTTCAATAGCAGAATATTTAAACGTGACCTGTTCTGCAGGTTGTATTTTCACTTGGCTCAGCTTCTTCAAAATGCTCGTCATGTTGCCACATGAGTAGGAAATTATAGCTAAAAATATTGCTATTGTACGTGTGTGCGCGTGAATATATATATATATACTTCCCATTGTAGGTATTTGGCTTCTTTCTTTTTTACAGACAGAATGTAAATTATGGTCCATATTCATATTTTACCAATTATTTTTTTATAAAAATAGAATAAATATGTCATCTATGTAACACCATTTGCATGAATGTCATAGTAAAGAGGTGTCTCTTACTCAAATAGCTGCTTATTCTTCAGCATGGGTGGTTTTTTGCTTGCAGGATTCCTTTAGCAGAGCAAAGCCTTCTGGCCATCCAGGAAATATTACAAAAACTGTAGTAGTATAGGGTTAATCTTGTCAATCACATGTTTATCAGGACCACAGGAATCACGAATGAAGCATATCTTTCTCTCTTTTCCTTCCTAGTTTTGAGGCTGAATGGGAGCATGGCAAATGGCATATAAATTAGGATGACTGTTGGTAACTAGGATCAGGGAGCCTGCCCAGACTTTCGTACCACTCCAGAAGCATCAGTCTGTTTTCAGCCCCACTGGTGCTGCACATAAGCCTTGCATCCTTTGCAGACCTAGCTAATGTAGCATATGAAAAGAAACAAATATGGAGAGGTACAAATATGCTCATTTTTGGTATGCAAACAATAAAAACCAGTTTTGTTACATGGGTGCAGCATCATAACATTGTTTCAGTTATGTCATTATAGGCACAATATCAATAGAGCTATCTATATCTGCATTAGGATTTGCTCCCATTTAATTACATTAAAAATAATAATCAGGTAGTTTGGTGCAAATATTGTACAGACCTTAGCATAAATTGCCTAGCATTTTTGTGAGGTACTTGATGCAAAGTGCTTTAAGGGCTTTGGGCTTTCTCTGGGCTGTTGCTGTTATTACTAGTAAAAGGATGAGTTTTACCCCAAGTAGATATGTTAAATGTCAGCACAGTTGCTGTCTCCTCTTTCTTTTAAAATGTTTTTTTGCATGCCTTTCTCATGTGAATTTGGGGGGCGTTTCCCTTTCCTACCTTTTGGCTTTTCATTTCTATTTTCCTTTCGCTTTACACTCCAGATCTTTTTTCCCTCTTCTAAGATCAATCTGTTTATGCATTTTTAATGAATCATTTACTGTGACATATGAGCACTGAAGATACAGTGTCAGGGACTTACGCATCTGCGGAGAGCTTCTGTGCAGGAGTAGCAGCAGCAAGATGAAATGGATGTGATCTTAGTTTCATTCTTTTGTTCATGTGGGATGGTACTTTGCCTAGAGGCAGCACAAATATAACCTTCCTTCTCAGGAATAATGAGAAGAATTAAAACCCAGCAATGTCTCATTTTTCTCTTCAGAGCACTGCTAGGAATAGAGAATTTCAGCTGTGCCCTTGCTTCTTCCACACTTACCACTGAATCAATACTGTTTACGCAGAAACAGCATTATAGGTAAGGAGCTATTGTGCGAGACTCATTCATAGTATCTGTAGAAGCATTTTTAAAATGTAGAGTGGGAAACATGGGGTTTATAATATCAGGAGTGACATCAACAGATACAACCCTTGTCATTATCTCATTAATCTTCCCTCATGGTCTAAGTAATTCTCCCTTTGAAACTCTGAAGGAAGAGGACCACGTTCATACACTGTCCTTGTGTAACTGAAATGAAAATGACCAAAACAGCAAGAACTTCATCTCTCTCAGGGATCTCCTCCTTACCAGCCAGCTTAACTTTCATGCAGTGGGAAAAAGTGCAGATGCTGGACGACAGCCTAATTTTTTAACAAAAATGGGTAAATAACTGCTTTAAGTTATTTTTAATTTCACTTGAGTATGCATGACTTATGTGAAACTCATAATATTTAAAAGTTTTAATACAAATTTTCAGGTTTAGTGGACTGGATAGATCAATAAAATTACTACAAATTATTCAGTATTTTGCATTTTATACTCTGTTCCAAAACTATGGAGATACTTTACAGTTATATGGATAACACAGCTTTAAAGCACGAGAAAATGTAGAATTAAGCAACTTTTTAAATGTTGATGAACTGAAATGAAATCAATAGCTTGCCTCTGGTATGCATTTGGATTCGGTCAGTATGTACATCCATCAAAATTTTCTCCTTTTACACTTGTAATCAAACTTGTAAATTTTACATGCAGTTCTTGAATCCAGCTGATATCCACAAAGACAAAGTAAAATACATGCTGAAATCATAGCCGTGTTTTGGATTCAGGTATTTTGGCGTTTGGCTGAAGTGTGCTCATTTTATTCATGTGAGCAGTACCAATAACTACAAATGAATAGGATTTTGCTTGTATCATGTTATGTAAAGCTATTTCTATAGCCAGTTTGTGTGTGTGACAAATTCTTTTTTCATGTAATCAGATGGAGCCTGTAGACCCACACTAAGATGAATGTTTCCCTGCTTCAAGTTTAAAAACAAACACATAGATACAAAATTGTACAGAAATTAACACTTACATACAATCTCCATCAAGTCATTTTCATTAAATGCTACATTTATACCAATGATTATTTTTCTTTTTTGATCTGCTATCCAGCCTTTTGTTTCCTTAAAATGGTTGTGCAGAGTTTCAAAAATATCTAACCTATTTTCTTGGAGGACAGAGTGATGTTTCTTTCTAGGATTTGCACTGTCTTGTCAGAAGAGATCATCTGGCTAGAGTTTCCTGTTGCTTTCAGACACTACATTGTCTCTTAGAGGCAGGTTGTTGTGTCACAGTTTTTTATTACTGTGGCATTTATCATGTATGATTTCATACATATTTCATAGTAGAATTAAATTTTCTAGATACTTTACTATAGTCCTCATTTATACTACACAATCTTTTTTTTTTTTTGAAGTGCCATGAAGAGTCCAAGATGAATTCTTAAAACCCTAGTCTGTATTATGAAAACAAGGTCTTCAGGTCTGTGTAGAGATTTTCCTTCTCAGAATATAGTATGACAGTTTATATACTCCTTTATAAACAAACTGTGTTTGTCACAGAAAGCAAAATTGCTACAATGTTGTAATGTTTTCATCATTATTTTTGATGAATTCCTAAAATGTGTGACAAGTATTTTCTTTTGCTACAGTGTCCTGACAATGATATTAGATTTTGAAAAATATACCTTTCACACTTACTTAGAGAGTCTTTATATGTGTATATATATATTGGTTGGTAAAGAATTACATATTTTAGACTGACAATCTGTAATTAAATAGTCATAAGAAATAGGAGGGCAAAGTGGCCAAGTGGGGAGAGATTGTCAGATTAAAGGATTAAATTGTGTGCTCTTTAGAATTATTTTGTTAATATGACTTTTGGTTCTTTTGAAACAAGGAAAATACTTGAATAGATGTGATTAATTATGATGTCATTCAAAATAGACTAGAAGCTTTCTGTAATGACTGAAGAGTGGGATCAGGAGAGTTGGCTAATTTTTCAAGCTGTGATTGTGATATGTGGTTTAACTTCAGAGTTTAATCACAAATTGTATATCTATATTATTTTTGTTAAACAGTATCAGAGGAGCACAAGAAAGTCAAATACACTGTCACAGGTAATGCATTCATGTTTTTCATAAGCCGAAGACGTTTTATCAAAAGTGTACCTGAAGTCTTCATCTATTTCTTAGTAGCAGAAACAATTTATGGGAGCTTGATGAAAAGGGTAGTACAAGTGTCAGCTGTACAACCTAGGTTCTACAGAAAACTAGATCTGTTTTGCTCATTGATTCAAAATGAAACACATAGAAAAGTGCCCCCAGGGGTGGGGGTGGAGAACTTTAAGAGAGTGGGCTAGGTATCAGACCTGTGATGTGCAGCTTGGATTCAAGGTTTAGCAACAAATTGCGTACATGCATAGTATTTTTTAAAAGGACTGACAACAGAGCTTGTCCTTTGACTTTTTGTTTCAGCCATGAATCTTAAAATTTTGAGTTCTTTTGTATCAGTAAAGTTTATAGGATGTTAATAGTCAACCAATTTATATCTTGCTTCTGCAAGCAGCAGAAAATCCCAGTCTACTGCTGTTACATATGCTTAGTTGTTGTCCAGCTCACCGGGTAGCTAAAACCTTCTCCAGCTTTTGCTGCTGAATAGTTTTGGGGTAGATTCATCTACTACTTATTTTATAATAATTACAATTCAGACATTGAACAAATATTTTAATGTCTGAGGTGACAAAATTCCACTTAGTCCCTATAGGGAGAAGTTCTTTCAACTCAGGCTATTTTAAAATGAGTAAAAGCTAACCTTTTCTCTATTTAACTAGAAAGTTTTGTACATAGCAGTCAACCATTCTAATATGAAGGCTCATTTTTTTGCCTTCAAATTCTTTAGGCAACAAAAGCATACTTCTAAGGTTGTTTTTTAGTGATACACAGTGCATGCACCCTGTTGTAGGAACATCAGGTAATTAACTGTTATAAAACTGCAGAGAGGAAAGTAGTTTTGTTTTATATGGAGAGGTAGGGAAGCTGAATTACACACACATGGATACTAGATTTTTCTTTACATACTTGCCCTAAAACATTTGAATGATTCCATTGGAACACCACCATTTTGAAGCTATTAGTCACTTCTGATAATGAGTGTATTGGTGTTTTAGTAGTTGTTATACATTTGTTGGTAGGACAATGAAGTTTCTAAAGGTGTGAAAAGAATGGGGACTTTTTGGCTTAGGATTCATACACAAACAGGGATTGCCTCAGCCAGAAGACCATCATTCCTCTTTTTACTGTGAATACTGATGAATAATGGCATAGCCAGTAGAGCTGGCAGTGTAGTTTAGAGGTCACTCTTTCTGTGCCGTTTCCTAAATAATGTCTCTCTTTTCCAGAGAGGTCTATTTAGTTGTTTCACCACTATCATAGTCTTTTTTTTCTCAGAGTTCATAAGAGGTTTTCACTTCCAGTAAGGTGTTTCTTGCAGGCCACAAGCACAGTTGTGGAAAACTTCAGTTAACATGTGTCCTGTCAGGATCTACACTGAGAGAAAAGAAACTCTCAGACACTCGACCAGCTATTTGGAAGTTGGAAGGTGGGTGCCAGTGAGTCTAGCATTTCAATATCAAGGTGGATTAAGAGCATTAAGGAAGCTTAAACAGCTCTCAGGAGAGAGATTTCCCATGGTTTTGAAGGCTTTTTCCACTGGAACAGTAGCTGAGCTGCAGTTTGGGTTGAAAGGTCAGGGTTTTTTCTCCTGGAATTGTGCATGGCACTATGTAGTTTTACTTTTTTTATTAAGCATACTCAGAGTTTGAGTGTTCAGGTCATGGTGCGTGCTTCACATTTGAGAAAGCTCAGACAACACTTCTAGCCAAGTTTAGTGGACATTGCCATGAAGTTTTCAGGCACTGGCTAAGGCAAGTGAAAAGAAAGAGACGGGTTTTTTTCCTTGTTTGGTTCATGTTTTTCTTTTAATGATCTGTTACAACTAATAGTCCCAATCTACATTGGTTTACAAGTTTTATTGTCATTAAAATACCAGGCAATTAACTGAGTCATGTAAACAGCTGTGCTGTTGGAGGGAAGGACTAAGATGTGGTTGGATGTTTCATCTGTATTAGCTAGCATGGAAGAATTTTATAGAACCATGTTGTCTCTTGTAGTAGTGATGGGAGAAACCAAATTAGAATGTAAGAACAGACTCTCTCCCTCTCATTTGCCAACTAAATAATATGGAAGCATTCAGTTAATCATAGTTTCTGAAGCAGGTTTTATGAAGTTAATATAACTGAGCTGCAGTAACTTCGTGCAACTGTGGAGCATTTTTCAACTCAATATATAGCATATAGTATGCTGTCAGTTGATCATCTGCTGTGCTTTTTCATAATTTCATAATAGAAATTATCCAGGTATATTTAGGAATTTTATAACTAACTGCTTTACTTGTGCATCTTCTTAGGATCATCAGCATTACACTACATCTTCTAGCAGCCTAATATCAGTTATATATAAATAGTTGAAGAAAAACTGTTCTCATGCACAAGAAGTACTTTCTAGAGTACTCACTGTAGTGAAGACATTGTCAAATATTTAGCAAACAAGCTTGATATTGAAAACCTGTTTTTTAACTATTATTTTTAAATAATAGCATGCTCTTACCTTTAAGCGCCCTATTAGCTGGTTCCCACCTGAGAAAAACTTAGTGGGATATGCACAATATATGATGTATGTCTGTGTACATATGTTAGCAGGTGATTATTCTTCTACATTATTGCTTTGCTTAAATTCTACTTAAGATCTGTATTAGATAAAGACATGCATTTTTGGCAATTTTTTTTTTATTTGACTAGAATGTAATTACAATCTTTTTATCAAAAGTTTCTTAAAAATAGGTAGATAAAATGAAAATACTATGTACAACAGGTAGCAAATCAGTCAGCATGAAATAATTTTTTAATGCAAGTTCTAATAGATAGCTCCTAATACTTGGAATAACTAATACTTTGGTAGAATTGCTATGTCAATATAGCAATGAAGATAAACTGTTCAAACAGAGTAGACACTGTAGAATACACTGATGCAGTAAACTTGTTCCAAGTAAAGACAATGCTTATGGATATGCACACGTCCAGTCCAGCTTTTTGTGAAATCATACAATAAGAGCATTCAGATTGTTTGTGGCTAGTCTTTATATTACAATGAAGTAGTAACAGGAAAGTCAGAGTGTCATTTCCATCTTGATTCTTCTGGTATTTCTGGTGTTACTTCAGTTTGATTCTCTGTTACCTTTGGAGCATCACTGGAAATTTTAAGCAGAGACTGAAAGGCTTCAAAGTGGCCTTATTATAGGGAGGAAAAGTTGCAGACTACAGACAGGTTCGAAGAGGATCAAATGATGGCATGACAGGTTAGGGTTAGAGAGGTGGGAAGCATGCAGTGTGTCATCAGCTTTTTCACAGAAGCTGCATTGGGAGAGGTCTGGTAAGTACATTTATCATGTTATCATCAATCATACTGTGATGCAAGTGACTTGGGATTCAGATTTTTGTCCTTGCTCTTGGAACATACAGTTACCTCAAAACTTACGTATTTTTCAAGCTTTTACAGCAATTTCTAAGCTTTCCTCTGCTAGGCCCCTATGCAAGGCACATGGCAAGGCCATTTATATGCTTTAACTATTCCTGTGTTCTGGAATGGCATTTGTGGATTATTAGCAGTGTTAGACTATAGCAGATCTTTAGTTACACTCATGCGGTACTTCCACAAACACTTTAAGCCAGCATAAGCCAAGAGATGCCCTGCCCTGCACAAGTGTTCTTGCAGCTGCACACTTAATTGATTGGGCAACTGATTTGGGTTAAAACTAGCCCAGTGAACAAACCAAAACAAAACATTAGCTTTAAACTAGTTTCTGAACTTACTTCATTCCTAGCCTCACAAATATTTATGCTGGCTTGAAGGTCTTCACCTTCCTGGTGTTCAGACCACAAGAAGTGTGTGAAGAAAACCAGGAGCCACTTTTTTGATGCAAGGGCTGGTTTAAAGGACTTGTGGAATTGCAGTTTAAATTGTGGCTCCTTGCTAAACCGCCGTTCTAAAGGAGGCTTAATGGACATCTTTTTATGCCCTGACTCCTAGGACACATCTTGGATAGAACCCAGGGCGTGTGGCCTTGGACTAATTTTGTCTTATTTCACCTGCCTGCCTTTAACCATTTTTCTCTAAAGAACTTGAAGTTGTATCTTCTGTGATCCAAACTGTGTCTAACCAACACACATTTCCACATCCACTAAAATATTTTTCTACCCTCTAAAAACCTCAAACAACAGATATTTTCCATTTTTTGGTACTTATATTTAGTATTTATGCAACAAAACAATTGGAGAAAAATACAGGACTTAGATGAATTGTGCTTGTCAGTGTTACAATCTGACAGTTTAAGTAGCTCATTCCTTTTCTCCAAAACTGTGCTAAGATAATTTATGTGTTTCATAAGTGTTTTATCTTTGGATTACAAAGAATTACAGAGTTTCACTTATCCCAAATTACATACTAGAAAACGCATTCACGTCTCATTTATTACATTGTTGGACATGAGAATAAAATTATGGATTGTGGTTAGTTGCATCAACTCCTTTCGTTAGTCTTACAGGTCTTACATAGTATTCATGCATACTTCTGTATTGCTTGGAATTTCTGAGACAATTACAGCTAGTTCAATAAAAATTAAATGCTTTTTTTTTTTGAAAGAAATTCTCCTTAATTTAAGTAATCTTTTAGTACAATGCAAATACTAGTTATGTTATTTTTTTCCCCCATCTTTCCACTATAAGCCTGCCAAATTTAATGCATGATGTGCAAGAGTTATTCATATAAGTCCCAATTTGTATTTGCCTGCTTGGCACTTTTATCTAATACATTGTGAGCTTGCACCACAGCTGCTGCTTCTCTCTGACCTCAGATGCTTGAAGCAAAGGATGGAAAGAGGCTGTGGTGCCGCATGGCAATCTGCTGTAGCTGTAAAAGGTGTCCCTTTGCTGAGTGGAGCTCCACTGGAAGGTTTCTCTTCCCAGCTGTGGTCTCTCTTTGGAGGTCCTGTAAGGTGACCTGACTAGCACAGACCTTTCTTTACAGCAAATAGGCAGTGGTTCTGTCAAAGGCAGCGTGTGGACATGGGTAGGGAAGAGTTGTGCTGCACCACTGATTGGTGGTTTTGTTTGTGTTTTTTTTAACAGTTAACCTAAACATCTGTTCAAAGATCAAGACATTATTCTGAGTTGCATCCAGTAAAGCACATCACCTCTGGAACTGCAAAGACACTACAAAATCATTAATTTCTTCAGCTAATATTGGAGAATTAAGTCCTACACTCTGCAAAGCAAAGTTCAGGAATGTAGCTTGTAGAAGATCTGGAAAAGGTAAAGGACTAATTATAGAGGTCGACTGCCAATTCTGTTTAAAATGTAAGTTTCCTCCTCTTCTCAAAAGTAACTAGGACACTGCCTCATAAAAATAGTCTTACAAAATTCCATGGTGGAATGGGTGTTAGTAAGCTCTTAACATGTGCTCTAGGTTATTGCTGTTTGTGTGTCAGTCACTGATGTATTTCTAATTTCACTTTATCTTTGATCAAGCAAACTATTTTTGAAATTTTCTTAAATGTTCTTCCATTATAGTGTAGTAGAAGATGAACAGTAGTGGAAAGATTTTAATATTGAAAGTATTTGAAAGAAAGATTTCTTGAACTATGTGAATTTCCAGTTCTTTCTGATTTTTCAAGGGTTCTGGCTTTTCTTTCACTAAGAGTTTGCAACTTAATGTT
The DNA here is from genome assembly GCF_947461875.1 of Haliaeetus albicilla. Taxonomy (NCBI): domain Eukaryota; kingdom Metazoa; phylum Chordata; class Aves; order Accipitriformes; family Accipitridae; genus Haliaeetus; species Haliaeetus albicilla. The sequence continues at coordinate 3,555,644 of NC_091486.1, forward strand.
TTCAGTTATAAAAGCAAAAAAAAATAATTTACCAGTTTACAGGTGTAATTTCTTTTAAAAAAAATGAAAAAGAAAAATTAAGGGTTTATCTAAAATTATCTGGAAAGTTGCTGCACCTTATAGCATCTATGTTATTTTATCTTAAAAGTATAACTTGGACCTTTAAATAAGAGGAGGGTAAAACCATTGGCTGTTCCAGCTAAATACTTAAATCACAGTTTAAACTGAAGCTCCTTAATCTAAATCAGTTAAAAAAAAAAATACTCTTAAAATACAGAATAGAGTATTTCATATTGAAATAGTTGAATTAACATACCTGAAAAGTCAGCAATTTTCAGGAGGGAGGAGTGTGCGCCACTACTGATGATATGGGGGACAGAACCTGTTAGTCTAGACCTGCCAGCCAAGATACTGTAAGCATGGAAGCATAGCCTCCTCTATAATAGCACTCCTTTGACTCGGGTTGGGGGGGGGGGGGAGAAAAAGAAAGCCTTCTTATCTTGAGTTATCTAATGGTATTTCATTCGCAAGGTGCAAGGTGTGAAAAAACAGAGGAGCAGACTAGTTTTCCAACAGGGTGCTGGTCTGAGGAAAAATTATTGTAAAAAATAGGATTTACTTCTCCTTGCAACTTCATATATGAAAGCTCAAGTTGCAAACACGCAATGCTCCACCATAAACAATATATGTAATTCAAATAGGGTATAGGAGATAGAAGGAGCCAGAGATACAAAAACTGTTTCTTCAGAGAAGCTAGGAGAGTTGAAGCGAAAATTTTATATCTGATTTATTGAAGTTCAAATTTTTAATATTTCCATTTGAAGGAAATTTCTTAAAACCAAAATTTCAATCTAGACTAATTTCAGTTCTTTTCTAGTGTAAAAATGTTCAGTAGTATGGAAATTTAACCAGTTTAGAATCCCTTTAAAGCATAAGCAATGATTATTATCTTGAACAACTTTAAAGGTGGAGTTTTTTTATTTTAACTCATGTGAAGTAGTATGAAACAAAACCTGAATGCTTAAATTATTTTATGATGTAGTTGTTAATTATCAGAAACTACACTTTTAATAAGAAGCTACTATGACCTAAGTTGCATTGAATGTTTATAAACAGCAGGTTGGAAAAAATAATGCACCTCTTTCATACCTGCAGTGCTACAGACTTCTTAGTGGTTAGTTTCTAACTAGTATTCAAGTGGTACTTAGAAGCAATACATGAAATTAAATGTTAATATTGGTTTTTAGTAACTTGTGATGTAACTTTGTGATGTAACAGGTAGTCTATTGCAGAAATTGCTTTCTCTCTTGTGTTGTGATCTATTGCTATAGAGTTCCATACAGTTTTTTGCACTATGACTGTTTTTCTGTGTCTGTCATTCACCCTCTTAGAGGTGTGTCATGAGTTACTGTTGATCTGCTTTGCTTTACGAAGATCTTTTATTATGGTTTTCTTGGACTTGGCATTTTATCTTTGTAAATGCTTAGGAATTAGTATCTCATAATGATCTGAAGTTTGCTACTTTGAAGTCAGAATTTTTAAACAGGAGACTTGGCAATAGATGTACTGTAGCTGCTCTTAACAGTTTAATTAATGCTGTGTAATGTATGCACATTTTGTTAGCTTATACTATTTGGAAACACTACTTGATATATAGAATAGAAAAAAGTGTGCACACTCCCTAAGTGATGCATGTTGTTGTGTCTGTGAACTCTGTAGGTTTGTAATGTTAAATTTGCCAAAGTTAATGTGTTGAAAAGTAACAAGTTACTTAAGTTAGTTAAATGTCTCTTTCCAGAGGAAAATTACCATAATGGTTACTTTTACTAAAATGCAATTACTGTCATTGTAACAATCAATCATATTTTCTTGTGGAAGGAACTTTACCTAGTTCTGAATGCATTAAAATGTGAGATTGTTCTGCTCAGTGTTAGAATGAGCTGCAGAGGCAATATAATTTTGGGGAGAATCAAGTGGAAGTTCCAGTCATATGGTTGTCTTTAAGAGTATTCAAAAATAGAAGTGAACTTCTTAAATGAAATTGAGCCCAGTGACTTGTAAAACACCAACCAAAGCATTATAAATTCTGAAAGGCTTTAAAAATAGTTGAAAAAGGTTTTGTTGCAGCTGAGCTTGATTAAGCCTTAAGCAACAAGTTCCCATATATATTTACCACTTGGCTGACAGAGTCTTTGAGGTTCTCCACAGCAATCCGTAGAACAGGATTGGTTTGTCTGCTATGGCATCCTCCCACTTTTCTTCCCTGCAACCTCTTTTCTCAGCCTTATTAAGCCTGCAACTTACACTCTTTTTCTAACATTTCTTTTCCCTAACCTTCTCTCCTTCCCAATCATGTCTTTCCAGTGTCTTTGTTCTCCTGACTCCTGTGAAAAATTCCTGAGGAAATAAAATCTTATGCAAAAAAATAGGAGCAAGATAAAGAAACTGAACTTTTGAATAGTTGGATTCCCAAACTCATCTCTAAGAGACTTAGATATATCAGAAGTAGTTGTTGCTTCTTGACCTCTCATGCTGTGTATAAATGTAAGAGACAGGCCTTTAGCAAGAACCTGCAAAATTGCTAAAGGCCCATTGGAAATACTGAAGTTGCTTTGATTTGCTCGTAGTACTGCAGGTGGCTGCTCCTTACTCTGTGACTTCTTATTTCTCACTGAAATGTGTGAGGACCAGTGCTAGGATAGAATGGTTTCAATACCCATCTCTGCATATTTATTACAGTACCCCTTGTCTTGCAGTACTCATTTCCAAAGGCAACAAAGTCACTTTTTAAAGTATGGGACTATAATGTTGAATATAAGGTAATAGGACCCCTACCAATCCTTAAACATGAAGAGGTGATTCTGTAATGATATTTGGTAATCGTGTCTTTCATGGTATTAGAATAAAGGAACTGTATTGCAGCCTTACATTGCTAACTGTAAATTTCTATTTGTTTTTTAAGTAAAAATGTGTCATTCTTTTGGTCTCATTGCTTCTGTTCATCCTGCTTCTGGATAGTACTGATATTCTATGTTTTTTCTATGAAGTAATGTTACCTTGAAAATAAATGAGGAGTATTTTCAATATCCTAGATCAAAATCATTAAATATGTAGTAGTTTTATTTGCAGATCAGGTGTTGAGATTTTGAAACCAATTTTGTATTTTAGTTTTTCAGCTATTATATTCTTATACTTTTGCATAAACAATTGCATAGCACAATTGCTATTGTTGTATAAATGAGTTTGTGTTATATAATAAATTATATGGTAGAGAAATGAGTTTATATAATACTCAAAGATATTTTCATGACTGTTTTTATAAGAAGAGTCTTTCCTTGCACAAAATACTTTTATCTGCTCTGTCTGCAAAGAAGAAACGTACTTAAATTCTCATAGATGATAAACAATTTTGGTGCTCAGCGTGAGATGTTCTGTGAAGTACTTAATGTTTTTTCAGGCAGTATTGGTCACTACCACGTGGAAATATGATTCAAACTGTACACCCATAACTTGATGCACAACTAATAATCTCTTGAAAGTTTTGACCTGTCTTATTAGAAGCTGAGCTTATTTGTTCTAAGATATTGGACCTAAAAGGATTTTTATAATTTTATTTTTTTGGTCTGTCTTTCTATAGAATGAAAAATAGCATCTTCATTGAAAAACAACTGCTAAAACATGCACCATAAGTGTTTTCACACTTTGAGTTTCATGTTAATATATTATTCTACTGTGGTAAATGTATTATGATAAACACATGCATTCCATACATCCCTAGTTTATGTTGGGTTCGTGTTAGGTTTATTTTGCACAGAGTGCCATAGGTTTCAGTGAGTTTACATAGCCATTGATAATACAGGTTTAGGTAATTTTCTGTTTAAAGTATGAACATTATTTTAATTTCACCAGTGGTAGTTAGATAAATTATTGCTGTAAGTATATTTTTAATATTTATTTCAATGCATGATTTTCAAGCTCTTTTTAACACAAGACAGTGATAATGGTATCTGATTTAAGTCACAGAATTTTCTTGTAAGTTCATTAAGGTATTGCAATTTTTGCATTAAAATCTGTGCTTTGGTTTTGGTTTTAAAATTTAGTCTTTCATATGAAGAAGTGTTCTTGGTGGTATTCTAGGGGCCTTTGTTGGATTTTGAAGAGATTGCTCACCAAATAATACCCTTCTACAAAATTTACCTTTTAGTAAAAATGCTTTCCTTAATGTCTCAGTGTTACGGATCACATGGTAATAATGAAATACCCTAAAATTTGACCCAGTGCCAAATTGGTCTCCAAGCCAAATTCATCACAAATGTATTGGGGAAGCAGTCTCAATACAGCTTATAAGATTAACCCAGAAAGTACAATAGTGAAAACATAAGAGGAATTTGGAGAGGTACATGTAGGGTATGAGGGAATCGGAATTGTACAGAATGGTTGAGGTTGGAAGGGGCCTCTGGAGATCTTCCCTGTGAAAGGGAGACAGAGGTTAGACTAGAGCAGACATCTGACACCTAGATTGATCATGAAATATTAGAAAAAGAATACTTCAAGGAACGACATGCAAAGTGACAAGAGAGAGCAGCATTACCAGCGTTCGGAATAGAGATTGCATACTTGATCTAATGAAAGGAAAGCATTTTTAAGCATTAAATGTGTTTAGTTGGTGGCTAAATAGATTTTGGGGTTTTAGAGGATTTATATACAACATATATCTAACAAGCTTTGAATTCCATTTCTAGACCACATTTCCAATCTATGTATGTGTGTTTTTGATGAAAACTTTTTAGATTTTATTTTGTTAATGAAAGATATTTAATGTCTTATTTCAACAAAAATAAAAGGAGACTAGACATTTATTTTATATCTAGAATAGTTGTGATCATTTATTTTAGTAATATGTGCATATACTAAACACATGTAAACTAGGTAATCTGATTTGTCCTAACAGTTGAATAAAACAAAGAGCAATGTTTGTCATTCTTAAGTCAGAGGCTGAAAATAAAATATTTTTCAAGGCTGACTGAAAAAGCTATGCTCTCTTTAGAGTAAGTTATGATATAGATGGTAAAGCTAGTCAGAAAAGGTAAAAGCATACTAATTCCTTGCCCAGCTAGAAAGATTTTTCACTAGATTAGGACATAAATACTCTTGCATGTACTCTTGTTTATCAGATTCTTCTTGAGTATGAATGGCTATCTCCTCCTTATTGCATTTCTGTTAAACATTTTTAGATTAATGTATAGTTTTGTGGAATAATTGCCTATTAATAACTTCCTACAAGTAGTCCTATTAGTATAACATTTTATTGTTTCTATCTTGCAGTATATTCTTGGAATAGATAATTACTTCACTGATATAATCATAGAAATAATAGTATTGTCCTTATGTTAGAAAATGGAGGTTAATACAAATGATGTTCTAATTAGAATTCAGAAGACTGGTTGGCACACAGTTGATTTTGTTGGCGCTCAGCCTAATCTTGTTACGTTGTTTTTAACTATGAAGAGAGTGGGTTTAAAGATCTCCAGCAGTGCAAATGAGATGAGGGAGTTATAAAGAGCTTAAAGAATCAGAAAAGTATAACTCCTTAAAACCAAATTATGTAATAAACACAATGCTTAAAAACTTTGCCTAAACATCCTTTAATGTAATACAGACACTTCCAAAAAACAATGCAAATTTCTGGTGTTGTTAAATAGAAAGAGTCAAAGTCTTGTACTACTGTACTACTTACATTACTACTCTAATTGTATAATAACTTCTGTGTTTAAGTAGTATATAGGTGTAAAACATTAGTGGTATGTTATATTTTTTATTTTTAAAAGTGTAATATTACTTGAAGTACTAAAGAATCACTTTATTTTTACAGATCCATGTAACATTCATGTTATGCGGACTCCATAGCTGTTCCTAGTAAAACTGTTTCTAGCATTAGTTTCTGTGAGTTCCAGACATTTATGTCAAACTTTATTGATATGGTTGACTGCTGACATAGGTGATTCAGACCTTTTTAGTCTTTTTTTTTTTTTTTTTTTGAGAAACAGCTAACATAAAATCTTTACCTTCCATGGCCATTTGACTGTACCTAGGTTATTCAGATTTAATTGCGTTATGCGGGTAAAGGCAATTGCTGAATACTCCAGATAAAACTAGATACAAGGATGGGCTGAGATAGACATGTGAAATTCCATCAGCTTTAACGTAGGTACCCTGTCCTGTGGAACTTGTAGAGTGAACCTATTGCAATAGAACAGGACTTGACACCCAACTCATGTAGCTCCAAGAAATTCTATGTATACAATAATGACAAATACTTTGTAAGTAAATAAGGTGCATTTCAATATGTTCTTTCTATGAACTGGCTCATAGAAAACCATTGTAACTGTATCATTACTGGCGCATCTGAGGACTTCTGACTGTTGGCCACCTTCACCCACCGGCTCTGTGGACATGAGGCTTTACTTCAAAGATCTTTGGATTTGCTCTTACCCTGATGCTGAGTAATGTTTTCTGATCTTACAGTTATTACTTCTTTAATGAAAGTAATCTGTGATTGATTTATAGATCTACTATTCCGTTAATTTCAAGTTTAGTTGAGTATCTGTAGCTATGTTAAGAAGTAAGGAGGTTTTATAAAATAACATTCCTCTGTATGAATTCAGAAGCCAAACTGTGACCTACCCAGTGCACACATCCTTTATTCAGGTGTCCCAGAAAGACCCCAGTAGACCTACTTAACAAAATAAATAAGAGGGTTAATGTTTCCCTGTGTAGTTCTCCGCCATTATACTTATTAAATCATTAGATTTCAAGTCAGGTCAAATTAGCATAGGAGAACCAAAAACTGTAAAATGCTTCAACATCATTCTTTTTGCTCTTTTTTGTCTGTTGTTGGATATGAAACATAAGCATGTGCACAGAAAATTAGAGCATATATATTTAGTATTTTCAGTAAGGTTTTATTTATAGCTCTGATTGTGGTAAAGATTCAACCACTCTACAATTAACTTGTTATGTGGTGGTTGGAGAATGGTGAGTATGTTCACTCATTTTGTAGTATTTGATGTAGACAGGGAAAATCAATGCGCTTTGGATGAAAGTATCAACAAATGCTTTCTTTGGGGTTTATGTGAGGGTATCTTAGAATATTTCATGTTAATGAGAAGTTGCAAATCAGACAAAGATGAATGGCTGTGAGGATATGGTACGATAAACATAAGCATGTGTTTGCAATGGTAGCAATCCAGATGATTTAAAAATGCATACTTTTGTGAATGCTGTTATATTAAGTTTGGGCCTAAGAAGCAGTGTCCTGTTCAGAAGTATCATGGATCTATCGACCATTGAAGATAAAAAAAAATTCTAACTTTCAATGGTCAGTAAGCACTGAGAATCAGCCCAGCTGCTAATAAGACCCAGTACTTGTTGAAATGTATAAGCATTACAGGCAGTCTAGCAAGGGGAAACAAGAAGCATGAAAGGTGGTGTGTATATTCTCAGCCTTTAGAAAGGCTGTCGAGCTGGACAATTCACTTTCTAAGGTTTCTTTTTGTTGAAATACATAACTCTGTAGTATACTTCAACTTGTATGCATATATGCACCTTATCATTGTTTCTCAAAGCATATAGTGCCCCTCATATACAATAAAATAGTATATATAAAATAAAAGATAGGGAAATAAATGATAGCAAAGACCTTCCTGGCTTTATGAAATCTGGCTCATGTCTTCTTTGAGTAACAGAAATTTTGCTTTTGTGAGTTACAAATTTCTACACAGTATACTTTTTTTGTGTTAAGGTGTGTAAAATTTGAAAGAGTCATCAGTATTTTTAAATATTTTTTTTCTCTGATGATAATGTATTTTTTTTTCTTTCGGTTAGGTGTGATTCATTACTATATACAAAGCAATACTTTTTTTTTTTCATTTTCCCCTTTTTGTTTTAAGACAACATTCAAAAGTATCCATGTTAATGGCTTAATTTCAGTTCTGATCATTTATCTTGGTTAAGAATGAAGGACAGAGCTATACTGCAATTTTACTTTTTTCCATGTAATAAATTAGTTGTAGAGCTGGAAAGCATGTGAATTCTAGAGGCAGAATTTTATTTTGTATGGAAAAAAAATATAAAATGTTTTAATAAGTTCTGTTCATATCTTCAGGAGTTTGGGTGATATTTTTTTAAGTCTTTGGCTTTTCATCTTAGAGCGTCTTTAAGTGGAAGCAAGTTCAATATGGGTGTTCTTTACTAGGTGTGATTTGTTCATGCTTAAAACCAAGCCACCTGTATGGTCAGTTCTCTAGTCAATAGTAAGCTAATCAGCATTTGATTGCTTTGGTGATGGCTGCACGACTGTCTGCCTGTGAGCAATTTTACCTTTTATGATAGTGTTTCTATTTTATAAGTTTTTAGGTGTTCCTGTATGATGGTAAAGCAGCCTATTCTCCCTCAATTTTTTCATTTTCTTTCAGTTACTCCACCTTTCAACAATCATTCATTTGAATTCCCTTGGGTCTTCTGATACAACTTTCATTTAATGCTGATTCTCTGATTATGTACAATACTGTTGCCAATTCATTGAACTGATTAAATTTGACTTGCAACCAAACAAAATCATCTTATTATAATTTATAATTTTGCAGATTTCCATATACTATTTCTTTGTCTTTGTTGGAATGATCAACATTTCTTGGTACTTACATTTACAGCAGGCTATGTAAATCTATGTCCTTGAGTGGGGATGTATCTTTCTGGGAATTCCCTGCAGAATTGTATGAGATACATCAGAGTAAGATACCATGAAGCATGAGTATCTAGAAGGAGGAAAACTAGGTCAATTGAAATGATCACTGAGACTGTTCAAAAAGGCCTGTGAAGGAGAATTCTGATTTCATACCTGATCACTTCAGTCTAGATAACCTTGGAAAGTAAGCCAGGCAGGGTAAAAATACTTCTACTTGTGTGTTGCAGTTCAGGAGGCTATGGTAATATTCCCACGAGCTAAGCAAAATGGCCTGAGCTACTGAAATCTTGAACTTTAAAACAGTAGAATAAACCTATTTGCTCTTCCTTGTTTAGTACAAATACTAGTATAGTTTAGTGCAGGTTATTTTCCAAGTGACTAACTTTGGCAATTAGGAACTATTTTCTGCTGAACTTACTGCTTTTTTACATAAGCAGTGTCTTGCATTGCTGATGCTCTTGTTATCTAAGGAGGAGACTGCCTACAATGTGAGATCTGTTTGTTCGTGCTGTTACCAGTAGTATGTACAGGATGTACATACCCTTTTCTCTATCAAAATACAGATCTTTTTCTCTGCCTGCTTTTTTACCTTTTCCTTCTGTCACTCCTACAGTTTATTTTAAACTTTAATTTATACCGAGCTTCTGCTTTCTCTATCAATATCACATCATTATTCTTATCTGATTCTCTTGATAATTTGTTTGCACTGGAATTCTTGGCAGTGAACTAAGAATTTCATTGTCTACCTACTCTCTTTTCTCTTGGAGAGTATAATAGAGTGGGAGGGAGAAGCCTCATGGTAATATTTTTATATTTGAAATGTAGCCACACTTTATATGCTCCTACACTTCGTGCTACTTACAGATAATGAAACAAGTCTCATCTTGTGGTCTAGTGCTTTTCTGTTTTGGACTATTTTGTACTAATTCTACTCATTTCATCTCGAACACTCTTATTAATGCTGCTTCTCTTTTCTTTGCCTGCCTCTGTGGTATTATTTAGGAATGGGACTATTATCGCTAACTGGGAAAGCATAGCAATAACCCTCACCCCAAGAAATGAGAAAACAGCTAGTGAAATTAATAGGACGGTGTCACGGATGTAGTCATCTCAGTCTCCCATTGAATTAACAAGCATGGAGGAGAATGCATACTTTAGAAACACAAAGTGCTTCCTCTTCTGCACCCAACTGGTTCTGGTACGTGGTGACACAGAGCTTCACTTTTTCCTCCTCTCCCGTCATTTTGGGAGGCTCTGGGGACCTCAAAGGTCCCACAATCTTTCTTGTAATAAATCCAGTAATACAACTGTATCTTGTTAAAAGTCAATGGTAATTTGAGGAAAAGAAAATGCAGTGTATCTACTGAACAATTACTAATTTAGTATTCTAATGCTATTTTTTTGTTTTGCATCTTCACAACCCACTTTAAGTAAACAATGATAGCATGTACAGGAAGTAAATAGAATTTAGTTCAAAAATAGGTTGTCATTGGCAGAACAGATTATTTTTAATCCCTGTTTCTTTTAAATGAGAAAAAAAGATATTTTTACGTCTTTTTAAAAGATACATAGTTTATTATAAAATAGAGCTTTTCTAATGGCAGATCATCTTTTTTCACATCCAGCATCTCCTGCCTAAGAGATTATTTGTTCTGCTATAAAGTTCCTTTTTTGAAATAAGTTTACTATACACTTTTTCTTTAACAGAAATTGTTTTACCTATTTTTAGGTTGCTTAGATTTCAAAGTAAACTGGGAGTGCTTTGATAACATTTAAGGATTCAACCTCACCTGGATTCAAAAGACACAGCAACAAGAAACCCTGCTGTGTTGCTAATCTTTCTCAGTCATTTTTGATAGTTAGCACCTGATATAAAAGATAATGTCATGTGATTCACATAAATATTGAAAAATCAACTTGAAATTCAGAAGTCTAATTACGTGCTACTTTATTATGAATGTTCGGTTAAGCATTCAAAAACACTCATTACAGACTAAGTAAAATATACATGGAGGATCATTTCTGGTATTTGACTTAGTTATTTTCAACTGTGTTTTCTGCTTAAAATGGGTTAATAGAACAGTAGAGGAAAATTTCAGTTCTGAAATATGTAATGCTGATATACAGAAATACTCAGTTTGATTTTTTTTTTTTTTGCAATATCTTAATACTTACAGTCTTTAGATGCATTAAAACATTTTTTTAATGGCTGGGGTAGAGGAGGTTTTAAAGTTTATTAAAACTGATTCATTTGAATCCCTTTTCCCAATTATAACTGCAAATGAATAAACTTTTTTTAAACATTTTATGATCAATTTTAATGTTTAAGTGACTCTACATACTATCTTGGAGACTTGTTAAATCCCCAATGTTGTTTTTTATAAACATGGTAATAAGTAATTTTTTTGTGGCTAAATGTAGTTACAGCCATCAGATATCTTTCATGAGTGTAATTGATGGAAATTTGATGGTCTCTGTTAGAGAATGTTAAATAGATGAAATAATGGCTATTTTTTGCCTTAAATATTAGGATAATGCTTAATAAAGGAAGAGTATGTCTTTCTAGATGTGGATTAACAAAAAAGGTGTCAGTTTATGCTTTTGAGGGTAAAACTAAGCACTTTTATTCTAAAATGACATTAACATTAATGCCATCCATATTACTATCTGTTCTTGTTCTTTCCTAGTTCCATGGCACACTTTCTCATGTTGCAGATCAAACCTTGCTTGACCACATCCCAAGCCTTATCAAGCACAGATGATCTGTTGAATATCAACTACTTTACTGTGTAGCTATACCTCCTAACAGGAAACATCTTTACAACAGAAAAAACACATAAAGTGACGAGTGTGTTTCTGCCTTGAATTGTAAAGGTGAGACGATTGCAATATTCACCTCAGTTCAGTTTCTGCGTCCTTTTTGAGAATGGTCATAAGCCAGTTGTGTTACCAGTTTTTGTTAGGACACCTGCCTTTTCTATCACACAGGCCATAAGGCATTTATTTGGATGGTAATGGCTCTTGAAGACTGTAGGACTGACTTGGGTTTGACTTGTCATGGGCTGGTTGAAGGATTTATGTAGCGTTACTAATTCAGCTAATGAAAAAGAAAGCGTTTGATAGCGTTCAGCAGTATTTGGAATTTTCTGAGAATGATATCCAATACTAGTTAGATATTTTTCAGGGAAATATTTTTGGTGAATGGTTTCCCACTGCAGATGGTGGCAGAGAAGATAGAATTCCTTTCTAACTTGAGTTTCTTTGTTGTTAATAAACAATTCTGGGAACAAAATGCATGGGAGATGCAATTTCCTTTTTATGTGCCACAGAACTCTTACATGTTAGTAAACTTAGTCCTTAATACTAATTTTCTTTTTCTTATTTTTCTTTCTTACCTAGCTTATTTCTTTAGAAGAAATGTTTGTCGTATCAGTTTCATTATTATAAATAAATCTTAATTTCCTGTAATGTATGTGCCAATCTGGAATAAATCCCCATGTGCATTTTCAAATATTAGTTCAGTTTATTAATTTGAACTGTTTATTCAGGGTCTTTTGAGTCTTCCGTGTCATGATTTAAAAATACCATTTTATATTTTTCCAACCATAAGAAAGCTTTTCTTTCTCACGAGTTTTTCAGGAAAAATCTTTGGAATTAAAAGAAGTTCTAACTTAGCAAAAAAAAAAAAAGACAGTTTGGGCCTTGACTTATATGTAGGGACACCATAACCCGATGTCGTTAACAACTGAAAATTGCACAATTAATTACAGGTTTTTGAAATGTACCGTGTAGTATCCTGGCTATTTCTGTAGTAAGCAGCCTTAGATCTTTATGGGTTTTGATACTTACCTCTGTTGTTCTCGTCTCCATTTTTTAGGGCTTTCATGTATGTTTTTAAAAGCTAAAATTAATGTTACTTTATTTCCTCCTTACAGAAATAAAATAGTTTAGATATTCTCACTGCATACCAACAAGTCTCAGTTAATACTTAGTTAATTATTCTGTAGGCCAGGCCTTTGTCACAAAGTCTGGAAGAATTAATTAAAACCTAATCAGATGTCTTCACCAAATGTTCAGGGTAACAGGGTGATGCCTAGAATGAAATACCTATCCTACAGCGTACAGAAAAATAGAATACAGCAATGAATTCAGGTGGATAAATTGTAAATCAAGTTCTACTTAATTTTCTTTTACTTTTGTAAAAACAGCAAAAATGTACTGCTGTGGCCAGATGTACCAGTCAAGCTGCAACTGAGACTTATTAAAAGGTATTTCCATACTTCTTCATCCCTCCACTTATGCCGGAAGCTAGCAAAGCTGCTGACAAAACTGCACATATAGTCGTTTCTTAATCCAGTTCTGTCAAAATGGCTGAGGTTAAATTGAAGTGAGCTATTAACATACAGTGTACTTACTACATGGTGTGTTGAATCTTTTTGATACAGGTGGATCAGAGAACATTTGCCTATGCAGTTATGTAAGTGATCGGAGAGGATGGTAACCTCTTTTAGGGAGAATAAAGATGGTAACGTAGGTGCCTATAGCCAGAGGCAGTGATCTTTTAACCCAGTCAGCTGAATCCAAAATACATCTTATTATAGGCTATGGGTTTATACAATTGGTCTGAATTAAGACCCCAGTTCTGCTTATTGCACAGTTCCACACTGAGTTTGCCAAGAGTGTTATGGGATGTGCACTGGCCATGTTCAGTTAATCATTCTGGTGGAAAGTTGTTCTGCCTCAGCACCTCTCACCTTCAAATTCTGTAGTAGAGGAATATCCTATCTATTTTATAGTACAGAAATTACTAAGAACACAGAATCTGTCATGATATGCTTGTATTGTGCAGTGCAGTGCCAAGCTGAGCTATCCAGATCAATGTTAAAGTCCTCTCCAGAACTGAAAGCAGTATAGCTGCATTAGGATTATCGTGTTTCTCATGAACTATCTTGAGTTACACTGAAGCAGCTGTGCTACGTTAAAGACCTGCCCTGGTATCTCTGCACAGCAATGCTCTTTGCCACGTAAAAATACAACCTCATTCAGAGTTTGTCATGTATCTTGGAGCTGCACTGCATTGTTTAGTGTAAATAGAACTACAGAAAGGCAGATGCTTTTGTCTCTGCTGTAACTGGTCAGTACTGTGTAACATAAGCTTGCGTGAAACATAGCACCCAATTTTCAATGTCTGATATCAGAGTTATCCTATTAACGTTAATCATCTATGTTTTCCTTTCTGAGCAAAACAATGTTAAATACTGAAATTAAGCAGCGTTTGGAATATTTATAACTTGTTTATGAAATAAATTAACTTACAGTTTTCAGTTTCCCTTATTTGCCCTGCTGCTCTCTACAGACGTATTGGTATCACTGTAGCCAGGAGGTAGTAAATCCATTCGTTCTGCATTTCCTGGGGCACAGCTGTTTCAGCTTGCTGTGGTTTTTTGCCTGTCTGAGATCTTCTTAGGCCCAATGGGTGATTTACTGCCCCATATGCTCTCTTTGGTATTTCTCCACAGTGTCTATCTACCCAGAGTGACAACCTTATACTGCTGAGGGTTTACCTGTGTATAGCTGCTGCTTTTCTCTAATTACAGATATGGTCAGCATCATTCTCATGCAGTCTCTGCGTGCTAGACGGACTCTGTCTTTTTATAACTGTTAGATTCTGTGCTCCTCTCTGGTGGTGGTGGTAGGAGTTGTCATTCTGCTACACTTGGGTACTCCGAGAGGACTAGAGAAGAGAATTATGAGGCAGCCAGAACAGTATTTTTACTTTATTTCTGTCATGCAGTAAAAAACCTGCTAGGTAGCTACAAAGAAATCATCAGCTTCCAGTCACAATGCTCCAATGCTGACTTGGGGGTAACAGGGAAGTTTCATGGCAAGGTTGACTGCTGCACCTTTAAAGTTGAAAACTTTGTATAGGTTAAGAAATGTATTTTCTACTCAACGTTAATTATGATTTTTCATTTTAAAGCAGTGCTCCAAGGTCTAAAACTTTTATATGAGAGATCTTTGGACCAACATATCATATGTAAGTGATATAGTGCTGTTAGTTGCTTGTGAGTGCTCATTTTTCCCTATATTTTTGAATGAGGGAACTTTTAACTGTTTTTTAACTGTGATTATGAGTTGTTTTTTAACTGTAACTGTGATTTTTAACTGTGACTAGCAAAACAATGGTTTATTTAAAACAGCACTGATTTTACAAAGATTAGACAGTAACTTGAGAAGGTGCAGTGAGGAGATACAGTGATCAAAATTATGAAACAACTGCTCTGTGAAGAGAGATTGAATTGTTTAGGATTTTTCCACTTTTTGCAAAGAGAACACTAAATGTAGAGTTATGGAGGGGGCCTATGAATTCATGCATAGTGTGGGAAAGGTGCACAGAACATAATTTTTCATCATTTTTCATAATACAAGAAAGAGGCAGTATACAAACATGTTCTTAAATAGCAGAGAATTAAATTTTGGAATGAGCTACTACAGGAGATTGTGGAGGCCAAAAGCATGAATAGATTTTTAAATCACCATCAGTGGCTATTGAAGTGAAACAAAAAAACTAAAACCACACACAAAACAGCGGTTCAGGGTACAAACTCCTGTTCAGGAAGATCCTAAATGGCTGATTGCAGGAGACAGAGGTGTTATGGGCCTTGGTGACACCCAGAGACAGAGTATTGTGTTAGATGAACATTATTCAGACCCAAATGGTTGTCCGTCAGGGACATAATAATTTTAGGTTTTATCTTTGCTTGCATCACTAGAACCATTACAAAAAATGAATTTTGTTGATACCAGTCCATATTGTGAAAATCTATGCAAAGTCCTTGGTCTGCAGCTCAGTGTTTTTATTCTCCATTTAAGCTGTTCTTTGCCTACTCAAATATAGCCAAAGGGATACGACTCCAAAGTAGCAGCAGAATTGGGAGAGATCAGAGAATACAAATAGCATGGGTGCACTGCAGAATTCATCCCGTTGTTTACTTCCTTTACAGTTGCACATCTTCCTGGGAGGGAGCGTCATAACAGGGGCTCACCCCTCCAATTTTCATGTTTTCTTTTGTATGTACTTCACTGTCTGTGACACCAAGCATGGAGAATGCCATTTGATTGAATTTGCCAACGGGTTGAATAGTATGTTGTAGCTGTAGTGAAATCTACACTTAAACTGGACTCCTCCACCACTGTTGCCAAAAATAACAAAGATAACAGGTGTAAGTAGATATAGGATGTATAGCCAAACACTTGACAGTCATGCTTTGTTTCTTCAGTAAGTGGGAGTGTTTTCATGCATATGGCCAATTTCAGTACTGGAGCACTAGTGATAATATGAATGCCTTGTACAGTACTTTTCATCCCAAGAGTTTTTCCTATTCTACGAACTATGACTCGCTCTCTCGTTGCTGAAATGCAGCCACCTTTGGCATTGAGTGCAGCACTTTTGTAATAGTCCATGACAGTTCAAACTGAGGTTTTGCTGTATTTGAAATTACTGGGGTACTTTCTCAATACGTGTGTTAATGCTGAAATCTAGTATCGCTTAGTTGGTGAGAATTTAGGAATTCCTAAGCTCTTTAGAGCCCCCATTTACTATTCAAAGGGTATTATCCCTAAATATTATATAAAGTTTGTCAGTGTTTGTTTTAAAAATTGTGGAAAATTCAGTATTTCTATATTGATTCTGATAGTGCCTCTGTTGTTGAGATGGCCATCCTTCAAGCTAATGATGGGTTGGTGGAAACATTTGCATAGTGTTTGTATATGTACTGATTTCTTTCTTGTGTCTGAGTGTGTGTGAGACAGCAAGCAGTCTTGTAGGTTAGAGGTGGTGGCCGGACTCATGTTTGCTATGTTGATGTACAGCCTGCATAATCTATCACATATATTTTACAAGACCTCTCAATTTTTTGTGATATTAGAAAAATGATCAAAGCTTTGTGCCTCAAGAAATCCTATAAATCAGGATTAAAAAGCCTGCTTTTGAGCTGAGTTTTTGATACATCTTTAGGCTTATGCTACAGCTTTTGCTGCCAATCCTAATTAATTGAATAGCCTGCTGTTTTTTTTTTTTTAAACAGAGTTGCATCAAAGAATTAGCCAGACTAAAAATGTCCTTCTTTGCTTCTAGGCAAGAAACTAAGTTTCGTTATTCTGACGCTGTGAAGAAAATTCCGGATCCTATAGTTGGAATAGTGGTCCACTGTCTTCCTCATGAGGTCTTGAAATGGGAAGTTTTGTCCAGAATTTGCTATAAACAGAACTGCAGTAGATTCTGCTATTCCCTACCAAGTATTTTTGGGCTGCTGTGTCTACCTAATTAATACAGTTCCCTTGATATAGTTTTGAATTGAGAGGTGGGAGACCTGAATTTCACTTTTACTAGCTGTCCATGTTTTTCTTTACTCGCAGTCATCTTAGCACAGGACCTGTTACATCTGCCTGTAGTGCATACTTGTTAGTGGTTCGCATACATGCAGTCCTTTACTAATCAGGGTGAGATATTATTTTAGACCTCCACTTTTATCATTTTACAACATATGGTGTCATACCTGATAAGTAATTTGTCAGAATTTGTCAACTTTCAGACTGTTGAACTTAAAAATCTCATCTTGAATGCCATAAATCAGAAAAATACACTTTGAGCTATAGAAGAAGTTCCATGGCAGTTTTTCTCCAGACCTGAGGAAGGGCTTTGTTACCAACATCTGTCTCTTTTGTCTGAATTATATCAATTGATGTAACATATATTCTCTTCCTTGCAGATTCTGTCTAGCTTTTTTTAACGAGGAATTTAGGGCCACTAAAATTGATACTTAGTAGGATGCAAATAGTTAAATAAGAAAATGTCTTTGACTCATTGAGAATTAGCATAATTATTATGAATTATTATTTAATAATATAATTATTCTGAATTATTAAATAAGGGTTCAGAATAGAATATGAAGTCAGACCTGTCTCATAGGAAGAAAAATTAAGGCCACAGCATCTTTTTTTTCTTCCATTAGACTTAAATAAGAGTACTGTACAACTCTACATCTGTCAGTAATCCTTAGAAAATGGCAGATAAATTCTGCCATCATAACCATGTAACAACGTTTTTCTCTTTATCATGGCTTTTTGTGTTTTGATAGAGTTAACCTTCCATAAGAACATTTTTCATAGTTACTGTAGAAATTAATCAGTATTCCACCTTCGCTGGGAAAGAAAGGTCTGCAAAGGGAAAATTGAAGTACTTGTACAGAAGCTGCTGCCTGTTGAGTACTTTACAAAAGTGTCATTTGATCTTGGGTTTCATTTTGTGTTAGATATCACAGACATTTGAAGAAAGACTATGTCTGTAGAAAGAGTTCGCAGTTTAAATAAGGGCGGGAGGGGGGAGGTTATGTCAGGGTCTCACAGCAGACGAGGCTGTCTTGTACCTTTTCCACCATGAAACAGTGTCACTGTTGGCACAGGAAATATCAGTGAAGAGGAGCAGCACTCAATATATGTAGTGCATGCCAATCCACTGTGTGTTGAGCATGGCTGAAAGAAATTTACTTTGTATTAATGACCAAGTATTTTAATATATCTTTTTTTTTTTTTCCTTGTTTCCTGAGCTATTTACTTTGGAAAAAAATGGCTTTGGAAACACAAACTCTCTTTCCATCTCAAATTGTCTCGTAAACCCATGACTGTAGGATTTGCAGATTCAAGGAAAGTGTGCTTATTGTTGTGACATTCCTTATAACGTACTGAGTTAGTAGCAGTATGGCAGGTACTCGCATTTAGATTTCCTAAATGTGCAGAGTTTGGAAATCCCATTATAGTCAACAAAAACTCTAGTCATGGCCATGCAGCTATGAATATTTTCTGAGGTCTCAATTACAAAATAGGACAAACTTTAGCCATATGGACCCTGTTCTATAATTGATAGTATCTATAATCTATTGGCAGTGTGGTAAAAAAAAAAAAAAAAAAAAAGTCGGGTTGCCAGAAGCAGGATTCTTTGAGATCCATTGGGATATTTCATTTTTCTACACTTCCTCATACAAAACTAGATCATGATACTGGCAGTTTTCCTTTGTGTAGCACAAAAATCCCATTAACTTGGTAGAGCTGAAAAGCCCCCGTCCCCTGAGCTAGCTAAGCATTATCAGCTGGCAGTTTCTTGTGGGCATCATAGATAGAAGTGGGTTTTAAGGGTGAATTTGAAGAAAAAAGGGCTTTCAGGTTACAAGGTATTTTGTAGCAATGGAGGTATGAAACAAAGTGAGAAGACTTTTATATGGATAGTTGAGATGAGATGTGGAAACTGTTGCCCTACAGAAATCTAGCGTAGGAGGAGGAATATGAAATAATTAGAATGCAGGTGGTGTTCCCTTGCATTCTTAAATATTGTCATAAATGTGAGAAACTGACTGAACAACTTTGCTGCAGTTCCCAAGTTTAGGCTTCGCATCGAACATTTGACGTTGTGGATGGTTTGTTTTATTTCATTTTAAATTGGCCAGTCCTTTCTGGGTTTATAGCTAGAACTTGGGAACAGATAATACAACAATAAAAATAATGCTTTACTGATGCAGTGCTATTCAAGTCGTCTTTGAGGGATGATTTGTCAAAGTGTGAAAGGAGTTCCTGACTGAGGGACTCGGACACAAGTTCTGTACTTCCATCCATCCTGGACATAGAAGAAGTGAAAGGAGGATAGAGGGTCCATATCCCGTGGATCCCTGCGTAAAAGTGTAATAAATATTTTGTGTAACTCGCATACATTACAGTACACTTGAGTCAGTGTTATGGTGGGATTTGCCTTGACCAGGGAAAGGGAGATACAGCAATGGAGGTGTCAAGTTCTCCTTCCTAGCTCCATACTGCTGAGCTACACCAAGCCCAGCTTAAGATACAGTTCACAGCATAGGTACAAATAAAATACTTAACAGTTTTTGTAATAAAATGTAGCTGTTGAATGCACTACTTTGAAAAATTTAGCTGATGATAATTTTAAATGACAAATAGTGTGTGTGTGTATATGGGGGAGACTGAGGAACTATGAACATCACTGCTTTTTTACAGTTTTTGAAATCTTTCTGTGTTTTTATTCCAGTGAGCTCCAGGTAAGATTTTCGGTAGATGATCATGTCAACTGTCTGAAACTGGGGTCCTGAATGAGTGCTGTTATTTGCTTACCATGATACAGTTTCACTTCAAAAGCTGTGTGGTTGTTTTTAAAGACCAGTATTTCCCTGTAGACAGCTAACCAATCATCCGTGCATAGCTGAAGCCAAAATAGTCCTAATATTCTCTTTACTGCTACTACAGTATCTCTTAAAATGAAGGATGAGCTCATAGTAGCATTTTGGTTATTGGTTCAGTTTCCTATTTCTTTCTGGATCTTTTTTAAGCTCACACTGTCCTTACAGAATGACCTCCTGGGTTGCTGTGTGTAACCATGTGACCAGCTGTTTACTGTGCTTCACTGTGCTAGTTTGTGTCATTTTGATAACCCAAGACAACATTTTTAGCTTTACGGTGTATCAGAGGGCTCAACAGTGATTTGCTCACATACTTGGGAAGAATCCAGTACTAGGGTAAAGATGAAGTGTAGCAGAAAGCACTTCAGTCAGGATTGATCATCAACTAATAAACTAATGCCAGTACAGTTTGTTTTCCTTCTAGTGCTATGACTTTGCTGTAAAGAAATATTGTGGGTGAGTTCTTTTATTTTGCACCAGGTGAGGATCTAAACAATATCCTTCAGTTAAGAGAGCTCAAAGTAGAAGTGCACTGGCAGGTCCCAATAAAGAGCTAATGGAAGAAGCTTATTTACACTGATGGATGCCTCATGGTAGTAAACACTACTCTTAATAGCATGTTAACTGCCTGATAATATGTTTTTATTTGCCACTGTAAATCAACTTGTTGCAGTATGTTTAATATTTGTAATCCCACATCATTATAGTATGCTTCTTTGCATATCAAGAATTTTGGGGAATATAAGGTGCATTTTGTTATGCTCACTGGTGTGAGAGTTCCAGCTGATTTTTCATGGTCTTGAGTTGCAAATGCCTGGGTGTCATGAGATCTTTTATTTAAAAAAATATAGCACACTGTTCCTATGCCAAATATTCTTTTGGAAAGCTATTTTTGCTCCCACCCCCAACAGTAGCAAGAAAATACTGCACTATGAGTTATTTTTAAGTGGATGGAAATAGCGTCCATATTATTTCAAGCCACTGATGTATAAAATCTTTGTAATAAAAGAATGGTCACTTGTTTATTGCATGTTGTTCTCTCATATTTGTTTATTCCTAAATTTTAGAAAATTGTCACATGAGCAAAAATTGCCATTCAAGATAATTTGTAAGCATCATGCATTCTCATGTACCAAAAAATTATGGTTGCATGTGTAAATGAGAATTATTATTATTATTCTTCCCTTCTATATTGTGATTACACAAAGCAACAAAGCTCCGCATCCTTGATTCTTACAAGTTGTGATCTGTCCGTTAGAACAGGACAGTTCTCAAAAACTTGGAGAATCAATCTTGCAGAATACTCTTCTCACTTTATTAACAGAAAAAAATGAGGATAGTAGAACTCAATGAAAGCAATGAAAATGCATTCATGTTATTTTGTGTTCATTCATTGTTTTACAGATGCATGAAATATTACATCAAAAAGGTTTTGTAGATTATGGAAAGTCAGAATTTGCAGACTGTGTCACTGACAGCTCTTAAATAAACAGGCCTGAGTTTTCAACTGTATCATAAGGGGCGTAACATAATTTTTCCTAATATACAGTTGCAGCAGTTGTGTAGGAGTTAAGCGTAGTGCTTATAGTAGATGAGAGTTTTATTCCAGTGATGCAATTATTTATTTATTTTCTGTTAAAACACCTCAAATAGATATAAATAATTAACAAAAGTCAGCAGTAACCAGTATTTTATGCAGGTAGAGCTAAAAATTAATTAAATCTGCTGTATACTTCCACTGTCAAGTCAGCTTATGACTTCAAAGACAGCAGAGTTTGTACCATATGTGTCAGCAGTAGCTTGAGAACTTGTAGGGTAACATCTTAAATGCAGTTATACTGTGTGTTTCCCTTTTAAAAATGATATTCTTCAAAAGAGAAATTTTTGCTAGATGCTGTTCTGCTTTTCATTTCAAGAGTAGATGCTCCTAAAAGCATTAAAAATAAATGGTCAGCTGCCTTTTGTAATGTTTTCTTGTGAATTTTAATTCATTTTATGGATACTTTTTGTCTGTAATTAGCTTCACTCCCTATTCTATAGATGGAATTAATTACTTCTATAACTAGTGAAGCAGTTTTTGGAATTACCCTACATTTGAAATATAGGAAAGAAAATGTGTTAGGCTGTACATACAGAAGTTAACTTCTGAAATAGCAGACTGTTTATTTGATGGATAACATTTTTTCTTACCAAACTGTATCTAATCAAATCCTTACAAAGCAATGCCATGCATTCAATGCATGTCCCATAATTCTCTTTGGAGACAGTGCACAGCTGCTGCAGTTAGTATTAGCTGCTTCTTATGGCTTGGTATTTTCTTTCAATAAAAATCACAGATGGCAGGGTGTCTTTCACACCATGATTGTAAATATGAGCCTGGTTCAGGTGAAGAGGTGATGTAAGTACATGTAATTCTACTTTAAGTATAAAAATCCCGCATTGAGCTCAATTACTGTCTGTTTTTCTGTAGTCCCTGGAATGTCCAGACTTGATCCAATGACAGTAGTGACATGAAACATAAATTGTTTTGCATCTTAGAAAGGACATTGGCATCCTTTACCTATAAAAGTAATAACATAGCTCTGCAGGGTTTAGCTTCTTGTGAATTTAGCTCTGTGTATGTTTGTAACTGTAATTGTTACAGCTTTTGTTCTGTGTTCTGTTAAGCACATGAGACTTCTTAAAAGCTGCTGCTTTCCTCAAGTTTGCTTCTGCAGATAGCTTGTTTCCCTTCCACTCACACTGACACATCCTCTTTGGGTGGGAGGGGGAGACTTGTAAATTATTTGCTTAGAGCTTATAGACTGCTATTTTATGAGTTTCCTTGTTGCTAATTTTAGGGTGAAATCTCAGTGATACCAAACATCATCATAGATATCTCAGATTCTAATTTTGCATCTCTGGTGAAAAAGTGTAATTAGAGCACATCTGTTCTGAAGAGTAGGGTATGATGAGGACTTCAGTCCCACTTGAGTTAGCTCTGGTGTTGGAAGCAAGGTAGCTGTGCCTTCATGCCTTTGTAGCAAGAGCTTCTTGTAGAGCATGTTAGCTTGAACACAGCCCTCTGAGGATGCAGTTGTGTTGCTTTAGAGGCCCAAACTCAAGCTGTGTCAGTAGTTTGGTCAATATTAACTTGAAGGGCTACGCATCATGCTTTTTTGTGATGTGTAGACATGTCCTAATAAAAGACTAAGATCTTATAGAAGTCCGTTGCAGAACTAACAAGCATTTAAGAGTTTCCATCAGGTTGTACCATGTGTTGCTGTCTAATACCAGCTCAATCTACATCCAAGTTAAGCAGGAGGATATAGAAACAGAATCTGATGGTGACTCAGAGTCAGAGGAATATAGAATAGGGATTGACACAAGCACAGAGCCTATTATGGGACTATGATTATTATTAGAATTAGTGCTGGTGGATATGAACTTTCTTTGTTTCTGGACAGTCTCCCTATTGACTTTTTAAATTATTGCAGCAGTATTGGTGAATTTGCAAGCCACAGAAATTTGCTGAGAACATTTCATTCAGTTGACAGTATAGGACTATATCTACTATGTGTTTTCCAGGCTGTTTTTCAGGCTATTTTAAGTACCACATGTGCTGAAGCTTCCATCATTTCTTTTACGTAGCTTCTCGCTTCAAAATACCCTACTTTCGACAAATTTAACAAGTCTAACTTGAAGGTAGTTTCTGATTGTATCTTATATTTCTCCCTTCCTACTTCTAAGCCAACTCATTGCCCCCATAAAGACAATGGCAAAACTCCCATTGAGATAAATACAGCAATTTCAGCACTAATATTTATACCATTTAAACATGTGTAGGCAGTACTCATTTCCCCCCATTTATTCATAATTGTGTTAAACTGTGGTGTCGGTATCTGAGTTTCTTTTCAAAGTTCTAATGATTTTTCATTTGTCTCTGTTCACTTACAATTTTTATTATTCTTCCACGAATCTCTTGTCATTAATTTACATCTTTCTGGTAATGAAAAACCTCAGTTGGAGTCTCAGCGTATGGAAGTGTGTATCACTTCAGCTTTTATTTTTACTGCCAAGCTCAATTGCTAACTCACAGAGCTGCTATTCACCGTTACCTTGCTAAATGGTTCTTATTTAATTTTTTTTTTCTACTGCAAAAGCATTTCAGTAATTTTCTCTGCTTTTGACTTTTTGCAAATTTTCTAAGCTGAAGGTTTTTTTTATCCTGTTCTGTCAGTTTGCCTTCTCTCTGATTACTTTTTAAAATGTTTTTATCATTCTCCCTTAAAACTGTAACATCTTCTGTAGGATTTTTTTCTTAGTGTTCATTTTGATGTTGGTTACTTTTTATTCTAGGACACGTAATTGAAGAGCTGAAAATCCAGCCTATTGCCTGTCTTTGTGGAATAGTCTAGATGTCACAGTTCATTACATTTGCTTTTAATGACTGCATTTTTGCATTCTGTTTATTGACAGCCTGTATTTATTTTCAATCTCTATGTGTGTGTACCTGTGGACTTTAGAAGGATGCGCAGACCATGAACTTGTGTTTCCTGGATATCCATCCAATACCAAGTAAGATGGGATTTCTCTAATGCAGTTGAGATTGGAGGTGTTTTAACTGTGTGGCATTGGAGAGCTCTTACATGGCATTCATTTCCATTCCAGGGTATAGAAGGATTGTTGCATTTTAGTTATAAAGTTAGCAAAGATGATATACGTCTGTGAGACTTTCTCTTCATCAATAGAAAGTTTTAATTCTTGGCATATCTGGTGTTTTGATATCAAGCAAAGATGGTATCAAGGAAGTTTCCAAGTCTGCTCACTGCTTAGAGACAAATGTCTTCAGTAACAGGAACAGGCAAGTCCCCATTTATCAAATTGCATTCTGTTTTCTACTAGTGTCTTAAACAGGTAAGTCAGAGCCACCTGCCTATGTCTTTCAGATGCTTGGTTAGCTAAATGACGTGATTATGTACTTTTGATGAGAAGAATTATGGCTGTGCATTTCTGACCTGTCATCAGCACATTAGTCCATAACACCTGACAATCTCACCTAATGTTCTGGTTACATATAATCTAAATGAGAAAGGGAATGTAGCTATTTTGATAAACATACAAGAATGCTTAACCACACTCAGCAATGTAGCTCTCAGTCACATAAAAGTATCTCAGAATTCACACCTCTGTATACAGCTGCCAGACAAAACAAAGTTTTGGTTCTTCTGCTGGTCCCATTTCCTGTGCAGATTTTTAGAGCAATCTTCAGTGAATTGAAAGGTCTTCAAAGGGAATAACAAACATGACTTGAGATTGAACTGATTGGGCATGCCTGTACTGCTGAATTCGAGAAAGTTTGGCAGCAGTCCCTGGCCCCAAATCCAAATAGTGCAAAGGCTTTGGATGGCTACCTCTAAAACAAGTTGGTCACATCCATTCCATCCCATCCATCTCCTCTGGGCAGCGTGTGGCAGCTCTGTACACCCAAGACACAGTTTTGAGGAGGGGGCAGGGTTCAGTTCACAGTCTGAAAACACACAATCTTTGCTGCAGTATACCAGAATGGTGCTTTAATTACATGCCACCAAAGTTACATTTTCTGTTCGTGGTATGAAGACATTTAGGGGAGATTGAGGAAAGAACTTCTAGGACTGTGTGGATTTTGGGTGCAGGGAGCCCGGGCTGACGTAGGTTTTCTTCGCTGACTCTTACAACAGTGACTGAAGAGAACTATGCTCAGAGTTGTGCCCTAGGTTTGTCTTGGAGAAATCTAGTTGGATTGCTTCAAAGCTGATCTAGAGGAGAATTAAGCGATGTGGACAAACAAGGTTTGGTGCTTGTGGTTACAGTCTGTAATGTGGCAATGCAGGCAAATCCATAAAACTATGCTTTATGCCATCAGTATGTATTTAAAAAGACAGTAAACACTTCATTGCAACTGCTGACTTCTCTTGAGCCCCTCTCTCTGCAATCCCATGCATACCTTTTTGCACAAGACCTTGGTTGAACTTCAAGTAGTATAGATCATCCTTGTTTCTGTGGATCCCTTAGCACCCAATAGAATTTTTATTTCAAAATCAACTGATGCAGCATTAAGTTTTATTGAATATCATCTATGACCTCTCTAGCCTATATGTGTGAGGGAGGGCTTTTCCAGTGTATCTCATACTGTGGAAGCTGACCTAGGAGGGAAGGGAGCAAGAAGAAGATACAGTACCCTGTTTGGAAAGCTATAATTCAGTGGATTTTCTGTTCATCAGTAGACATCAGAATTCTTGTGCATCTTTTCTCTTGAACCACCACCCTCATTAATTGAGAGAGAGGGAACTGTGGACTCCAGAACTGTAGTCTGGACTTAATAGCTGTGGAATAGTAGATGTTTAAAGGAAAACTTCTTGGCTACATGATTAAATACTTCACCATCTAACATGGAAATTTCTCTCAGTATGCATAATAATAAGATATGATACTAAATTTGATGCCACAGTTATTTGCTTTTTATGCTCTTGCCTTCTAAATCACCTTCTCTTATAAAATGCTTTCTGCTTCTAATTCATTCTCCCATATTTTCATTCATATCCTTTTAAGGTATTTACTGTTTATGTCATGGTGTAAGAGCTAAGCTAATAACTTAAAAAACCCCCAACCCCAAAACCATGCATTAGTTATCTCTTCTCTGAAGGAGGTATTGATAACATTACCTGAGGGATGTAGCAACAAAGGTTGAAAAGTCATTTTAGAGTTCAAAGAGGAATAAGCAGAAGTGTTCCATCAGTTTTTGTGGGGGGAAATTTAGAGTCTGAATCTTCAATATATAGGTGCATGAAATTTAATCTACCACAGCTTTTGTTTGGCTTGTTCTGTCAGTGCTATTACGTTATTCTGTAATTTTTAATTAAAATTTAGAAATTAGTAGTTCTAGACCTCTTTTAAAAACAAATTTAATTTTGAAAGAAATCTTCATTTTGGGCAAAGAAGTGCATTGGTTCTGGGGTTTGAGTTTTTGTGCTATACAAAGAGGTTGTTTTGTAAGTGTGATAATTTAATCTAGGCTTATAGTATGGGAACTCAGTTTGTCCATGTAATGCTGCTCTGTTCTTCATACATATTTTTAATTTTGGTAAGCTACTTAAACTCCTCTGCATATGATAACTTTTCCAGGAAGATATTTCCTACTTGGGGGTTTTAGCATGGAGCTTTCCTTCCCTCTTTCCCGAAGCTCCGTACATCTCTAAATGGGTTGTTTATGAACCAAAAAATTTGGCAGATTCAGTATGGGTGGAGTGCAGTTTAGATATCTGTCTTGAGAAACAGGAGTCTACATAAATCTTACTTAGCTAAATTGTTGGGTAAGAGCCAATTATGTATAGTAGAACTGCTTTTTTAAATCTTAAACTGTATGCCTAAACTTGTCAGGCCTCATGGAAATTGTATAATTTTCTTTTCCTTTCTCCCATGTTCTTCATGCTTTTGCATATTCTCTGCAAAAATTCTATAGTGCCTGTAAGCAGAAAACCTCTGACAAGCAAGATCACTTAAACTTCCAACCAACTAATGAATTTGCACTGCAGAGTAATTTTCCCTGTAGTGCTTTGGAGGATGCCTTCTTTGGTCAAATTTTGACCAAGTCCATTGAGTCTTTATATAATGCAATGCGAATAGCATGGCTTTGGTTGTTTTTTCCCCCTCTACTTAGGTCTACTCTAAATTCCCCGTAGCTTTACAGTGTCACACGTAGTTTTCCCTCTTTGGTCTGCGCTGGCTTCTTAACTGCTTTGCTCTTCCTTACTCACCACCCTTTTTCATGTAAGCTGCCCCAGAAAAAAATCTCCAGATTATTAGCAACTACTTTGTCCATTGCCAGTAAAGCCTGTTCCTATCACCCGTGACAACTGGCTATTTATTTTGGTGCCTACATAAGAATTTTGGGCTTCATACTTGTGTATGCTGTTGTATACCCCTGTAATCACAGTTGTTAGCTGTCTCGGAATGCATTGATAACCTGTTTGCTTGTTGGATGTTGTGAACACTGGGCAACACAGTAAGTTTGACTGTTACAAAATTTTGCTAAAAGGGGCCCCAAATCTTTGTTATCTTCAAGAAGGAAGGCAAGATCATTAAAATAATTATCCAGTGCCTGATACTTCTTAATTACTTGTAAATTCATTATTTTAGACTATACTCAAAGTATATCCTGCCAGGACAGTAGCCTACAGGTCCTGAATATAATTTTATTAGCTTCTTTGAAGCAGTCTATTACCTATTTAAAAATACTGCAAAATGTAATTATATTAATTATTTTTAATCCTACAGGATACATTGCTAATTATTACTGATATTATAGATTTATTTTATTATATGGGGTGAATTTTGTCTGACTAGTTTGGGGGTTTTTAATTAAAAGTTATAATGGATTTATTATTAATAGCTTTGGGCTCTATTAACTGGAATGCTAATCACCTTTACTCCCCAGTATTTTCTGTGGGAGACATGTGGGCAATCAGAAAAATTATTCAGTCCCTCTCAACTAGCTGTTGAAGTGGGATGATTTACAGCCTTCCACAGAAGGCTGTGACTTGTGCTGGCTTCTACAACATGGAAGCAGTATTTGATAATCAAGGTTCTCATACAGAATTTGTCTTCTACAATGAATAGTTCTACAAGGTAGGATATTACGAACTGAAGTGATATGACCTCACAAACAGTTATGTTTATGAAGATAATTTTACTCCAAAAGTGACCAAACCTGCAGGCAAGTTCTGGCCAATGTAGATTCTGGAAACATGGAAAGAGCTTGAAAAATATGGGAAATGGAGAGTGGGGAAGTGGGAGAGGGATCTGGGAGCTAGGAATTTGGGTGCAATGGAGAGGTCTGGACTGCAGGCATGACAAGAAGGCAGCCAGTAGTCAACTGCAGTGCAGAACCAGCTAATCATGCCCAAAACCAAAGCCGAGCGCTGTGTGTTTTTTGGACAGGAACAGCAGTTGATGTTTCTGCATGGCTTGGAGCGTGGGAGGGAATAGCAGATAGTGGAGGAGTTATGGCTCTGGTTAGGCAGCAGCTCTCAGGCAGAGAGTCGGGTAGTTGTGAAACACTGCAGAACTGTTGATAGTATGTAACCCAGGGCTGCAGTCCACACCAGAAGGGACAAGGCATTAGCACATTAGAGCATTGACTTCTTTGTAGGTCTGCCTGTGCATGTTGGACACGACGAACTTTTCATATCTTGTAGTATTGTTTAACAGGCTGTTATAACTGTCATAAAATGCTCGTGCTGTGGTCTGAGTTAATAAAAAAAGATTCTGTGGTTTTAAAGCTGTATGGCTCTTTTTTGAGGCCTTACATCACTGTGCTGTATTTCCATACAAGTAGACTAAGATGATGACTTAATTAAGTACTTTTCTACTAGTAAAATTTTGTCCGTTCTAAGGTTTGTAATCAAGTGGGCAAAAGGCTTGAAATAGTGAAGAGGCGGTGGTCTGGCAGTGGGGATGAGTTATGAAGGGCAGAAGGTAATGACTGTAAGGTTTACTTATAAAAGGTTGGAAGCCACTGTGTAGCCTTGGTTTAGACACTTGACAAAAGTAGGAGGCACAGACTAATCTGTGTAGTGCTGCTGAGAAAAGCAAGAGTTACTAAAATATTATTTGTGCTGAAGATGTGAATAGTTTGGCAGCCTGCAGCCATCTGGTTATAGTCAAAATGTCCACTACTGAGGCCTTTAGGTTATACAGTGACCAGAGATACTACAGTTCTTTCCATTCTTTCACCTCTTATGTACATTTCCATGAATAAAGTACTTCGAAAGAAATGCTGGGAATTCTGACGTTTTGCCACATTGCACAACAATGATGATTAAAAAAACAAACCACAAAACCCCTTTACCTTATTAAGATATATTTTGAGGCCTTCTGATAATTTTGTGATTTAATGGAGCCCAAGAAAGATTTAGATGTCCAAATAATAGTCAATGTTCATAGGAAAAAGAGGCATAAGCACTCCCATTGTCTACTTTTGAAAATTACGGAAGGGGTTGGGTTGCCTGGTCTGGACATCTTAATGTGACTGTATGAGTTAGCCTGTCTCTTACCTTCATTGTTTAACTGCAATTGTAGTGGTTTTTTACAACTTTGTATCTGAGATGAAGCCCAAGACATGGATCACCTACACATCTGAATTCAGGAAAAAAAAAAAAAAAGTGGCCCTACATGAGGTAAGTTCTTTATTAATAGAATCATTCTCTGTTAAAAGTATATTTATTGTATATTGCTCTTGTGTTGAAAGCTAGTTTAACAGAAAGTTTGCTTCTGTAAACCAATTTACTGATTAAAAATTGCATACTCTGCCTGTCACCTACATTACAGCGTGTTTAACTCCTTTCTTGATTTCTCTAGACAAATGCAAAGTGACATCTTAAAGGAAGGGCAGCTATTACTAGCACTCAGGACTTAATGCATTGACCTGGTGTGCCCTCTGTGACCTTGGCAGTGTAAGGCAGATTAGTAGTTCAGTGCGTCTTTCTGTTCATGTTTTTTTCATTGGAGGTATAGATGTTGTATTCACGCACCTTACAATCTGTGAAGTTAAAATTGAACAATTTGCCATCATGTCTTGCAGTGAGAAACTGAAAATCACACTTCTGTGTCTGTGTACCAGACAATGTTTTGTCTTTGGTGAAAAAAATTTTAGTAAGAAAGAGAAAGGTGAAACTTCTGAAGAGACTGAGTAAATGTGGGGAACTAAGTTTATATCTTTTGAAACAACTCGATGCTAAGTATCAAAGGAGTAATTAGAAAATAAGGTAGTGTTCACATGACTTTGAAATCTCAGTACAAGTATTTCTGAAACTCTGAACTCAAATGCTGCTGTACCATATAATGTTCTGATTGGAACAATCTCCTGTATGAGTCTCTTTCCAGTAATAAGTGTAGCAAATTTCTTTTTAAGCCAGTGGGAGAAGTGAATTTATAGTTATTCCCTGCCAACTGCTTAAAAAGCTGCCAGCTAATCTGTTTCTCTGCTTTTTGTGTCAAAGTTGAAATCTATCTTGACTTGAGCTGAATTCTTTGTGTAAAAGCATGGTGATTGCTTGTGTTTTCCTTTTGTAGAAAAGCCCTCAGCTGAAAACTTCTGAAACCATGTTTTATAATCACACGATTTGTAGTGGAGCCTAAGAGCATTGAAAGAAATAGAACAGGACAATTACTAAGAATTCCTACTGACCGTTAGTTCAAACTGTCAGGCACAACAGTTACTGGGTTTTGTTGATTTCAATATAAAATTTTAATTTTTGTTTAATGAAATTTTTCCCTATTCCATTGGTGAACAACGCCAGCCATTGTGACATGTACTGTTGTATATACTTGGTGTATATACACTATATATTGCCTATCTGTGCATGGGTAGACAGAGGCGGCATATGAATTCAAACAGTGGAGCTCTGTCAATATTGCCTTTCCTTAATAGTGTGATGATTGCTGCTTGCCAGAGGACTTTTTCCCTTCATCAATGCTTTATTTACGCTCTTGGTCCTTCTCTTCCACTTCTGTCCACTTGCCTGTATTTCTCCATGTTCTGGCCCATGCTCTTGAATTTTCTTCTGTTCTCACATTCTTATCATCACCTTTTCTCATGAATCATGCTTTCTGATATTGATCCAGCTATCTCATGTGTCAAACAGCTTTCCTTTCTTCTTATCGCTATAAGATAGAAAAGGTGAATTTGGGACAAATTCTGGATGCTGTTGGTGCTTGACAGATTCAGAAAATACCTATTCTCCTCCCAGTTTGTCACAGCCTTCATTTTTAATTTACGAAAAGGCTCTCTATGTTTCAGTATATAACAGAGAAATATAACAGTATTTTTCATAGTACCTGTTGTAGTATTTAGGAATAATTATTTAAAATATATAAATATAAAGAAGGCAAGCATGGTTAGAAGCCCTGGCTTCATCTTTCATTCCAGTGAACAGCACTGGTCAGGAGTATTACAAGAAAGGGGAAGCATTGTAGCAGAATAAATAATAGCATAGCGTAATATTCCTTCAACCTCCATAAATCCATCTGTATTTTTCACGTATGTTCTACACATCTGAACACCATTGCAGTGAAAGGGCAGCTTGTACAGTTCCAGCCCTTGCAACTGACTGCTCCCCTGAGAGCACTCTCCACTGTTGGTCTTGGCACAGGATTATCCTAATGGGCATAATTTTCATCAGAATTTTTTGCAAGGTTAATTTTCAGACTCTGTTATTCACTAATATCTTTCTCCTAAAAATGTGTCTTTAAAAATTCAAGTGAAAATATCCCAGTCAAACTAATGTTTCTCAAAGATCTGTTCAAACTTTTACCTCTACTTTTTTAAATAGTTCAAAAGAATAGATGGTAAAGTCAATAGCAGGATTGTAATCACTGTTTTGGTCTCTGCATTAGAAGTTCAAAATACAAAGTAATCTACACAGCATGTCTCGGGATCAGGTGTATTTTCTTTTTGAGACTGTTACCTGAATACGTCAATATTCCTACTTTTGAGAGAGATGTCACTGTATTAATCACATACTTAGAGACGTACTGTGCTTGCATGAACTGCTGTCTGTAGGTGACATAATTTGGAGTAATTGTTAAGACTATTTTGAATCTGAGCTGCAGAAGGTGGTTCGGGAGGCAACATGTGATTTTGGTTTGCTTCATATCTTAAAAACAGAAGACCAGTCTGGTTCTGAGTTATTCTAAATCCTTTGGGGAAAGCTCACAAGGAGCTATGCTCTGTTATTTCGAGCATGTATTAACATCCCTGATTTCTTCAAACCAAATACCTGCAGTCCTCTTCACACAGTGCTGAAATAAACATGCACATAGTTTTACAAGTTATTCAACAGAAAATGTTAGAATTGATAGCGTATGAAAAATGTGATTATCTTAGCTGATAAATTGTGCCTGATTTGACTAATTTCATTAACAAAACTTTATATTAAGAAATACTTTGATCATTGATTACAGTGTCCAACAACACTGTATGTGGAAAGAACCATTATGAAAAAAATAACTGTTTAGAAACAGTGGTGCTCAATATTTAGGAAATCCATTCCTACCCACAAATACATTCTCATCTAAGCCCTTTTCTTTCAAACCTGTTGGTTTTGGTATCATCATTAGAAGGTCTTCCTTTTAGCCTTGGCTAAGGCATATTGTGCAACTTTCTCCTTTAACAGTAAAGGAATTTAACCTTTCCCAACCCTTTCTGGGCAGAGAGTTTGCACATCCCATCACGTACCTATCATTAATAATGCACATTTATTCCTCAGCTGACAATTTTTCATAGCAGTCAAATTCTGAGTAGTAGCAGACGGTTTCAAGGCAGCATTCCTTTTGTTAAAAGCCTCAATTGTATCTGGTGTTATTAAGGATAATAATTACCTCTGGAGTGTTAGAATAGTGCTATTGCTTCAGAAATTTAAGGTGTGTTTTGCTACTTCATTTCTGATTTTATTTTCAGCTGTTTAGATTCAAGATTCAACTTGAAGCTGTAGTGACCCAATTATAGTTATTGCAGCTGTTAAGCACCAGTAATTTAAAGGTAGGCATTTAGTATTTGGGAAAATGAGTGAAAACTTTTTGTTGACAACTCATCATTGCAATCTTCAATGTTCTTCATATAAATCAACACTTGACAATTTTTTAAAAATGTTTGAGATTGTTCGTTTTCTGATCAGACAGCTACTGCAGTTCTGTTTGTTGTGGATGCAGTATTTCTCATTAATTGTTAAAGAATGTGTGGGATCTTATTCATGCTTATCTTGACCATACGACCATAAGTACATGCAACAGACATCTTGAAGTTTTTAATTTAACTGCCCTCTGACTGCAAAGGTAACCTCTTGAATATAAGTGGATATTGTGCAATCATACTGTAGATGGATACAAACCTAAGTAATGTATGTTCCTGTTCATCTCAATGGAGCGTTAGCTTTGCAGACAGATTATGGCGATTTAAATGTCAACAGAGTTATTTTACTTCTGATCGTTTTAGTAAAAGCATCCAGTTAATGTGCTTATCCAGCATGGTTGGATATTCCATTCATCTGAAGGGACATTCCAGAGGAATAAGGCTGCAAGTTTTAAATTGGGGATGGTTTCATCATCTAAGCAGCAGGTTGGATTTCCTAGACTAACATCTAGACTCTCTGGAACCACAGGTTCAAATCCTGGCAGACAGCCCTGCCAAGTGTCACACTTGACACTCATTTGGTCCCCAGTGTGTTGCTCCATGACGGCTCTGCTGAAATCTCACACATACAGCAGCAAATAAGCAGTGCTTTTCATCCTCTGCCAGTGGGGTAGGCATTGACAGCTACTTCATAAAGTCCTGGAATTGCTCCTGCTCCTGTTTGCTCGTTGAACAGTGAGAGAGAGGAGAAGAGAAACACTAGGCATATGAGGGTGTAGGAAACGTACATTCAGGAAATGCTGAACTTCCCTCCCCTCCCACAAAATATGAAAGCGTTGAGAGAAAGTAGAGGTTTTGCTCCAGAACTGAGTATCTGTGGGTTTGGAAGAAGAATGTGGAAGTTCAGGCGCCACCTGAACTCAGGCAAGATGGCTGTTGACCTGCACTTCATTGTTTGGTCATCTCTTCCTAAACTATAGAGGTCATATATAGAGGTGAAACAAACAAAAAAACCCACTGTCCCAACTGAAAAACTGTTTGCAGATTGTAACAAAATGGGAGTACAGTTTGAACTACGCTAACACCTTGCAGGTGACCCTTTTTTTGAGTAAACATTTTCACAGCAAAATTAAGTATCATCTTTGATGACTAGAGCGAGATTCCTAGACTGCCCAAGTGACATTTCATAAACAGCTCATGTCTTGATTTTAATCTTTTTTGCCTCATAGTTTTGAAAGAAAATATGAAGAACTGTGGAGAAGCATAAGGACAGCATTGTCCTGCATGCTGAAGTGAAAATGGGCAGTATTTACTGGATAGCAAGGTGTAAATGTGTGTCTGCTTCTGTATCATTGCTCTTTAATTGAATGGTTCCATTCACTCATAAGTTGATTGACATCCAGTAAGAATTTGACTATACTTATCAGTTCTGTGCTTGAGTGCTGAACAGACAGATTTCATATAAATATTTTAATGTATCAGTTATGTTAGTTTCAATGAGTGTTTTGACAGACTAAAACAAGAAAATATTTTAACCCTGCCCCATCCCTGGCACTATTACTGCTAAAATACTGTTTAAGCAAGAACTGCAATGTAAGAGCACTTCAAGTCATCAGTAATCATTCATTTAGAAATAAAAAAGACTGAAATAAAGTCATCTTCAAGATTGGGGACAATTGTTATTAAGTGTATTGGATAACAGTGAGCAAAAAAAAGCCCCAGACACCAAAGATTGCTTAATATTTCCGCAGAGGAGATGATAGAATTTTATTTTTATTTTTTTTTTTTTAGCTTTTGTGTTTTCTTTATCACACAGCAGGTCTGTAATCATACTGACTAGCACAGTACTTTATGTATATACTGGAGATAGCTGAAGGGCTGAATGAACATTGGTGAGTCTGAAACTGTGGACTGAATAATGAGACTAGGTAACTTCACGCTACGTCTTCATGTGGTTTGAAATAAGCAACGAGTAAAGGATTAAAAAATGTCTGTGTGTGACAGCAGCAGCTTTTCAGAGGAGCATAATTTTAAGAACTGTTGCTGTTGTCCAGATGGTATTAATTTAGCCTTAAAATGCTCTCCCAAGATGTGTGGCTGTTCTCCAGAGGGTTTGGGGAAAGTCCTGTGGGTTTGCTCAGCTGAGCAATTCTTTTTCATCAGATTTCTGTTTGCATATTGGAAGGAAAATGACAGAAATCATTTATGCTGTAGTTTGATTTGTAAGGAAAAGTCGTCAGAAGGGCTGGTATGATGTGAGGCCGTGACTCATTCCTGCAGCAGCCTGAGCACAGACCTGACACAACATGGAAGCGAACCGCTGCACAGCACCCTGCGCAGGCCTGCGTGTGAATGCATCGGCTCTCGGGGGAGCCCCTACAACAGACGAGATCTTACAGTGGTGCTGCAGCGTGCATCCCACCTCCCCGCTGCTGTGAAGGCGAGTCCCTTACAGGGGCTGGTGTGGGAGGGAAATTAGCAGGGTATCCAGCGTTGGAATGCGTGCAAGGAGGTAAAACAATAGCAAGTACGCTTTTCTAGTTAAACAGACAAGAGAATAAAAATGAGTCTGGAATAAAAGAATAATCTCATTATTGTAAGAGGTGTTTAGCAGCACAGTGTCAGTCATTCCCAGACTTTGTGCTATACAATAATGTTAGAAATTTAGCGGTGATATCCAGTTGTGCATATCTGAGTGATCCTCATACGCAATCAAGTATAAGTTCCCACGTGTCTTCCTACATTTTGAAAAGTTTATTTTATTACTATAGATACATTTTTGAGAGAGTTTCATGCTTGGGGAAAAAAGTCATTTTTTAGAAAGAGCAATTTTACCTTTCTATTAATAACAGTAATAATTCAGGCTTTTAGATTATTGCTCCTGCACTTCACTAAGATGAAAATTAAACAAACTTCATCCTAACTAGAATCGGTTGCCACAAAAGTAAAAACCTAAGGAGAAGAAAAAGCTATTAAGAGATTTAAGCACACAACGAACAAGACCTTTTAGAGGAGATTAAAGTATGTGACAAGCATTAGTATTTCAAGGTGCTGCGATCTACTCATGGATTGATGTGCCTCAGAATGAGATGAGGCACATTAAAAGCTGAAATCATTCAAGCTGGTGTGAGACTGAATATGAGCAATTACCAAATAGTTAGGCATTAAATAAAATGGATGATTTTGTGAACTGGCAGTACAGAAGATTTCTTTGTGTGATCAAACACTCAGTCTTTGAACCTTTCCCTTGAAATACAAACTTTATGAGACAACACTTATTGTGGAAACTGGGAAGTTTGAAAGGAACAGTTCCAATTTTAATGTTGCCGTCTAGCACTTTGTGTGGTGAGAAAGCATTACTCACTAAGAAAAAAAACAACATTAAAGTGTTTAACTTCAGCATTTCCGTAAGCATTAGCCATTTAAAAGTCACAGCCATTAGCATTTGCAGGTTAGGAGTGCTGGTGTAAAAGATTGCCAGGTACCTTTGTCATGCTTGTGTAGTAGTGAAGACTTATATGCAGACTCCATTAGGAGGCTTTTTCTGCATTAAAGAGCCTTATTCCTTCTGAGTATTAAAGCAGAATCCTCTTAGGTCCCGTTCAAACAGTTTGTCTGGACTGTAAATCGGGCATAGCAGTTTTACAAAGGGTTTTAGCCTAAAGCATGTATAACTGTGATTAAACAGTAAACGCAGCTTTCTGCTGGTATGGCTGTGGCCTTAATTGGGATCCAGTACAGGGGCAGCCACTAAAATGGGATGATAAAGTGTCCAATTAAGAAGAAAAACGATAATTGAAAAAGTATTTGTGAGTAGTTGTAAATGAAGTACTAAGTAAGTGACAATGAAAGGAACAATTTTTCTTAGCCTTATTTTTATGTTTTCTTCCAATAATCAGACAAAAGCAGATCCTTATAAGAAGTATGATTTTTCTTGCCAGTGGATTTATTTGCTTTCACTGAACTCGGCCAAAGTTTTGACACTGACCTAAGTAGAAGGAGGCTCAAAGACCGTAAAATCCTATAAACTCATTAAAAAGATACAAACGTTCATGTGTATTGAAATGTTAAAAAGAAGAATTTGTCTCATTAAAACTCCTTGAAACTTCACTTATGAAGTTAGAGTGAATGTGAATAAAACACTTCTACAACCTTTAAAACATCATACCCGAATTCAGCATCACTGGTTTTGGTTTCAAAATGAAAAGTTTTTTCTGTAGTTTCAGTCTGTGTTTCAAAAGCAAGTAAGTTATGTAGTGAACTGGAGGATGGATGAAGCTTGTTTCCTAGTCTTTCCCCTTATAACTATCTGTGTACCTTTCCCTTTGGGCAACGTGGCAAAGTTCCTTGTCTTGGTTGTAGTATTTGTGTGCTAGTTGGCTGCCTGGTGCGTTCACATTGCTGCTTCTCAGTATGGGTGCGGGACTGAACTTCTTCGCTGCCTACCCTTTCGTTACTCAGTCCCAGCTTCCAATTTTTAAGCAAACTGTTGCAAACCTCATCTATTTGAGGCCCTTTTCCCTCATTCAAATTTGGCAGAAATTTTGTCAGCAGCTGTATAAGTATGTTCTTGTTTCATCTGAACTGGTAACTTGTACATTAAACTCCACAGCTAATCATAAGTTCCTCATAAACTAATGAGCTAATAAACAAACAAACAAAAATCCTTACTTATTTTCTGCTAGTTTAGACTCAGTAAATGATTATTCCTACTCATTATTGTTAGCCAATTCTAGTGTTCATTGGCATTCTGAAAATTAGATCTGCATGGCTGAATGGTGTTTCTAAATAAATACCAGTTTTGTTCTGAACTTTAGACATGTTTTAATTGCATTAGGTATCAGTTTGATCTGATTTCAGCACTGAAACTTTATCAGATCTGTAAGCTGTCTGCATTGCTTGACATGAGCTTTCTGTGTGAAAATCACTCTTGGTCTTCCACATTCATTTTTGTCAGATCTTTGGACTTACCAAGTTCTCTTACCACTTCACTCTAAAATCTGCTAACAAGTTACATGATTTCTTGCAATGTACTTATTCATTTGACATTATACAGTTCACGCGTACTCCACATATATAACCTGAAAAACAAAGTGCCCTTGTGATTTCAGATCTTCAGCCTTTGTGATCTTGATCTGGAAATTGAGTCCTGTGATAGTGTCACATATTGACTCAGTGTTTCGTGAGCTAGACTAGATGCAACATCTGTTACTATATATGAGAAGCAAAATGATGGAGAGAGCTAGAACAGCATTTAATTACTATAACCATTGATTCTGATTTTACAAATAGCTCTTTTCTATTTGGGTGAGCCGAATGGAAAAACTAACCTGTGTATCTCATTGAACATTTATATATTTTTCTTGCTTACAGGGACATTTGGTTCGGTTAGCTTAGTAGGGTTGAATGTATATTTTTTTATTATTATTTCAGCCTGGTGGATTCCCTGGGGAGCCAAAATAAAAACAGCACAAGCTCTCAGTGACATTTTAGAGTTCACTATATATCCTGTTAATGAGAATCATGCCCTAAAACTATGTTCATTTTGTGGCAAAATTTAAAAATACCAGAGTGGGTCTCAGGACATTCATGTGGCTTTAATCTCGGCATATTTATCATAGTTGAGTAATCACAATGTATTTTAGAAGCAACAAGAAATTCAGAGTTGCTCAGAGCCCGAGCAGATCATCAGTTTTGCTAGAAATTGTTTATCGAGCAACCAGAGTTGAACATCTGAAGCATTTTGCTGCAAGGGCTTTCTGATGTTTTGGAATACAACCAATACATTGATCGCAACCCATGAAATTGGCACATGCAATACATAAAATAATTATAATAATTTAAAAAAAGCCAAAATGAAACACAGTCATTTAAAGCTGCTTTCAGGAAACGTTGCTCGCAAGTATCCCATCAGCACATGGAATATTTTCTTTTTTTTGGCTAAACCCTGATTACTACTGAATTTCCCATTCTCTGGTAGTAGATAGAAAGTTATAAATTGTCATCCCTAATACAAACATTTACTGATTTAAAAGTCTCAGTCATGATTTTGACATTTATTTTTACAGGCTGTTTCAGAAACCCATGACAGAGTTGTTTGGTTTGCAATTGGAAATTAAGAATTTTGTATTTTTTAAATAATGCTGTCTTTAATAGTCTTTTCTGAACACTGTATAGTAGCTAGATATGGGATCATATTAAAATCAGATTCAGATGTTGAATGCTTTACTGGACAGGTGGCCCAGATTAAGATTTTAGTTATATTTTCTTCTAGGAAACATAGGAAATTTGTTCAAACTAAAATTTCTTGCTCGCATCTGTGCATTCCCATTTCTGCAGAACAGAACATTTAATATTTCTCTGGCAGAGTTTCACTGCTGGGGAAAGGGCATCATTTAAGACTATAATCCATGGGAATGTTTTCAAAACATCAGAGATTGATTTTTAGCAAAGTAACTTATGATAATTTCTTTTTTACATTTCTATGAGATTTAAACTTTATAAACTTTAAACTTTTATGTTGATAAATTCACTCTTACGATTCCCTCCTAGAGTACCTATGCAAAATTTTCAGTTGTTGCTTTTCTGTCGCTGTGTTTTGAATAGGCCTCACTAAATAGGGATGCATCAAGGAGACCTACTGGTGGAGGTGGGTGTCATTATTTGTTGAATTTTGCTGTTAGCAGAAAATGCCTGCACTATGTAACTGGTTTTTTTAATGAACCACTGGGTCAGACTCATATTGGTAAAAGTGCAATCCAGCCTTCAGTTTTGCTGGTTGTCTTTTTACTGCCTTTATTTGCAGTGCTTAGTTTTTAGATAGTTTTGAATGATACATAACTTTTTAGAGTAGGCCTATACTAAAGGCTTGTTTTGAACAGCCAGCCCACATTTGTTGAAATATAGAAAATTATAAATTATTTTTAAGTTCAGTAAAAATACTATTGCTGTACATTGATGAGAAGTGGCATGGCTGTAGAATTCAAGAACAGCTTTCAAGACATTGTTGTGGTATCTCTATTCTTGTATTTTGTGTAAAGAGATAAAATATTATTAATCGTATGCAAAGAAGGTATGATAATTTTCCTACTTCCAAGCATCAGCATTACTTCTGGCAATGTTAGTATTTTCACATATGACCTTTCTAAACAGTGGAAGGGTGTTCTTGTTTGTTTTCTTCGGAGTTGGCTTCTTTAAAAGCAAGTATTATAGCTCGATTATTCTGTATGAGCAGATTGTATTCTTTACAGAGTATGTTATAGGAACATTATAATAATATGATATTCATATATTAGTGCTTTATAATTCACAAAACAGCTCTACATGGGCTTCCATTGCAGCAGAATTTAGAAGGGGCAGAATGGAAACACAGTGTGTTAGAACAGCTTTTTAAGTAAAAAGAAAAACACTGTGCATTTATTCTGATGCATTTCTTTATTTATGGATTCATTTCAGAATTTGAAAAAAAAAAAGGGGGGTGTTATTTGTGATCCAAATCATAATTTCTTTTGCAATTTCTGTAGAGCTCTTGAAAAAAGGAAACAAAACCCCATGTTTGAATTCTGTCTTTATGCTTTGATCTATCATGAAGTCAGTAGAAAAGCTCTTACAGATATTATGGAAGTAGGTTGAATCTGTGTGAGAAATCTGAGAGAAAAACTCCTTTATTTTATACATAATATATTAACTCTAGAGGTGTTCCCATAATATATGGCATTCAAAGAATAAATAAATAGATAAATAGATAAAATTCCCACTGCCCCTCAGTTGGATCATATAAATTTAAGTATGTATTAATAACCTGACGGCAAAGTTCTTGATTTGAGAGAGAATACCTTTAAAGTTATTGATACAGTAATCTGAATTTTAAAAGTATATATAAAAATAACCAATATAAAATAAATGTTTATGTTTAAAATAATATAGTTGTCTGAAAAGTAGAAGTGAAGACTGTTGTCTGTCTTAAGGGACTATAATCTGTAATTCCATTTTTCTTCCCAAAAAGCATGGCAATATCTTACATCAAGACTAGTGCTGCTTCATTAATACCTTTTAAAATTGTTATTCCAGTGTATTCTCACCTAGAGACCATCTGCAGTGAAACCAGAAGCCTTCAAATGTAACCATTACAATTTTGTCGAGGATGAGACATCTATGTCTTTCTGTGAGCACATTTCTGTAGTGATTCCATACATTGATGCTATACAATCGATTGTCGATAATTAATAGTGTCAATATGCTATTGATTAATAACTTTGATTAGTTTTTCTGAAATAGTCTCTGATGCCAGTGTTTGAGTAAAAGCTAATTAGTGGGCCCTGCCTCTTGTTAAAAAAAAACCCCTAATTTATATACTAGATAGATAGTTTAAAACATAGTCACTGCTAAACAGTCTAGGGCTAATTAGAATTGCGTGAGCAAAGGAGTTCATCAAGTATTGCTAGTTGGAGCAGTGTGTTTTGAAGGGTTACTGAAGGAGGAGAGGGAGGAAGGAGAAAGGAGCTGCAGCCCCAGACACTTCAGTAGTATGAGCAGCCTGGGAAGGGAACTGTGAGCAGAGAAACCGGCTCGGATGTTTCATTCCTTCTGTGCTCAGGGAAAAAGGTGTTCCTGTGTTCCTGTAAACAAACTGGGCTGCATCAAAGAAATAGCTGCCTCCATCAGCAGTTTTCTCTCAGGGTCAGGAAAAAAACTAAAGGCTCGTAAATCTTAGCTTAGCCATTACAACTAAAAGGGTAGGAGTGACTTTCATGTGTGCTCATCTGATTTTGGATATTTATCCTTTACTAATGTTACGACGTTTGCTGTGGGAATGTGTCCATCCAAAAAAGTTGCAAGGAGGGTCTGTTCCCCACCGTGGCTTAATGCTCAAAAGCAGTTCGAAAGCTGTGTTGTTCAAGAGCTGCACCTGGGAGAGCGACGCCTACTTCTCCTGGTACTCGTGATCCATTCTGGTTGGTTTGGGGTAGCGTTTATTCTGCGTGTTTGTAGAACCAATAATTTCTGTGCTCTTCAGGCATTCCGGAGGAATTTCTTGCATGATCTCCACCCTTCGAGCGCAGGAGGGATGCAGGTAAAGCAGCACGCACTCTTGCTTCTGCGGAAGTCAGGG
Source organism: Haliaeetus albicilla (assembly GCF_947461875.1). Taxonomy (NCBI): domain Eukaryota; kingdom Metazoa; phylum Chordata; class Aves; order Accipitriformes; family Accipitridae; genus Haliaeetus; species Haliaeetus albicilla. The sequence goes on from NC_091486.1 coordinate 3,598,393, forward strand.
AGGTGAGGACAAAGCCCATCATGAGCAGGGCTGGGCTCTCGTCACCAGTGGATGCCATTGAGCTAACGCTGACTCGTCTGGCTCAGGAGTGTAGGATTGGCCTGCTAATCTGTTTAGCCAGGGAAAGTAGAGTGCTCCAGAGTTTCCCTTCGGTTATTCGTTCTGCTGGCCGAGCTTATGTCATTCTACACAACCATTGCTTCAGGAGTGCAAAAAACACCCTCTTTGTAGCTTACCGAGACAGACTCTCTCACAAAGTGCAGTAGTGTATTTCAGATGGAAGCACACTTGTTCTTTTGAAAACAAAGACATTTTCCATGTAATTTATTTCATTTTTACTCAAGCTATTTACTGAAATGGTTTCCAGTGCTGTGGACTAGGTTATCAGCTAGTTTGAATCAATACAGACTTGTTTGTGGTAAAGGATCCAGCTCTTTGTATCTTGTGGGGGAGACTTGTCAGTGCAAGCACTTGCTTTTAGAATTTTTTCTAGTAATGAGGAGAGGTGGGTGCTCCTCTCGTCTCTAAGCATCTGAAACTTTAAACTAAATCAATGTTCCCTCCAAACCCACTGGCTTTATGTATCCAGCAGCTGCAGGGAGATCCAAACGGAATGACACAGTGCCTTGGACAGAAAATGAAAACCACCGGACTCGGGCATGCTCAGCCCCTGTTCACAGGGGTGGCTCCAGTCTGGACATGGGAGATCATCTTCCTGCTGTATGATTAGACATCCTCAACACCTTAGAGAGGAGGAGAAGAGGGTTCATAACGAATGTCTGCAGAGTGGTCATCTTATCCCCTTCTTCTCATCTCTGTCTGAAAGAGATTCAGACCAGAAGGTTCCCCATTATAGAAAAGCTATATGAATAGAAAGAATTTGTATGGAGTATGAAAGCAGCATGTAGAAAGCTACAGAATACAGAAAAGCTGTATTATATGAAAGGCTCCAGAGTATAAATTTAAAAACTATACAAAATCTTTATTTATAGGTTTTAATTTTTGTCATCAAACTCTAACTCCACAGACAGGAAGACAGATGAGATTGCTCTGAGAAAATGCTTCTAACATCCAGCTCCTTATATATAGCAGATGGTTCTAGAAATGTACGCGTAACTTTATTTAGAAATTATTTTTGTTTGTTACCAGTTACTAAATATATCTTTAAGTGACTTTGTTGAAGCCAGGTTTGCAATTGTTAACCTGAGCATGGTAGAGTGAAGCCAGCATGGGAACATCTATATTTATTGCGGTTCCATCTCTAATTATTTTTTGCTTTTAGATGTGCTTTTATCTTCTTTAATTCTGTCAAAATCTGAGTGGGACCACAGGTATGTTTTAGATATATCAGACAAGACCAATGGACGGCTGAAAGTGGAATTTCAGTATTACGTGACTCAAATGTTCATCAGTATTTTATAACAGATCACACTTCTATTCTCCTGGCTAGGAATCTTACCTTATTTTATGTTTTGACTACTGGCGTTAGCATATGTAAATGCTTCTTGTCTCAGTTTCTTGCTACTGCTCTTGTTTGTGATGGTGAAAGATACTGTCTGATACTACTTGCAGTGAATATAGCCCTACATGTCTGTGGATTTATTCAGTAGCTTTGGACATCCACACTGCTGTAATTTATAGGCAGTCCTAGTTTCTTGTTTTGAGAAAAATTCTTGAATATAGATCAGTATGTTTCGAACAAGATGTAAACATGTGCAATGTCTTTTCAAGTAACTGGGGCAGAAATAAATAATGATTCATAAACTTAAGTAAATATGTGCTTAAAAAATTTTAAGCATCTTTCAAATCAGTAGGACTATTTGTGGATTTAGAATTACGTATACTGTTTAAATTAGGCATATATTCCTGAATGAAGCCCTCACAATATAAAACACAAGGTGAAAAAAAATTTCTGTATTTCGTCTTCATCCCTCCAAGTCCCTCTATGCCACTGAAGTGAAAGAAAATCCTAGAGATAAATATTCAAGGAGCAGGCTGACAACTATAATGAAGTTATGAGTTACGACTAGAGAATAATGACATTTCTTGAAATGGCTGTATAAAAAAAGATACAGAATGTGCCTAGTTGTTGACAGAAAGCACATAAAAGAGAAGAGCTTGAGACCAGTAATTTTTTAATATGTACAGCGTGAGTATTTTATAACAAAATGGCATTATACTAAGTATTTAAATTAAATACAAAAAATTATTATATGGAAAAAAATTGATGCTTAAATATTTTTATATCTTTTAAAATTACAATTCTTTTCTATCATACGTGATATTTTATGAGAGACTGAATTGTCCCCATAGAACAAAAGGAAACAAAGGAAATGTATTATTTATAAAGGTTGTTCATTATAATGATTATGGAAAGAAAACATTAACACAGTAAGAGGTCCTGAATGCACTGGATTAGGGAGAGGGTAGGGTAAGTGGTAGAATGGCAATTCTGAATTTTGAAGAATATCTCTTGAAAATTTTCAACCTCCTTTAGCTGGAGTAAGAAGTACAGGAGTAGAAAATAAACAGTTCATGCTATCTAAAAATGTTACACTTCTTTTAAGGCCTTCCATTTTGTATTTGCATTTAAGAACTTTCCGCCTTTTGAAAGAACATTTTTATTTGAGGAAATTGTGACATATATCAGTGGTATGACGCATCACTAACGGGTAAAAGATTAGTATGACTAATTTAAAGGCTTGAGCTGTTTCATTTCCATATAATCAGTGAAGGAGATATTTAAACACAGCAGCTAAAATGTGTATTAAAAAGTTGAAAGACTGTGGTTTTTTTGAAAGCAGTTTGAAAACTGCTTTTGAAAGCAGTTTTTGTATTTTCAGGAGATTAGATTCTAGTTTGTCCCTTTGGGAAAGGTGTCATTTTCTTGTGTGCTTGTTTTTGTTTTTGTTTTTCATTCTTGCCAAACATTATCTCTCTAGTTCAATATTTTTATTAAAAACTAGGTTCAAAAGTAAATTTTACTTTGGCAGTCTAATGTACCTCTGAAGAATAAAACACTCATGTTTGCTGTGTAAACAAAACCCCGGAGAAGCCTCCAAATATGACCTCAAAACTCCCCAACTTAAAAAATCTACAAGAAAGTAAGAGAGATTCCTTGCCTTCAGTATTTTTACTAGATACTCTTTTAAAAGCATAGATGGCAGTAGATAAAAATTAGCTTAATGAGATCTGCATATCTTATCATAGTATTTTACCTTCTAGAAGCTGATAAGAGGTTTTCAAGAATAAGTACTGCATGGATCAAGGCTCCAGAAATAAATAAGAGTTTTGTTTGGGTTTTTTTGTTTTGTTTTTGTTTTAAACTCAGTAGGATGAGGTCTGAGCTTTCAATAGCCGTAACGGAGACAAAACTCTATGCTGAACTGTTACAGATCTCTAAAATATCAGGGATGTTAAGAGTGCTGGCTTAAGCACGTACTACATAGGCATAGCAGGGTCTGAAGTACAGGTGTGTGGCTTGGGAAGGTCACTCGATGCGTCCCACTTGGGTGCTTTGGCTTCAAGTGCAGTCAGTGTGGAGAATTAGGTGTTGTCAGAAGTCACCTAAGAGATTTAGAAAAATTTCTAGAGAGAGACAAGAGAAAGCCCTCCTCTGGAGCTTGGTGCCTATCTCAGGCTCCATTCACTTGGGATCATTAGCAGACCCGTAACTAAAGGCTGTGGACGTTGTGCTTCTTTTTAAAATAGTGGATGTCCTTAATCTTACATTTTTTTTGTGAGAGCCTAACAGAGCACTCACCTGTGAAGGGGTATGTTGAAGTGTTCATCCCTCCTTAAAGATCTGAAAGATCTCAAGGGCAATGCTCCCGGGGCAGAGCTGCGAGGACTGAATGTGCTGAGCTGCTGAAGCCCACAGGCTGCCCAGCCGGGAAGCTGTGATCCCAAAGCGCAGGGTGCAAGAAGGCATCGTATTTTGCAACCTCGGAGCTGGGGTGCTCGCCTGGGACAGATTGGGGATCCAAGCTCAAATTACTATGTTATGCATATCCAGCGCTTGAAATGTAAAAATAAACAAATAAATAAATTTACAGCTTACAGATGAAGGGTTCATTTTCATGCTCAGAAAGTTGGTGGAACTGTACCTTTGAGTAAAACCCAGATACATATTTGTAGAACACAACTGAGTAAACAGAAAGAAGTGAAACGATTTTATCCAACTTTTCAGTTGAGTTTTGTAATGTTTATTCAGGCAAATGGCTGGTTTTTTAACTTTATTGTCCGTTTTGCTGTCACTTAGGGAATTTGAAATTTCATCCCTTTTCAAAATTTGCCTTTTGAAAATAACACAGTAGTATAAGAGTAGAGATTAGGGGGAAGATGAGAGGTGCAGACACTATGAATTGGCAAATTTATTGGCTACAATGGGGACAGGAGATTTTAGTATGTCATAAAATAAAGTTACTCAGCACTGAGATGAATAGGATTTTTCTTTTATATTTCGGAGGCCTTTGGATCAGACCCTAAAATAGCAACAGGTCAAGAAGAATTAGCAGGCTATCTAGCATGATAGGGAATGCAAAAAGAGACAAGAAAAGAGATGTCAGAAGGGGCAGAGTTCTACAATGGTTTAGTGGTAAAGATGAGGAATGAAATACTGCTTTCCTGAAGGAAGATGGAAATTTAATTCTGATTTTAGTAAGACCAAGTTTTCACAAAGGAGACGATCCGAATGTTGTTCCAGTTTAAATTTCTTAACATTATAACTGTCTTGAAATTATAGCAAGATAATAATAAAAAAAGCTGACTTTAAAGGTATTGTCCAGGTAAAAGTAGTTCAGTCCAAAGGCAAAGAAAATGTTGTTCTGTAAACTGTGACATGTTTGAGTGGTAAGACTTATGCCCACTTGTAATGGGATGTTTCTAATGATAGTTTTGTTCTTTCAGTTATTCAGTTACACGTGGATTTCTACTGTAACTTATATATGCTCATATTTTAATTGCTGATGAATGACCATTACACTTTGTTGCGTTCATTTGTATTCTCAGTTACAGTGATGAAACGGTCTTAGGTATGAGGAGACAAATTAGAGATGAATATGTTTACATTGTCAAGGAAATTCATCTATGGTGGAAAGTTTATTTTTCCATGTGACATCACTGCTTTTCAGGTGCCAGTAATTGTAAACATCCCTTGTTTTCAATTCTTTGTCCCCTTAATCTCATTAGGAGAATATCAGACGTTAAATCTTTTAAGTAGCATTAGAGTGTGTGTTCATCCATAACATATGAGAATGCCAGTCAGTTCTTATCACCTACCTTTTACAAAATGTTTGCTGTTTTGCAAGTTACTGTGCTGAGCAATGAGATTTAATTCCGTGAAGACTTTGCTGGCAAGGGTTGTTGCGAATTGAAAAAAATTATTATTCAAAATCAGACTGATAGTATAAATTGGAGAGGAAGACAAGATGCACATGGGGGGAAGAAGCTGTCTCACAATGTTAGATTACCAGCCTTTATAAAGAGCACTTCAAAACAAGTCTGGTATGCAAGACCATCACAATACAACTAGTGTGATTGTTGTACACATTTTTGTTGTACGCAAGGTCATAGGATGGAGACAGTAAGTGTACCAGAGAAGGCTATAAGGTACTGTTTGTACAGCATCTTACTTTGTTAAAAGAGCTTTCGTTTGAACCCATAACCTAAATTGAATATAGCAGCTTGTTTTCCTTCAGGAAATAACTAATTTCTTACCCTTGTCAGTTTTTACTAGTTGTAAAAAAAAGATTTCTTGTATTGCCCTTCACGCTTATCTCTTCCTCCTTGCCTCCTCGTTTACTTTTCTCCCAAACCTATTTACACATCCGTTCTTACTACCTTCCCCTACTCAGTTTGTCAGAAGAAAATTAGTTAATAACTTCTAAAATATGAGACAAAAGTCTTATGCCTATTATCTTTCCAGTCATTGCACAGCTTTACTTTGCTGTCTGTGTGTGGTTTTTTGCCTTTGAAAGATTGTAGTCTACTTGAGGCAAATTTCATAACTTAATAAAAAGACAGAGGCTTTTTGGTTCTACCATACGTAATTCTAAAGGTTCTGTCTCTGAACCTAGCTATATAGTCTGCCAGTAGCAAAAAACCCACCTTAAAATAAAACAAAAAACAGCAATAAAAAAATCTCTATGTAATTCTCTCATGGAGCCAGTGATAAAGACCACAGGCCTAGTGGTGCTGTTCCTGATAGCTCTATAGCAGTGATGGTGAGGTTGGTGTCAAGCCTTCCTTAGCTAAACATGGAGAAATATGTTCTTGCTGGTTAAGGAATTTTAAGAAGAAATATGAACTATGATGGCTCCTGCAATTCTTTGATGGAAAAACTTGTGATTATGCTGCAAAGAATAATAGAGAGGGCAGAGGTAGGTATGACTGTAAATAAGGATCTTTTACTGAAGCTGCTGAACACAGATAGGGTTGCATGGGAGTATCTGGTTGTTTTCTTTGTAGACTGAGTGCATTCTACACCGTCTGAGTTTTCCTCAGTTAGACAAGAAAGTTGATTATTATAACATGGACTTTCATTCTACAAATATTATAACAGACCTTTGATCAAACAAAGAGTAAGGGTAAAATGTTTATGCTCTGGCAACTACGTAAGTGCCTTGATGTGAATTTTGTTTTACCCCCAAACACAGAGTTTATGTTGATGTAAAATCCACTGTATTTTCGTAGAACATGTGTCAAAAATTTCATATTGTCGCCATTTTGCAAAAGTAGTTTCAGATGATTGCTAGTCTCTTTAAAATCACAGACCCCACTGTTGTTCAGAAAATGAGTAATTCAGGAACTGCATTCCATGGACTACAAAGCCAAAATTTTGTCTTGTAAAACCACCTGGCTGCAGTTGATAGTAAAATCTATTGTTAACCCCTTTTCTGTAATGTAATTAAAACACTGCTGAATTATCTGTTTATTGCGGCCTGGCTGCTCCCCGAAAGCACACCCCTTTGTGTCTAATAATCCCAGCCTTTGTAGATGGCTGTCCATGACAAGCGCTGTGAAACCTTGTTTAAAGATTTTAAGATCTTCTTAATCCCTTCCCTGATGAGACACCCATTGCTGAAAGCTGGGGGGGAAAGGTCCATCTGTCTTGCAACATATGTGTTTACACTGTAAAATCAGTAAATACAGCAGTGTGATTACAGTGCCAAGAATTTCCTTTAGTCATAAATTGAGATACATTGTTTTGTTATTGTTACTTGAGTTTACACACATCTAAGGGACCAGTATTACTAATTACCTAAAGCAGAAAAAACCTGCAGCTCAGAACTGAGAGTGTAAAATACCACCCCCCCAAATCTGAAAATGTTCTCTGTGAACACAGAAAAGTACTGTTAAACATATCACTTGAGTGGGCTTCTGGTTTCCACAGCAAGGCTGTTATTCATTTCTGCATTTGCACAGTTGTACAATGGAAGATTGGGTTTTCACACCATCTACTTTTATGCATGTAATTTACATACCTAAGTGAGTAGCTGGGGCTCCCCAAAGGTTATTGGAGAAGTAGGCTCCCAGCCAACTCCTGCTCTAGACTCTTAAGTTAGGTGCCTAAAAGGGGATGCTGTAGCTGTCCTAGGAATAAATCTATTAAAAGCAGGAGAAAGACAAGCAGAGCAATATCAAGAACCATAAATTGAATTCTCTGGCACATTATGTGGCTGTACTGTTTATCTGTTTCTGGTACTGAAAATAATTTAACTTCTTCTTATATTTGTATTTCTGCTTAGAAAACTGATAAAAAAAACCCCCAAACCCAAACACACAGTTTTTATTGTTCACTGGTGTTTGTGTAACTATAGTGCCTAGGGAGTGAAGTTACGGAACATGGTCTGCTCTGCAGCATTTTGTTCAGGTTTTGGATTAAAAGTGTCCCCTAGATATGACAATTCAGTTTTAAGAGACAATTTAGCTATGAAGTCAGTAAAACAGGGAAGCCCCTGGCAACACTCTGATGAAATGGATCTGTTTGGCAGGCAGTGGTCTGAGGAAAACATCATTTTTTTAATAGGTAACACGCAAAGGACAGTCTTCAACTGGGATTTGAAAGCGGGCAACTGGGTAACTTTTGCATGTTTACAGGAAATAATTTCCACATATGAGGAACAGCAACAGAGAAAGCATAAAATACATATTTGAAAAATGTGAAAGGCAGATAAATTCTGGCTTATAGGCTGCTCTGAGGTGGAAGTCAGTCTTCTAAATAGTGAATAAGAGATAGATTTGTACAGAGAGTGTGAAGCTGAGTAACTTGGAGAAAAGGGCACTTAGGAGGAACTGTGTGGACAGGACATCGCAGACAAGGTGATGGGTAAGGATGGCATAGGGAAAGTTGGTGAGCAAAGCCCCAAGTAATGACATCTGTAATGGCTGCAGTGGAGAGATTTTATGCAGAAACAGCTACTCAACTTAGGTACTGCTCAGGTGTGAAGGCTTTAAAAAAAGGTGAACGTTAATGACAGCATTCATTAAAACTGTTGATATTGTCTGTGGTGGTGAAGAAGGTCGGAGAGTGCAGAGCAATGTGGAGTGTTAATCACTTATGTAAAGCACCTGAAGTTTGATTCCTAGCCATTCACAAGCAGATGTAGGAGGGAGAGGCTGAACTGAACTCTGAGATCAGTGAGCTGTGAAATAAATAGATCTATGGGTCATTAATATACCAACTATAGATCCATTTCTGTTTGTGGACAGATCAACTAGATGAACACTGTAGAAAGGGAAGAGAAGGGGTCCATAGACCCACTTACCCTGATTGTCAGCAATTCTTACAAAGCATATTAATTTTTTCAGGAAATGTGTGTTATAGTAATACAGTAATTATGGACTACAGAACAGAATAGGTTAAATTAGGTGAGAAATAACAGTAAGTGATCTCATTCATAAAAAGTCAGGCAAGTGCATTGAGATCAGATTGGAGATAAAACTGTGATCACATTTGCAGATATGTATTTCCTGGGTGAAACAAGGAGTTTGGGGAGATTCACACTGCAAAAGTCCATATGATACTTGTTCTGTGGATGTAGAGTATAAATCTGATATGTGTCAAAAGCAATTGAGTATTTGCTCTCTGTGAATGTCATATGTGCTTTTACATTCATCATTAGTTTTTGAAGAAGTGGATTATGGTTGCTTGGAAGATTATTTCAGAAACTTGGAAAATTGTCTGCTTATTGCTTCTCAGGAATTTCCTAGTAAAGCAAGTTGTAGTTCTTCAGAGTTTACTCCACATGAAAATCTCGTGTATTACAGAAGGCTGTGGGTATCATCCAGTATTCTGAGACGGTTTCTGTTGCCTAAAAAATAGTTGGGGGAACAACACTTGTAAGCCGTCCTAAAAGAATAGCAGGATAAAAATAGCAAAGGGAAGCTAGAAAATCAGAGTGGGAATGATCAGTTTTGGAGTAGGCTGGGACAGGATCTCGTGAGACAAGATTTTCTTGATTTACAATTGATTATACTGTTAGATTAAAAACAATTCAAAGAGTTGATACTTGTGTGTTAGCTCATGTCTGCAGAAATACTGACGAGGCAGTTAGAGAAAACATCTTGCAGTTTGGTGGGTTACTGTGTAATAGTCACCCAGATACTGTTACTTCAAAAAATTGTGATAAAGAAGATTCTATGCATTATTTGAAAGCAGAGAAAAGAAAATAAGGTAATACCTGCTACATTCAGAAAACAAGGCAAAACCTCCAAATAATTCTAAGAAATATTTTGTTTTCTATTTCTAGTATGAATTTCTTATGTTTTTATTCCTTCTTGCATTCTTAAGATACATTCTCACCATCAAGAGCTGTGGAAGTTACCTGGATAATTCCTGTCTCTGGTACCATGATTTTTTTTGAGCACGTGCATATGTTGCTGTATCAAAGCATGAAAAATTGGCTCCATGTACTGTGCAGGAGAGAGGGGCAAACAGATTGATAAAATAGACACCCCTTTGCAAGATGAAATATAATCTAGATTAAAATGAACAAGGAGCTGATTCTTGAAAAGAGTAGTGTGCAGTGATCACAGAAAGGCAACCTTGGATGGTTTTGAAGGATTTCTAGTTCTCCATAACATGCGTGGCAGTCTGCAATGGGTGAAAGGAAAGAAAATAAATCTACCAGAGAACAACTACTTCTTATCTTTAGAGGCAGAAACATGAGAACATCTGAACCAGTGGGTAGCAAAGAATGTCAGTTATGTTCTAATCTAGATTGGTGAATAAAAAGATAATCATCAGTAAATTAGAAGAGGTGTTGAAAGCTCAGTTAATTATAGGAAATGAGGAAATTAGAGTGCTGAGTCTGTTTCTGATTCACTTGTTAAATAAAAAAAGGTCTTTTTTTTTGTCATCTGTACTTTTGGTTCAGGTATATAGTGATATCAGATGCAGGAATTTTTTTTTATTATTACTTTTTATTTAATAACACCTCAAATTAGGGTTTTGGTGTTTAGCTGGGCATCATCTGGAGCAGCAGTCTGCAGGATCCAGAAGCACGTCTCTGCCAGCACATCCTGAGGCAGCAGCAGGATCTCAAGTGTCCCACAAGTGTTTGCTTTGCTAGCTCTTAGTGCTTTGCTTCTCTGGCTCACTCTTCGTGGAAGTCATGAGGCATCTGTTTAAAAGTGAAGGACTTACTGAAACTCAGAATTTGTAGGTCTGTTATAACGAAGGTCAGCCAGTGTGAGGAAAGGAGGGGGTTTACAATTTTTTTATTGATTCCGGTTTTATTGCATCTCTCTGAAGGTCATGAATTGTTTTCTGTTGCACAGAGTATGAGTGATTGTTGCTGCTGATCATGAAGTGGAACACAGAAACTGTTGCCTGTTAAATTAGAATGTTTATTCCCAATGATTTTAAGAAAATAAAATTGTAGCTTGAGATTCTCCATATCTTGTTTTTAAATCATGGTTAAATCTAGCGTGTGAGAGGGAGAAGTAATTTACCTTAGGAGTACTAAGAAATGTCCCTCTCAGCTTTCATTATATTTGAAAGTTGTACGTATTTTGCAGTTTGAACAAGTACTTGATATTTGGATGTTCCTTTAATCTTTACCATACTTTTGAGCATATTTGATAGGCCGTTTATGCCAGGGGGAGAGGGAGGTAGTGGTGGTGGGCTGCAGGCTAAGCACCACAAAGTGTCTGTAACATTTTGGCAGAGACCTTATTTAATAGAGAGTTTTGAAACTCCTTGAGGGTGGACCTTTGATTAGAGATGTGACTTTGAGAAACAGAGTGGGTTAGGGCCTCCTTTGATTAAACCTGTTACATTTCAGCCAAGTTTTCTTGTCATAGGGACATAATTTATTTTTTTACTTACTTTAGGAATTTTCTTTCTTTAGTCTTTTTTACTCTTTCTTTGAGTACTTAGCCAGCAAGCATATGCATTTAAGTGGTCCATATAGTTTCTTTCAGAGTTGAATGAGGTACCTAAAGTTAATATTACCTATCAAGTTTCTGATTTTTCATGATTATTCTTGGAAATAGCTTCTTTACATGAAAATAATCAATAATTGTTGATTTTTCATACTTGCTTATGCAATAATTCTGAGTAAAATCAAATCTTCCTTGCAGTGCCTCTTGCAGTTTGGAAATCGGTTATGAAACCGCACTGGAAATTACTGGACGGTTTACAGAAAATGGAATATTGACTGTTGGCAAAGGAATTGGGTGAAACAGAAATCTAGCCTACCTCTGGGACTGGAAAATCAGCAGTAAAGGTTCCCAGTAACTTAGAAAGTGATTTTCTTATTTTTTTAGGGGACCTATGCATATGTATACCATTTCCTGAATTTACAGAGAGGTTCTTTAAATAGCAACATTAACAATTATTATGCATAAATAAATAATTCCAGATGTTAGAGATATTCTACTGCTAGTTATATTTAAATGGGCAATATCGCAAGGCCTATGTGCAAGTTTATAGATAGAATATTGTCCATAACAAACTCTTGTCTTCTTTTCTCTGTTGTCCTTTGATCCAAACCCTTTTTTCTTTCACATACGCTCTTCTGGAAAGAAAAGACTCAGATGCAGAGTGATTTTTCACCATTCTGCGGGATAAATTTAATGCCCAAAGGATAATCATAATAATTTGGCAGTATAAATTCTGTATAATCCTAGTACCTTTTGGTAAACAGTTTCACAGTCCAAATTCTATTTCAGCCAGACTAGCAATTGCAAAAGGTGATACCTCCACAGAAAAAAATGAAGAGGAGAAGAAATATATCCCCAGACTTTCTTGTCAAGTGGGGTGTTTCCTCATATCATTAGCTGAGATCCTCCATAGCACTCCTTTACTGGTATTCTTTAATCTGAGGCCGAGATTGCAGTCAGTCCAAGGCAAGGTACAGGACAAAGGAAACGTGCAGCAAACATTTTCCTGACTTTTCACCCCCTGTGAAAGGTTTTCTTTAGTGCACGTAAAAGGGGGTTAAGCAAGACTAGGCCCTCTAGCAGCATTTTCTTTCTGCAAAAGGAGAGATGGGAGTGGGGCCCGTTCTGCTGGGAGCGATTGTGGGGCAGAGCATCATCATGCTGGGCTGTGCCTTTAAACTCCAACCAACAGAAAAAGTATTTGGAATTAGGACATGGTGATGACTTCAGTGGATAAAAATCTACCAGAATTAGCCTGGAGGTCCTCATTATGCGAGTATAGGGAACAGTAAAAATCAAATCAAATCAGCAGAGATAAACTGCACAGATCATTTCTGCTGATCGATAACAGGCTTGTGCAAATAACCCTGCTGTATAGCAGCCCATCTTTCTGAGAGTCAGCAGGGAGCAAAGATTAGATAAACTGTAGGCCAGTAAGACTTTTACAGAAGCTTAATGCATAGAAAATATCCATCACTCCATGATTTGATCATAATGTAATGAACATTGGCTTTGTGCATGTGGGCCACAGGAGTTTATTATGACAATCAAGTGTAACCAACTGTAATAAAAATAAATGATATTATCTGACGTACTGTTTCCTAATGTGACATTTGCTGTATAAGATACGGCAAATATCAAGCTGCAGACTGAATCTTGAATTCCTGCATTCCTAAAGCAATGGGAGCTTTGGTGCACTTGGAAATCCCCTGTAAGATATGTCAATACCAGTCTCCTTAGTCAGTGTCATTCCTTGTGCAGAACAGATTTTTGCAGGATTAGTTGAAAAAAGTAATGCTGTAGAAAACAGCATATTCCAACTAATGCAAAAACTTGACTAAATATGATAATGAATTGTTCTTGCTGATAACAAGGTATCAGAACTTGTTGCAGAATAAAACTGTTGTAAGGTAGAAATATTAATGCCATTTCAATTCATGCCATGCTTTTCTGGTGTGTGTTGCTCTCCGTTTTGTACCTTTGGGCTTGTGCCTCAGAGATCTTTGTACCAGGCAACTCTGTGGGTTTCTCATTGGCATCATAGCATTGTCATGATCTCAAATTGCTCGTTCTTTCATTTTAGATAACACTAATGCTTAGAAAATAAGCAAATGTGTTATTCTTTTTTTTTTTTTCTTTTTAAATTTTGTCTAGGAATTACGGAACCAGGATGCTTTAATTGATGTAGTGTTATTACTACACATTTTAGCTAAGGTTAATAAACCAGAAATTTAATAGATATATTAAAATGTCCGGGATAGTGGTGAAACATACTAGTGAGCTGGAACATTGACCTTACTGCACTTAAAGGCTGTGAGTCAGACTCCTGACGCCACAAGACAGAGTGAGAGTAGGAATGCATTTATGCATGTGTATGTGTGTATGTATGTAGTCTGGAAAGGTTTTCACTGCTCAGCATCTTTGCGCCTCCTGGTTCACTGTGAGCTATTTCAGTCATTGGTTCAGCACGTTCAATAACAAACTTTAAGATCAAAAAAGATAGGTCTTTTCTAGTTTAAGGTTATTTAAATTTATTTCCCTTGCAGTTTTATTCATTAGTGGTTAAAATATCAGTATCAATTGTTTTTAGCTGTTCACTTACAATAATCAATAAAAATATATCAGAGATGAGGAAGACAGTATCCCTGGAATAATTAATCTCTCTTCTTTCTCAAATGAGTCTCTGGATTTTGGCCTCGATCCTAGTGTACATGGAGGCATGTCTCTGTTGCTTTAGCAGTCAGAAGTGGCCAGAGATGGTGAGTTTCTCAGAGTGCTGCAGAGCTCATGGTGCTCCTGGGGCACAGAGAGAGGGCCTCTGGCTCTTCTGGCCCTCACAACATTTGGACTAGGTCCTAACACAACCCATTAATTCTGGCTTTGAAAGGTTTCTTCAAGAGTCAGGTGTGCATCTCTGCAATTCAGTTGCTGTAATGCTTTTGTTCCTTAGGCTAGCTGTTTAGTTTGGATTCAGGTTCATTATGTAAAGTGAACGTGATAAGTCAGTGACAGAAAGATAATGTCTGTTCAATTCGAATCAAATGTGATTGTTTTGCATTTTTCTCATGAGAAATTTCAAACCAAAAGTGTGAGTTAAACATTGGAAGTTGCCTTTCTTCAAAAGGCTCTTTGTAAGGACAACTGGACTTCATCAGAATCATAGTTCTGGTGGTAGCACTTGATTCTTCTCGAAGAAATTTTCCTCCTTGAACTGCTGAGTGCGTTTTCATGAATGAGGGTGACTGCTTGCTCTGCTTTGTGGCCTGAGTGTTCCTTGTGGATCAGCAGGACCTTGCATGGAACTGGTCAGATGGGGACCGTTAGTATATATGTGGGTGTAAAGGAATTTAAAATCAATGGGAATTAGTTCTAGCCACTTGTGGTGCTGCAGAATATCTTTTAAATTCTTACATGAAACTTAAACACCCTACATGGCATTGAACTCTCTAGTTAGACAAACTGTGGATTGTCCAGATCTCTCTGACTTCATTGCAACAAGTCACATGCTTATAATTAAGTTTATGGTTAGAATCAAGATGTAGATGCATCTGGGGCTTACAGAGAGTATAAACGGTTGCTGCAATAGTAATTTCCCTGCACAAGGCAGTTTAGCTTTCCTGAATATTTGGTTCTCCTAATTAAAATGACATATTCATGTATGAATTTATGTGTGGAAAAAGAAATTTAAAAATCTCCAGAAAACAAAAGCATCTTTGGTCTCTTGTGGCTTTCTCATGTCAGTTTGAATTTTTTTCAAGAAGGAAAACTGGAAAAAAACAATAGCAAAGGTGAGACATGATAGAATAAAACTTCAAGCTGGATTTGAACATGCATAAACAGTTTCAGTCAAGTATGCCCTAAAAAATTAAATTCAGAGGATATCACTGCTGGAGAAGAATCCAGGTAATTGCTAAATATATACCTTTGTTGTATGCCTGACGTACTGAATAGTCACCCACATAATAGTGGAGCCAAAGTTAACGGAGATTGTGTTATTATTTTAGTCTGAGATATAATAAGTATTTAAGAGGAAAATGCTTAAACTATTTGCTTGTTTCTGGCGCTGTTACATGAGTTTCACAAGAAAAGCATCGAAAGAACATAACAGACTACTGTTTTTATAACATGGCTATCAGTAATAGGCTAAAAATATGTCTTGTGATTGAAGTGTTAAGTGCTGAATTGATTATTTTTATTAGCATTCACAGCTATTGGGAGTTGATTTATTAAAAGCTCCATTGCAGTAGCAATCCGGAAACATTTACAAGGATGTGCACTTTTAATGGAATAGCTGAATTTCACTCAGGGCGAGTGGTAGGGATTATTGAACATCATTTGATTATCTGCAGTTATTTTTCGGTCTTTCAGAAAACAGGGAAATCCAAAGCATATGTGCTATTGGGTCCTGGGCTCTTTGTGGCAGAGATTTGATGGGAGGAGGGGAAGGAAAAATATTGGCACAGCTGAAATTTGGTATTTTGGTACAGAAAATGGTCCCGATATGCTACTCATGGGTTGGTTAGTCTGAAGTGTGTCCCTGTGAGGAGCACTCTCTCCTGGCACGTCATGCATGTGTGCTGTAACTCCATCGTATGCTATCCAAGCGATTTTTGTAGTCTCCTTACAAAAACCTTTGTTTCTGTAAATCTCGTTCCTAAAGCTTTTTCCAGGCTACCCACGTAAGCTGTTAGCCCTGGCTCTGCACTCAGCAGCTTGGCAGCTTATTTCATCAGCTGGGCCTCCATATTGTAGTTAGGTTGCCATGTGTGAGAGAAGCCTTGCCATGTCATTGTGGGATTTCTCCATCTCTTCATGGTCCCAGTGCAGCATTGAACAACTTATCTTAAAGCCATGAGAGCTGGTATCAACTGCGTCCTCTCAGGTAGTCATTAGTGACTCCAATCCTGGGAACGGTGTGAGCTAACTTGTCTGACTGTGCCCTGACTAGAACCAATTACAAAGTTGGTTAGAAGGTCTCGTTCGTAAGGCAGTAATTAGCACAGCAGAGGCAAGCAATTTCCTAAACTACTTTTTAGCTGTTAGTCCCCTCCTTAGCTGAGTTGTTAGCTAAAAGCGTCCACGTGGCAGAATGGCAGGGGCTGGAGGGCTGGCAGGCTTCCTCCTGCAAGCCACTTAGCATGCACTCAAGTGAAGCATCACTCTGCATTAGGCTGTTTGCTCTACGGATGCTCAGAGTTTTAAGTGACATCTTCAGGCTGCACCAATTTAGCCGTATCTTGACCTGTGTCAACACGGCAAAATAACACTGCATAAGAAACAGGCCTTTTGCTTTTAATTTGGTTGCTGCTTGGTTGAAGCAAGTTCCAATTCCTTCTTCTCGCAAGGGGTCTAAGTGAATTTTGTGATTTCAACACTCAGTTAGAAAATCATTGGACTATGCAGTATATTTAGGGAAAAAAGGGTTTGTGAGTGGAAAGCAGGAAGAACCACCTCTCTTCTCTCGTGTTGTCTTTTGCGCAAGCAGATAGTTCTTTGAAAGTCAGAGCAAAGAGGAGACAGGAACAGGCCTTCTGTAACTATCTCTGAAAAATGCTTTTCAGTAGATATTCTATGCAACTAATAACATTGAGAAGATAATATAAACAAAGTAGGAAATTGTAAAAACTAAAAGAAAAGTAAAAAATAATAAAGTGAAGTCACTCAGCTGTTGTAGACAAATGTTTATTAATTAAAAAAGATTAAAAGTAGCCTAATACAGACGGAATCTAGCTGCAAAAGAGAACCTTCTAAGCAGAGATATTAAAGGAGAAATATGCACAGAAAATTTTATATCTGAAGCAAAGGATATATGTTCTAGAAGCACTGTTAATTATTTTTATTTTTAAATTACTTATATATCATGCAGATGAAATATGGAAATAGTGTTGAACTTATACATAAATGTGGGTGCTTAAATGAAAAAAAAACCAAACAGTAATAAATGGTGTAAAGCTAATCTTTAGCCTTCACTAATGGAGGGGATGAGATAAAGATAAGATAGCAGAATCTCCTTTTGCAGTTATATCCATAGTGGAGAAGAATTTTCTATATGCGATTTCTAGACTGTTAGTGATATCTAATACTAATTTTAGAAGGCTCTGAGTATGATCCAGTGAGATGCTGATTTCTTAGTTATCACTGAAGTCTACTGGCACTTAGGCCATTGAGCTATCTGGGACTGTTCTTGATACCACCAAGAACCATTTGTCCTTAGCGAGCTTCCAGTGCTACAGACTTGCATCTCTCTGTGGGCGAGGGCAAACGGGAGAGAAGGGACTAAGGAGGAAGTTGACCCCTTTACAGTTAATGAAGTAGCTTTGATATGGTCAACAGAATTCCCCTGAGGCATGTGAATTAAGTAGCTTAGTTTTGCAAAGGAAGTGGATCAAAAACAAGCAATGATGTTTACAGTAAGTAAAACAGGAGAGCATAGAGCAATGTAATTACTGCCTTAGGACAGCATAAAAGAATATGAACAGCACAAAATCTGCAAAACCATCAGGATTTACTAATGTGGGAGGAAGATAGCTTCCATGTATTCCTTTGTTAATCAAACAGATCATCTCCTGACCTCTAACTTATCTTGGAATCTTGTGATTTCTTATTTCTCTTTTTGTAAGGCTTTTGTAAGCCCATCACACCTAAAAAAACTAAGGTTTTGTACATCAGAATGTGGCTCAGATGAAGCTTCCATGCACAGAGATAAATTGTAAAATGATCTTTTATCACACTTCTCCGGCTGGGATAACTTTGCAATGCTATGAGCCAATTAAGGACAGACATAAGGATTTAGATTCAGGTGATTTATACGATGGCAAATTATGCTACTCCACTTTCTAATAATTTTGTATGCAGTGAATTTGAATTCAACATACATAAATGTGATATCTGTTTCACACCTGATTCATAAATACTCTGGTTTTGCATTTGTGAATCCTTCTTTCATATAGTTGTAGCATTGCCACTTTTGAGAACTTATTACAGAAGCGGTATATGCAGAAGTGATAAGAGGAAACACTTTTTTTTTTTAAATTAAATGCTGCATAGTTCATCAGCAGTAATGGCCAGTGTTAGTTTTTTACTAAACTGGTATTAGATATTAAAGTCCTAGGAAGAGGAAACCAAAGAGTCTGACCAGAATTTGTGTAGTAGTTTTATATGGTGGAGTTTTGGGGGGGGCGGTGTTTTGGTTTGGTTTGTTTTTTGTTAACAGCTCCAAAGCCCCGTATGAGCCCTGTGAGGCTCCCTGTTCAGCACACCAGCTCCTAGGCATCCATTCCCCGATGTTTCTCTCCTTTAGATGGCGAGGGAGCTGATGACTGTAATGCAGGGCTGTGGATTTCATCCCTGGAGTAAGGCATCCTAAAATAGATGTTCATTTTAGCAGTCCCGTATCACCACAGTTAAATCTCTTTGTGGTTCAGCTAAGTGTTGAAACCCTCTTAGGAAATGGAACTTGGGATCCTAATGCCTGTGTGTGCCTTCAACATTTTGCTGAATTTTACAGCTGAGAACACTAATCAAACTGAATTGTAGGCAGTACTGTCAGTTGTTCATATGTTTAAAACAAAGTTTTAGTAACTTCCATGAAGCTATATAGTAACAAATACTGGTGTAAAGGAAGCAAAGCAGTAAGAATTCCTTAAGCCTTGGATGAGATTCTAACCTGGGAATATTTCTAAATTTACCACATTGTGCTCATTCTGTATTTCAGCTGATAATAAATAAGAGAATAAAAGCTGTTTCACAGTGTCTTTGTGTCACAGCTAAGGTTTGCCTGATCTAGCCAGAGCTAGCAAGTTAAAATACAATGAAAGGTAGGTTTGACCTGAAGTCTAGTTTCTTTTTCTGCAAAGCTAATTGTGAATTTTTGTTGTTGAACCTCTTGCACTCCCTTCTTTTGCTTTAAAATCCTGTATAGTATTTAAGCTTCCTAAGCACCCCATGGGGATATAATCAAAGAGAAAAGAAGCTTGGGAAAGAGCCAAGAGTGTTTCCCTTGCTGCTATGTCACAGCCCCAGTGCTCCGTCAGCAGGGAATTCAGCTCGAGAGTGAAATCCTTCATTCTCCTTTTACCTTTAAGAGGACTTCTATCAATAATGATACATGAGAAAAGGTTTGATATAGACAATAATTTGTTCTTTAAAACTATGCAAGTTAGGTTAAAAAAAAAAAGTGCCTTTCTGGCAAAGATATACTTTTAATGAGGTTTACTGATATAGAGTTTTATTCAAATGTGACCTTTGCAGAAACCGAAGTCTAGCAACGCACACACCCCCCCCACCCTTAAATGCCACTTTATTATAGTGACGCCCACTAGTGTCGCTATATTTTTGGGTCTGTCAGCATTTCCATTATAAAACTTCAAGAATTTTTAATTTAACTCTGCTATAAAATCTGTTCTGGATTTGAAGCATACCCTACATGTTCTGTGTTTAAGTTCACGTTTTAGTTCAAAGAAAAAATGTCTGTCTTTCTTCCTACCCCCCTTAAACAGTATCTCTGGTTGAATAGTTATTTCTCTGCTAGAAATAATTACTGATTCTACTACTGGACAAATAGCTTTGGAAGGAGGTCTGTGCTTTGAAAAAATTGAAGGCTTATGCAATCAGTTTTTAGTTACAGTTGTGCTCTTTCTCTTGAGAAATAAAAATGCTGTTATGCTTCTTTCCAGAAGCCTATTCTTTGAATCTCTTCTGTTTGTGGCACCACATAGAAGGAAGAGTTTTATAGAGCTTCATCATTATCACGTAACCTTTGGATGTGGGGTTCAAAACAGGTGTGAAAATCTAGTTATTGCGCTTACAATTCCACTGCCTGGTAATCTTAGGATGACATATTTCACTTAGCGCTTATGTTTACGGTCTTTTCAGATTACCTCTGTGAAGGACGAGCAAGTAATTCATAAAGAATCGGTATTTGCCAACTTTATCTTTCTGTTCTGCTCAGGAATTACCCACAAATACGTTGTAGTTTGAATTGATTGTTCAAGGATTTCTTCATAGGCTTTCTAGTCTTACTCTATGGTTTGTGCAAAGTTTTTCTGTTCTCCATCTTTGTCATGTCTTTATATATCCATACTATATAATCTGTGTATACATATGTGCATGTATATATACACATACATATATATATAGAATATAAGTGTATTTTTTCAGGATGAATAGTTTATTTTCAGTGATGGTATCATGACCTTATTTCGTTCTGTGGCTCATGTGGATGCAACACCCTACAATAAGCTAATCACTATTAACTGATGTTATGATCTACTCTCAGCTATGATCTTCCTTTACTTTTTAACATCCCTTAAAGTCCATGGACTAGTTTCTGAATCTCAGTTTTAAGAAGGAATATCAACATAGGTATTTTTGTTGGGTTTTTTTTTCATTCTGTGTTGTCTTATCAGTTTTAAAAGTAAAGTAGCCAATGTTCTAGTAGCTTGGTTGAACATTTACCTGCCCTATGAATAGTGTTCTAATAACTATCAACTTAGAAAAATAAAAATTGAATGTTATTTCATACCAGACACTCTGCCACAAAGCACAGTTGGCTGTTTCAAGCTGTATTGATGTTTTTTAACAACGACTGAAATGCATCCTTCTTGAAAGACAGGGAGCCGTTCCAGACCCATTGTTATGTACTTTTTTTAAATTTCCTAAAATAAATCGGATTAATTTTCTTTCCCCTTCTGTTTTTCATGAATAAAGTTTCTGAATAAGTGATTTATTAGCAAACAGGATATGAAATACATGAAGAGATTCTTGTATGTTGCTGTATCATTTACTTTGAAATGTTAAGTATATCTATATATAGTGAGCAGGTGTATTTTAATGTGTCTGTGTGTATATATGTATTTTTCCCCAAATTAGTTTTCCAGCAGCATGTGCTGATTAGAGAAATGGTAAGAGAATGTGATGATCACTGAAAAAAGTTTTTATATAAAGAGATCATTTCAAGGGCAAGAGCAACTTTTAATGGCTCTCATCATGAAGCTTTGAGTGCACAGGGAGTTCAATAGTGGTTTTGCCTGAATAATGATCTCAGTGTAGAACTGATTGACTTGTATTTATAACCGTTCTTACATTTTGATAGTTGATATAGGTGAGTAATCCTACTATGATAAGTCACTTCTTAGTGTGTGTTTCTCTTTCAAAATGTGGATGTAGCTCCAGTTAATACTAATTGGATTTATGGAAGAAAATACCCTTTAGTACTTTCGTGCTAGGTTGGTATAATGATGCTATAAGAGCTACGCATTGTGGAATATGGTCACTACGTACAGCATTGTCAATAATAGTCGCCCGAAAAACTACGTTTTTCTCCTTTTTCTCGTTGTTTATTAAATACATATATAGCAAAAATAAATGTTTTGTAGAGTAATCTTCTGTCAAACAGAGTATGGGGCCTGGTTGATCTTAGCCTTATAAATGTGTGAGAAACTGTATTAAAATGCAAAAAAAAAAAAAAAAAAAAAAAAGTTTTAGGGAGTGTGCAGTACCAGCAAGTGCAGGTACATAAAGAACATTAGCTGTCCTAAAGGATGGTGTAAAGAGAATTACATGGAAAGCTGAATCTTTGAGTAACTGCTTACATGTGCACTTAGCTGTGAATAAGAGCTGATCAGCTGCAGAGTGGAAAGCTGCCACCTGTTTTGGATAGGAGTTGAAGTTGCAAGAGAAAAATAAAAGCCTATATATTTATCTGGCTTACAGTTCCTGGTAGCTTATTAGTATCCTCTTTAAATGTCAAATGCAGAAATTTGTATCTTTTGTTTTTCATAGAATACTGGCTTTCTTGGTTGTTGTCTTTATAGAAGAGATTAGTGTACGTGTTTGTGTGTGGACTTAACATCAATTAAAAGATGTTTGTGACTGGCCGGGAAGCTGGATTTTCAGCAGAGTCAGCAAGAGAATGCTTTGCAGTTTGGTTTATAGTACTAAAATGTATAGTAGCAATTCTGGGATCATGGACGACACTAGGTATATGCAAAAATCTGTGCAGGCTTGTGAGCGTGGAGATATGTGAACATGTCTGCATGATTTTGTAGTAAAATTCAGTCACGTTATGTACGCATCGGCTTTCCGAGTTGTACCATACTTGTTTAGATTCTACCACCTTCTGAATTACAAAAAGCAAAAACCCAAATACGTTACCAAAATGTAAGTATTTATAGCTCTTATCTACTTTGTTATTGTGGAGGATGGTAATGCATGTTCTTTCTACAGCAAGTTACATATGCTGTATGCATCCGTAGGTGGTGTTCTTGTATATTCAGGGATCTGTCTATTAACTAATTTAGCATAAAATGATTTAGTTCTTCTGTTTATTTACAAAAGCCTAGCCAAACTTGGCTAAAGGTGTAATGGATATTTTTAAAAATCCTTTTTTCCTCATTAGATAGTCAAGCTGGGGAATAGGTTGCCCAGAAATGTTGTGCAGTGCCTGGGAGGTTTTCAAGGCCTGCTAGTTAAAGCCCTCAGTAAGTTGGTGTGAGCTCTTAGCTGTGAACTCTTACCAAAATATTTTGCTCTGAGTGATTTCTGTATCACTCACAAAGAAACAGAGCAGTTCTGACTCTGTATTTGAACACAAGGTATTAGAAATGTTAGGTAGGCTGTGAATTCCTTATTCTCCTGTTCCTTTCCTCCTTTCCTTCTTTCCCATCCCTATCTGCAGTAAAATTCACAAAGAGCATAGGACTTTACTGTAGCCTCTGTCTCATCTCGGAATTAACCTCCAATTAGAAAGCTTACTCTTCATTCAGTAGCTAATGAGAGTGGTCAATGGAACCCACAAATTTCCTCAATGAGGTATAATAGAAATATGCGCCATACATCCCATAGTTAGAGCCACATCTAATGTCAAGGCAAACTAGTTAACATGTAGGTTCTGCATTTCTGGATTTGAAGACCGTGACTGTCATAAACATACTGAAATCGTCACCCTCATCACAGCAAAGCTGTTAATATTCTGATTCCTTTTCTCTGTATCACCGTATACTTTTGCTGGATGTTTACAGAGTCTTAAAGATTTTGGGTTTAGCAATGCATAAGGCCCATTTTAAATGCTTATGTTTCAGTCTTCTGCCAGGCACCTTCCCTCAACACCTAAATTTTGAGTTTGTAGGTTTTCTGTTTGTGCTTCTTTCCTAGGCCAAGTAAAAGAATGGTTGTTACAAATAATCTGTACGTGGGAGTTGGGTATTGTACTGCATTTAAAATTAAATTTCAACACTTTACTGGACATGTACTAGCATGAGAAAAATACTTGAATGTCGAAATCAGATATGATCCTGGGAAAAATTTATTTTCTGTCTATAAATGCACAGGATGTAAACAGCTGGGCTAGATGCAGTGAGGCTTTCTCCGAGTAATACCCAGTGCCAACAGTGGCAACTGCCAGTACTGGAGAATAAAGGTCCATCCTTGGGATGTACTTCTCGAACAGCAAAAATGTTATTGCATACTAGGAAGCACACCTATACACACATACATTGTGCTAGTTTCTTCTTGTCCTCCAGAAAACTAATTTTGAAGACAAAGGGAAGGATCTAAATTGTTTATGAGCTCTTCTGCTTATTGGTTCAGTATTGATACCTACTCACCTGTAGATGTGAAAAGCCTGCTGTTTTGCAAGCAGTATTTGTTTTGTTTTAAGGATGGTGAGAACTCTGAGAGTCGAAGCTTAACCAGCTGAATGCTGACATAGCAGTAGGAAACCTATAAAAGCATTAAGTCCACACAGTTATGGTGTAATTGAGGAAAATACAAAATTTGGAAATATGCATGCTAAGGACACTGGAAGTTTTGCTTGCCCTAAAAGTTAGGCAGAGGTTTTTTCTTTTATTCTGTGTATAGGTGTGATTATTGGCAACAGTAGTTCACTGATCTATGTGAATACCCAATTTTCTGGAGATAATCAAGCACTTCTGTAATGTGGTAGATGAATTAGATTTTTTTTCTAAACCTTACGGTGAGATTCTAATCTAGAGTTACCTGCACGATCTTTCTTCAATTGCGTTAAAATAAATTGACAATATATTAATAGATAGATGCTTTAAAAGATGCTTACATATATATTTTATCAATGCAGAAGATTTTTAATTTTTTTTTCCATCTGGCTATAAATGGCCTCTTTCAATATACAAGTAGTGGCAAAAATGAATAAAAAATATTAAATATTGCTGAATTTAACCTTAAAATACAAGCAATAAAATCCCTACTAGGTCATTATAGAACATAGAAAAAACAGGAAATCTGATATTCTGGACCAACTGATGAGATTCTATCAAGGGTAAATGAGATGAATACTGATATAAATCTCAAATAGTGGCCCTAGAGTCGTTAGAGTTATTTTGTTTTCATTCTGAATTAGATGCAACCTGTATCTGCCCAACAGGGTAACATTTTAATTAGAGTTTTGTGTTTGAGATTACTTTAATTTTTGTCTGCCAGAATGCAGAGGACGAGTAAACCTGCTTTAGTTGACAACTGGCCTAATCCAGGCAGTACTAGAGTAGATCACGAACGGAGAATGAGAGAAAGCTCATGTTAGAGGGCTCTGCATTTAATGATCCTATTCTAGCAGAGATGGCCAACACTAATTTTAAATTCTTTTGGCTGTCATATAATTATTAGTATTTAACATGTTGTTTTTCTTGTTGCTTGAATAAACAAATGTTTCCTACTTAAGAAACTAGTTGCTGTTCATATTTTATATGAGAATCTATAGATTTTTTTTTTTAACTCAAAATATTTTCCTACATTACTTCCAGGTTGTAAAGAATTTATCCCAAGGCTTTCATGGAATTACATTACTGATGTATCATTTAAGAAAAACATTTTCTTAGCAAATTTTAAAGAAAACATCACTTCAGTATACCATGTGTTTTTCACATAGCGTTAGTGGCTCGCGTACTTCATTTCCCACAATCATCTGGTGTTGGAAAAGGTTAGTATGTGGGGGGATAATGCCCACCAACAACCCTAAAGTCTTTCTTGCTTTTTGGGGGAGGTTCCCAGCTAATCTTAAATCGGAGATGTGGAGGCACACAGATGCAATGAGAACTCATCCACCTTAACTGCCTTTCTAGGAGAGACAGTACCGCTGGATGGGGACGGCTGCCTCTGATGACTGATCTGCTTGGACTGAAAAGCAGCCAGTGGTTCAGTGCTGAACGTCTCTCTTCCTCGCTGCCTTCACAAAAACATCTGTATTAACCCACATGAAAATAATTTTCTCACTAAAGAGCTTAGAATCAAAAAGTCCGCTGCTACTTGCAGTGATCTTTAAGCATCTTGTGAAAGGAGCGTGAAATGTGACTTCTGCTAACCAGCATGCCCCCTCTTGCAAGTCCTTGCCTGACAGGGCTACTCCCCAGTGCACTAAGATTTTTTTCCATTCTTCATATCATTTGTTCTAATATTCATATCCTTAAATGTACAGGGGAGCTATAAAAGTATATTGTTTACCTTGTCACATCTTTAGTATTTGGTGTGCTCTTATTGTCCTCCAGCATTTTCACAAAGGGCTGCCTCCTTCATAGCTCCAGAAGTAGTTCATGCAGAGAGAATTATTCTTATTAATTGTTAATTATTCTTGGTTATTGTTCTTGGGTTTGGGCTGCTCTGGTGGTAGAGGAGAAGACCCAGTTTCCACTGCTGGAGTGTTGAATGTTGTTACTGTTTTAAAGAAAAGCTGCTGCTGAGAAGCCAGTCTTTCTAGTTGACAGTCACCTGTAGCGCTTCGCCCTCCTGAGATCTGAAGGACACTTCTCTGGAGCTCTCTATTCCTACTAGTATGAACTTTGTCTGTACTGAGTAGTCTTCTGCAAATAAATATGGTGTGCTATGCTTAGCAACGTTACAAATAGAAGTATGGTGTCAAGACAGTAACATTTGGTTCTTTGCTTTATGCCTAATTACGTTATGTGCCTTTAAGATAAGCGGGTAAAGTAGAAATCCCTGGAAGGAAAAGGGGAGATTTATTTTGTACAGGGAGCAATTAAGCATGCTTAGACAGGGAAGCTTCCAGAGATGGAAATATTGGCCATTAAAAGAAGTTTCACTGTGAAAAACTGATGTATTCTGCAAAATAAACATGTAAAGCTCAGTTTAAAGCTATTATCTTTTTGATACAGAATCTTGCAAAAGTCTCAAATTATAAAGCAAAATGTTATTGTAGCTGCTCTGATGATGTGATTTAATGAATTCAGTCACTACGAGGAAGAAATACACTTCCATGATTAGTTGAGCAATGGCCTGATGCGATTTGCAGTGGTGGGATATTTGGGTTTGGCTCTCCAATTTCATCATAAACTCTTAACCGCCGGCAGTCACAGGCCTGATGCCATGTGGAACGCACTGGAGTCAGTGGGAGTTTGGGGCACGTGTGTGGCAGACGTTTGGGTCTAGTGCACTGATATCTGCACGAGCTCTGCTTCTTATTAACTTGTAGTTTAGAGATACCGAACTTTTAAATAAAACAAAACTTACTACTAAGTGCACTCCATACATTAGCTTCACGAACACTCATTTTGAATAATTTTGCAGTCCCTTTGGTGCCAACATCTTTGTTTAACTAACACTCTGTATTATTGCTTTCAAAAATGTTCTTGTGAAAGTGTCTTGTGTTGCTGTTGTAGCTTAAGAGTGCCATTATTTAACACCTTTCTGTGGCTGACTTTTCTCTATAATTTGTGCAGATTTGCCTTCTAGTTGCAAATATTTCACGATTGTAAACAGCACAGAGGATCTTAGCTAGCAGTAATGGCATGGAGCTGCCCAGAGACCATATGTAAAAACATGGTGGGGGATGGCAGTGTTCGAGAACTGGTGACAGTTCATTTTTTTTTAATCTTCAATTTATAGTAAAACCACACCAAAAACTGGGGACTGTACTGTAGGAAAAAGCCAGTATGGGAATGGTCAGAATAATGTAATAGTGGATTTCTCCCTTCCTTACTCGTGATCTAGTGAAAATTCTCTGAGGGGAAGTTTCCAGCAGGGATAGAGACATGTGCTAAGCCTCACCCCCGCTCCCCTTTGAGTACTTATCAGAAAAGAGCAATCTGAGGTATGAATATTTGAGGGTAGTGCTTTGTAAGTCAGTCTTGTGACTTTTAATTTATGGTATAAACATGCCAGAATAAAAATCTACAGATTCATGTCTTCATGTTTTGAAAAATCCGGATGAAATATCAACAAGAAATAGCATGGGTTTTTAAAACTGTACTGCTTGTTATGAAATATGTTACTATTTTTTGGTGGTTATTTTCCTCACAATTATAGTGGAAGCAAAAATAGATACATACTTCAATAATTTGGAATCCATAGATGCTTTTAGTTCTAGCATCGTGAATACAATATAAATGGAACTCGTTTTCTTTTTTTAGGTAGATACAGCTGCAGTTGCTTTTAGATATTCAAAGGCACTAACCTCTGTAAATGACATTTAAGGAATATGTCTAAAAATGCATACTGGAGTCTTGTAAACCAGTAACAAATTTCAGATGTCATCTAACAGATGAAAATGCTGTATATGAAGCAACTGTAAAGCTTGCAATAAGAAACTGGTTTTTAAAGCTAAACAGCTGAAGGCAGCTGCTCTGATATTATACTAGATATAAAGATTTAACTACTACTGCTATGAAAAATCTTGTATTAATTGTAGAAGACCAGAACTTTTTTTTTTTTAAACATGCTCCTTCCTTTTGAGGAGCAACAATCCCAACTTTGAAACACACGTAATTTACATGAGGATTTTGGTGGTACCAAAAGAACCCATGCTGGATTTGTTCTACTTGTTGCAACCTATTCAGGAAGGCTGAAGAGGCAAATGAGCTGTTGGATCTCGTGCAGGGAGGTTGATGCGGAGTTGTGAAGGCCAGGAGGGTTTATTCTTGCAGCTGGTTACAGCAGAAGTATCTTTGAGGACTTTTTGCGCTGGTTACAAGGGCTCAGGGAGAAACTTTGCAGAGTTACTCCATTGGCTCTGTGACAGCTGGGAAACTCCCTCGTCCTGAGGTTATTCCTTGTGAATCTTGTTCTGCTAGCTTCAGTGCCTCTTTATGTGGCTGTGACAGTATGAAGCACCTAGATTGGAGAACTGGATTCATAATTTCAATGTCTTTGTTCTGCAAAATACGTACATAAGAATAGATAATGGATAAGATACGGAGACCTACATGCTTGAGTCCCGGTCTAAAAAGGAGCAAATTAATGGAAAAAATGAGTTAAGAATATATTTATTTGCATAATTTCCATTAATGAAACCTTCTTTTATCCTAAGAAAATGGAGCGTTAGCTACATTTTGAACGGGGGATATTAAAAGCAGCCTGGTTTTTCCCTGCAGTCTGACAGGAAGCGGCAAGTGATTGCAGAGCAGAAAACTGTGCTACAACAAACACATTCCAGCCATTCCTTCACCCACCATTCTCCTGCCCCGAGTTAAGGGGAGGCACAGGAAGGGAAAGTGCCAGGGAAGCTTACATCATGGCAGGTTTTGCAGCGAAAAGTAAACAAATGCACACAACGCGTTGTCAAATGTGCACTTTGTGTTGTTCTGTAAAGCTTGGGATGTTTATCCTCATTTTGTAAATTAGCCTCTGGAGCAGCCTTCAGGCCTAGAAGGGCTGCAAATGCTGGCTTCGTACCAGGCTGAGAAAATTAATGCCTTGCTTCATATGCAAACATCTTTCTACTCTTGGCTAAGGCAATATAGGCAGAGGGGGCTAAACGCAATCTGGGATAAGACAGCATCTTTCGTTCCTGGGTTGCTTTTCATGGAGAAGAATGGGATCCTGCAGAAGTCTTTCAGCTGGCCGTATCATGGAGCCAGGAAAGCAGGGAAGGCGCTCCCAGAGTCACGTCATTTAACCCGATGCTGTTTATACAACCGTTGGACTCGATGGCCACAGAAAGCTGTACTAAAAGCCATTGCAGTGCTTCATTCTACGGCCACAGAGAACTGCTGTTCTAATGGGCTGCAGTTTGGCTTTTCATGCTCTTTTTGGTGATTGTCTGCAAAGACTCAGGTTTTGACAAATAACTTTCTCCTACAACAGGCCATAGGTGTGTGTGTTCTAGAATGTGTGCGTTCTAGGTGCGTTTTCCGATTTTGTGCCTAATTGAGACTCCTAATACTTAGGTACAAGTAGTGATGTGCAAATCAGGAATTCCAAACTATGGCTTCTTGCCTTTGTCTGTCTCTAATCTTAATAAAAACCTACAATTTCCAGATTTGATGGTGAGATGGAATCCCAGGGGCTGTCACAAAGCAGTATCTTTCGCATGATTTTAAGTGAATTAATAAAAAGATTGTTACATATGCTATACGCTAACTTTTTTTTTAGTGCAAATGGACATGGCTCAGTGTAAATATTTGCCTTTTATCAATGATGGGGGCAGGAGATGTCTATTTATTTACCTACTTTTGCAGTTTTTCATAATTTCTTGAGATCAGTTTGAAGATTTCCAGTTTTCTCTGGCAAGATATATGTCTGCTTATGGATTAAATGAATTAGCTTAATGTGGAATTTAATAATTTCTTAGTTTTAATCTATGTTTTTAAGCATTCTTCCGTATTTTAAAGGGTTATCTTTAAAAACTTATTTTGGCTTTATTTTTCTTTTCAAGTTATATCTTCCCCAAAGTGTTGCTCCTTGTCTCAGTTGACCTGTACCTGAGCAGAACGATGCTCTGTTGGGTGACTACTCCTGTTGTCATCTGTGAGGAAAGTTTAAACATTTTAATATGTGGCATCATTCCCACAGCTGTCATTGCTGTCTGCAAGTTTATTCTCAGCACAGTGTGAAGCTTTCAGCCATGCAGAAGGGCAACACTTTCACTTAAATTGCTAAGACATGAGTTTTATATTCAGTTTTCTCCTGAGCATAATAGAACTTGTTACCAGGTCCTCTTATCTCCTCAAATTTAAGATTGGTGTTCACTGTTGAGTGAATTCTGGGCCAGTCTTCTTAGAGGCCTGCATGAATATGCTTTTTTATAACTCTGAAAAGATTTTTCTGGTTAGAAAATTGTTGCATGTAGATAACAAACTATTGAAGGCCAGTCATCTAAAAATATAAATGTTTTCTTCTTAACACAGAAAGCTTGTGTTACCACACAGACTAATCTAATTCTGAGGGACAAGGAAGAATGCTTCTTTGTCACTCTAAAACAGAGCACTTCCTTATGTATCCTTATGTACTAATCGCAATCTGGTTGCACTTACCTTCTGTAAACAGGACATGGCTCCGGTTGTTTATCTATGGTTTATGCACACAAATGTATGTGCACATGCACCCATGTGCTTGCACATGTATATATACACCACATCAATACAAATAATCTTCTGAAGTTATACTGATGCATGCAGTTACAGAATGCATTTGGGAATGTAACTTAATGTGGGGAATACTATTGGAAACTGGGAATTATCTGAAAGTATCATCTGGGATATCAAAAACCTGTGGCTCCACAGACATCAAAAAATTTGGTGAAGGAGTAACCCACTTAAGAAAAATATGAAAATAATTGGCAGTAGAACAAACAACAATGCACTGAATAAAGAATAGGAAAGAGGAAGTAAATGGCAGTGAATACTAGATGAGAACATTTGTAGGGAAAGTCAGAGGGATCAGTGGCATATTGTGACTTCCCAGGTTTTATGGCTGCGGTGGCAGAAGCAGCAATTCTGGACTTCCCAGACTGTATGCTCCAGCTTCCCACACCAGTGCGGTTCCTTCCTGTTCTGTTTTTCAGCTCTTTAAATCAGGGCTCAAATCTCTCTCTCCATCCTTTGCATTATACTGCATTTACTTAAGCTCCTTCTCTCCAAACCACCCGTGATGGTTCCTGCTCTGCATCTTGGGCCAGCCATGTACACGTGCTTGCGGGCTCTCAAATGTCAGAGCCTAGAACTGCTCGTGCTGCTGCTGAGGGGATATTTCACTTTGAACTGCAGAGAAGGGAGAAATATTTCATAAATATCTAGGTATCTGAAGAGATATATAGTTGTATGTAAAGAGATGTATAGTTGTTGGTGCAGAAATTCCAGAAAAAAATTAGTAAGACAGCCATGAAAATATTGCATGAGAGAGAAATGAGGCTCAGGTAGCTAAAGTTTTCATTGTCTGAAAGAAGCTTGAGCTGTGGTTTTATGAACTTGTGTATCAGCCATTATCAGCTCACAGGAGGGCTTTTCAGCCTTGCTTGTTTGGGCATAAAAAGTTCCAAGAGCAGAAGGTGAAAATTAGTGGACATATAAAACCGGTTCTTCCAGCCTTAGACTGATGTGAAAAGAGTATCAGACCATGGCAGGTTCAAAAAAGGGTTACTTTTCTATTCCAAGGAACAGTAATTTAATTGAAGTTATTTTTTCCCCACCAGGCAGGAGTTCTCCATTTTCAAGGCACCCCAGCCACCACGTAAGGTAGCGTGGATGCTTCCAGTCTCACTAAAGTTGATGCAAAATACAGATGCCTGACTGATGCAAATGCCTCGGTCTGGGTGGAACAGCTGGAGGAACGAGCAGAACAGGACCTGTTCCTTGCAGACTCTGACCTGCATTTCTTATATAATTCCTGCTTTGCTTCTCTACAGAGATCCCTTGCCAGTTCCAAGTTGGTCTCCTTGCTAATTCCCAAGTTAAATATTTGTTCGTGAATGGTTGCAGAACTAACAAGTTTCCTGGATCCTTTCCATCTCATGTTTGGAGCTGACATCACCATCTTCTTCCGTGAATTACTCCTCCTCAGAGGCTGACCTCCGACACCAGATTGAGTGCTGTCTTCTAGCATTTAAGAACACTGTCTTGTGTTTCTGGAAGGATTCACACAGGCAGAAGACAAGACTTCTTTGATTTCAGAGATCCCTCAGTCATTTGCCGGTTGTTGTCCTTTAGAATTTTAAGAAAAACATTTTGAGTGTGCTGGACACACATTGTTTGTATATTGATTCTCACTTGCAGATTCTGCTGTATCTGGAATCTCTATTTCTGTCCCAGAGATTTGTGAACTCTTTGGCTGTGTATTTTTTTTCTGTGTTTTTGTTTTTTGTTTTTTAGGGTGTTTTTTTTCCTCCTTCTTAGTGTTCAAATGAATCTGGTGAAGGATGCATCCCTTTCATTCCATATTTGTGGAATAAGGAACTGATCTGTCTTAGTGATTTGCTTTTATGGTAACTCCTATATCCTACTAGAACCAAAGTAACATTTTCCATTTTCCTTCCATTGCTTAGAATTGCACAATTTATATTTATTGCTCAGTTACTCAGGGAGAATAAGTAACCAGTTCCTAAAAGGGCAGAAAGGATTAATGTTTTTGCTAGAATAACTTAAAAACATAATTTTTTTTTTTTCATTGCTATATCCCACTGTCATTCTAGTTCAGGGATAATAAGGTTAGACAGGAGAAATATCTTCCATTGAGAAGATTGCCAAGTGTTTATTATAGAACTTGCGATTTCTTCTTTGTTCACCATTGACGTTTGTGTAGTACAGACATGTAGAAATTAATAACTGTCAAAAATAGTGAGAGAATCTTCCTAGAGAAGCAATTGGAGGACAGGCTAATCTAGTGGTTGGTATCTGGGCTGGGAATCTAATTTGCTGAATTTATCTGGGCAAGCTATTCAACTTTTCAGTGACTCAGCTTCCCAATTTTGAAGTGGAGTTAACACTAAGACATTGAAACTAGATGTTATTAATGTGAAATCAAGTTATATTGTTGAAGGTATAAAAAAAAATTACTCATATCCTGTTTTAAATATAGTTATTTTCTCACTTCAAATAACTTCTGAGTCCATAAGAATGTAATTGACTTAAATGAAACTGCTGAAGATAGTAGGACTAAGATAGTAGTGCTTAGAGAAAATAAGAATGACAGAATGGATGCTAATCCAAGGAAAACAGTAACACTAGTCAATTGAGGATGCTCTCAGAAGCCCAAAATCACCAGCGATCACCTTTTTTGTGTCATGGGCAGCTAGAGATCTGACAAACTGCCATTGCAGTGTCTGCCTAGGTGTTTCTAGTGAATCACCGGGAGAGGGAAGGCAATTAGGTGTTTTCTTGTAACATTGACAAGTTTCATGTGCAGAAGCATCAGTTAGAGTTGAAAGGTCATTGATTCATTTTAAGTGGAAGAAACTCTTTGATAGTGGTTAAATAAATATTGCTTAAATCAATGGAACCATGTGAATAGAAGCATTTTGTCATATGAGGATTACTTAGGTTTATAACTGGTACAAAGGTGTTCAAAATACCCATTCCTTGTAGTAACTCCAGTAACTTGTTTTACAGTAAGCACTAGGAATTTGTTCTTTAGGCTTTAAAAGATTTAGAAATACATAACTAGACAGTAAACAAGGTTATCACACTGTTGAAAAGTCATTGTTTTGCTGAGTGTGTTTTAGGGTCTGAAGGAGGATGTACGGAAGTCCATGTGATAAAGGATACTTGATAGTTTGGATTACATAGGAAATTGGTAGTGAAACACCTATTTTTGAATTCCAGAGTTGGTTTTGGGGGTCATCCTGATGCAATAATTGAGTGTTCAGGGTTGTATGAACTTAATAATTATTTACAGTGATTTAATACAACATATGTACTATCTGTCATAAGTAAAACCTTCCAAATGTTTTCTGTTAACAGGGCAGTGGTGAAGACATCTGACCAGGAAAGGAATTCTGCCTGCCAGACAAAGACTTGACAGCATCTGCGGTGAAATAATCTGCTCTGTTTGGAGACTGGAGGAAAAATCCTTTCGTACAGCTGGTCAGTTTTTGTTTTTACAGTCAAAACAGATGTACTGACTAGGGAAGCCATTGGTAATGGTTTTCTTTAACCCATGCTTGAGTCATTAGCTGTTAGATTCTGTTAAGTTAACAATAAACTGTTTGCTATTTAAATATGCTGATTGCAGGCCAACTTTCCAAGGAAAAAGTTACATATTGTTAAAGCTTTGATTAAGTGAAAACTCACCCAAAACAATAATAAAAAAATCAAAACAACCTCCCCTTCTACTTTGTGGCCATTAAAACTTGAAGAAAATTTAGAAAGAGCACGTGTACACTTCTTTACAGTTCTAAGTGAGTCCTACAAACTCATGCCAGTTAAATGTACAGAGAATGTAGGTCTTTGTGGCTGTTAGGTGCATTCATTCTTGAAGCACTGGCTGTAAATCCAATTTTATAGATTAAAGACTTCTAGCATAATGTAGGCACCTGTTGGTTTATGGAAGCCTAAAAATATCTCCATGGTTATAACATGTTTTTCAGCAACTTGGAGCATATGTACATTTTTTGATACCTTTTAGCTTTTTTTTTTTCAGTACTTGTCTGTCACTTCAGTTTG
The DNA here is from genome assembly GCF_947461875.1 of Haliaeetus albicilla. Taxonomy (NCBI): domain Eukaryota; kingdom Metazoa; phylum Chordata; class Aves; order Accipitriformes; family Accipitridae; genus Haliaeetus; species Haliaeetus albicilla. The sequence goes on from NC_091486.1 coordinate 3,633,138, forward strand.
TTGTGCTAGCTGTAATACGAATAATAAAGTACATGCTGTTCATTGGCTGACTTATTAATATGCAGCAAGGGCTTGCCATTAGCAGTTAATAATATAATATCTTTCCACTCTGCAGAAGGAAGTCAAAAGGCAGCACTATTGCCACACTGAGAAGCTGACAAGATGGGCTTTTTTACTGTTAGCGAGCTGGGTGTGATTACAGGGGAGGGAGAGAGATCATATTGACTGTAAAAGAGTCAACGAGGGAACCCTGTTTTGTCAAGAACTAAATGAGAAGTAGTCTTTATGATGTCAGGGTAAATGAGTTCTCCTGAGCTGAGCGTGCTATGGGATTTGCTTGTACCAGTGTAGATGGCTGCTCGTCTTAATTTCGTCCAGGACCTCAAACTTGGTCAAGAACCTTCATGTGGACTACCAGATGCAGTCATTACTTCAGGACGTGTCTGTGTGAACACACCAGTGTTGCACTGACTCTTTGCTTGAGGATTCATGTCTTATTAATGCTAAATGCTCTGGTGCAAGATATTGTGGAGCTTGAGGTGAATGAAGTACATTGCTAGGTAAAATCTTTCAGAGCTGAAGAGTTGTATGTGAATCTCCTGCTCTTGCCTTGTGACAGCAAAGGAAATAAGCACAGGTTTTAGTCCCGAAACCAGAGCAGAAGTTGTTCCTTGTGGCCTCTCACCTCTTTGTCGTGGCTCCATCATGAAGCCAAACAAGTGCCTGAGTGCTTTTGGTCCTTTTCAAGATAAGGTCAAACTTGTGAGTTTCTCTGAAACAAATGGAGTAAGAACCGATTACAGATGAGATTTAGGAATCGTAGCACCCCACACTTGACTGATGCCCACAGCAGGAGCACTGTTTTGGGTATCTCTGGTTTCCCTTCCACCCCACCCTCAAAGGCATTGAGATTTCCATCCTTTATTAAATATGGTTGAAACTGGCCAATGGTTCAAAAATTACTGGAGCAGTGGGAGAACAGGGTCATAGGCAGACTGGTAACTAATGTGTTTACATAAGCCTTGTTTTCTTAGGAAACCATGCTAAAAAGCCATCAGTATGTTGATATATCTTTTGATGGTGTTTGGATGGGGTTAGCTCATACTTTAACTGCTGATTCACTCGACAGTGTGTTTAACTTTGTTGAAGAGAACTGTAACAGCGTTTACAGATAACATAAATTTATTAGTTTGAAACTTGGAGACAGGAGGGAAGAAACAGGAAGGAAATCTGAGCTCCTGTAGGTCAATCTTTTTGTTACATTGGCATTAAATCAAGAACAGGAGGAGAAAAATTGTGCAACAAGAATCTGAGTCTTTTTTTACTGGCTTGCCACTTTCTATTTATGGGAACCCAAAATGACCTCGCTTCCTGGACTGAAAACAGTAGTAACATATCCTTAGTGATAGTCTTACTTTTACTTTTTAAGCCAGTCTCTGCTACATATCTATGACATTTTTTAACAGATGCCATAGCCCGCAGTGCAATCTGAAAGGTGGTAGGACCTGGGACTGCATCCTGTGACACATGAAGCACCAGATGATGTTAATAAAATCAGCGATGATGTTAGGGCTGCCTCTTCCACCCCCAGTAAATCAACACTCGATAATTCTCTCATACTCCCCCTCACCCTGGAGAAGAGCCTTATATAAATGTTGTCACTCATTTTTCTTTTCTCAACAATGCCTCCAGGAAGAATAAGGCAGTAACGGTCAGCACGAGAGAGATTAAGCAGAGACTCCAGCAGTCCAACTGTTACAGTTTTTCTCCTTTGCTTGGCTCTTGTGCTAAATTTAATCTGTCCCCCAGACAGCTCAGAATCTGGTTTTTTTTCTTCTGTTCTGTTTTTATGCAAGCTGTACCGTGACTGGTTCTTACCTATGCCTAGCTTGTATTGCTACAGGAACAAAATTATGAGACCTAAGTTGATATACTTGACACTAATTAAAATTGGTAGAAGGATCCCCACTGATTTCAGTAGAACTTCATCACGTGAAGGAACACTAAGAATTGGTAAGGATTTTTATTATTTGGAAGAACAGAAGTTTGAGGATGTATTAGCAAAGCACAGACTGTTAACAGAAGACTGGCTTCCTAGCCAGTTGAATACAGTGGTCTATTTCTGAAATACATCATCTGAGGGACAAACGCTTAGTCTCACCTAAGAGCAACAAACTACAGGGCCACTGACTGCATTTCATGTGAAAGCATACAAAATTTTACATATATGTTATTGCTAAGTGCAGTTTTTAAAAATAAGTGAGGATGTGTATGCAAGAGGAGATGTTCTTTTGTCATTTAACCTCTTACCCAGACAGGGTAGTTGTCAGAGAGGCTCCAGAGACCCTGAAGCACTGCTGAGCATGAACTTAAGGAAAAAAGGAGACAGAGAAAGGAAATAGCAGGAGACCTTGCATTCACATATCTTTTTGGCAAGATTGAAAGAACATCAAGCTCTTGTTTGATGCCTCCTGTATTTAGGAGAAATGGTACTTGTAAATTTTTTTTAATAAGCAAGTCTGCATACAGTCTACCAATTTCTTCCTCAGTCTTTTATCTTGCAGGGCCTTGAAAACAGGACTTTTAATTTTTGATGTTTGGCTTTGGTCAAAAGCAGCACACTTATATACAGTACCTAATGGTTTCTTAAATAGTTCAATACTTCTAATCTTTTTTGATCAGCATGAACAGTAGGAGAAGCTTTCCCTGCTCCTTTTTGCTCATTTCTACGTAGTATTGAGACCACGTGATTCCTATTTTTTTCTTGTGCTGCCCAAGCAGTGACTTTCACCATGGTTCACATTGACTGCTTGCTATAAGAAGCTTTTTTGCTTCTTGTTGTTCTGAATGCCTCTGAAGTGAAAATTTAAGTAACTTTCTCACAAGTCTAATCATGCACACACACCACCCTCCCCAGGAGAGTAAAATTTCACTTAGTAGCAGCCTATAAAACACCGTGTGGTGTCATCGGCTATCTATCACCTGGATTTTTCAAAACATTGTCGTTTCTCAGAAGTAAGATCTATTCCATTTCACATCCTTTTTCTCCTCTCTGCTGGGTGGCTGTAGCCTGCTGGATGATGGAGAAAAGAATTAAGATTCATTGCTGTATTGTTTCCTGTGCATACAAATAATATACACGTAGGCATGGGATTATTTATTCATAGGTGTAAGGAAATCATCTAAATATGTCAAACAAAATTAACATTTAAAAATGCATGAAAAGTGATTACAATATTTAGTCCTACCTTAGACTTGTAGCTTTAGTTGTATCTTCTATGAACTTTTTGAAAGAATTCTATTTCTAAAATGAAACACGTATATTTACAGAGGGTAGTTGGCTATTAAATTGAAATAATTTTTGTCAATTTCTGTGGAACCCCTGCCAGTGGCTGAATATTTGGCGCTTTTGTGAACATTGAAAAATCTGGAATAATTGAGGAAGTTTATAAATTCTTTGTGCTATTCCTGATTATCCAAGAGGACTTCAAAGACTGCAGCAGTGAATTTATTTGAATCTGGATCTCTCTAGTGCCGTATCAGAACTACTGAGTCATGTTTGCACCAGCCAGGCTAAAACACAACATAATACTTACCGGATTTTTGAGTCTTTTGCCTTTTACTGATCATAATTTGTTGCCCAACTTTCTGTATGCATCAACAGAAGAAATACATTTCAAGAAGGAATTTGAGTAAAGCTCAGACTGAGTTCTGAGATTGGCTTGGTTCAGTACTCTATTGTAAGTGATACCTAAGAGCGCTTTTTTGCTTCTTTCTATTTTGTAGTTGAGAAGTAAAGCCGTTTGAAGGAAAAATGACTCAAATAGTCTACCAGATACTGTTATTCACATCAGTTAGGTGCAGCTGGGAGACTCTGCTCAGGAATTGTAACACAGACTCAAATACCTATTGCAATTAGAGGTCTGTCTGGGTCAAAGAAGGAAGGAAGAGCTTTCCTTCTGCTTGTATACACATAGCCAGCTGAAAATACCATATTGCAGTATTTTCTTCAAGTAGTAGGGATAGACTCATTTCTTGTAACTGAGAGTTATATGGACGCATGTGATGAAGGTTACAGATTTTTTTAGAACAGGAGATTCTTGAGATCTCCAGAGAAAGGTGTTGATGCTTCAAACTCTTGTCTTACAGAAAAAAAGGCTGGATAAGAGGTACCAGAGGTTTTTGAGGGTGATTCCTGTGATAGAGGATGTCTTCCTACTAGAGATTCTGCATATAGCAAATGGGGCAACAGAAACAAATGAAATCTGAATACGGATTTCAAAGAAAAAAAGAGGTCAGATGGCTCTTACATTTGACCTTGTCTGAGTATTTATTCTTTCTGAGTTCTTATCTTCTGTGTGCATGTGTAAGGATAGTAAAGGGGAAATGCAGGCAGAAGGCTGCCTATTTTTCCTTCTGGCTGGAGGCAAGTTTGGCCACAGAATAGAGAATGGGAAGTAGGTTGGTAAATGCTGATTGCAGCACTAACAGGGGAGTTCTTCTGTTAGCTGGGGGCAGGAAGTTCCTCAGCCCACGACTGCTGGATGACAGCAATGCTCCTTTGTTTCCAGCTGAGGAATTTGCTGGTTGTACCACAGGCAGAATTTCTCAGATAAAATTTGCAGCTTCTGTGGGTGGAGAAGAATGTTTCAAAGGGCTAAACTGAACCTTCTTCTGGCTTGTGACTCTGAAAGGAAGAAGGGTACTTCAGGCTACTACTTGCATAATGGTCTCACTATGTCTGTTGGCTTGTAAGGACCAGCCATCATGGAGCTAGTTGGTACTCCTTTGCCAGATTTTCTTGAGATCATATTCTTTTAAGGTCTCTGGTTTTTAATGATCTCACATTTTTTACATGATAGATCATATTTGCTAATTGTTAGATTGTTGGTTTTGTCTAAGCAACCTTAATGTTCTTAAGTGTTCCTCAATTTTGTTCTACCTTTGAAGCTGAATCAGTGTTAATGCTGTTGGATTAGAGATATTCTCCAAAGCATGAAAAAAGACTTTGAGCCCATTCTGATACTGTCCGTGTTATAGTGGAGAGGTCCCCATTGTGCTTTTGTGATCACTAGAGTGGCTGACACAATGTCTTCTGGTGGTGCCGTGCCATGAGACGTAATCCAGCTAAAACCGACACTGCTGGCAAGTTTTATGAAGGAATCAGAGCATTGTTTAGTTATGTCAGCTGGAGGTGATGATAGCTGTCCATTCTTTGAAAGCCATGTTTTGAAAGCTCAAGGTCTAGTAGACCTTGAGCTGTTGGCTGTAAACTCCTACAGAAGCATCCAAAAGCCTGCTTTTCCCATCTGCTCTTGCAAAGGTAAATATGACAATTCACTCTGAGGACACACCTGACTTCCTTCATTAGCTTTAGATTAGTCTAATGCTACTCATTTTTCTTGGAGCTACATGTAGGAGCTGCACAGAATATACAGTTAGTTCAGATAGCACAACCAGGTGATTAAAGGTAGCTTCTTGTGGTGAGCATACTGCACCTGCGGCCTACAGGTTGCTCTACTTGTTGGCTTGTAATATGAAGCAAGATATTATTTGTTCGTGTTAAATCCCAAGTGATTCAAGGCTAGGTTCCTGAATGCTTGTATTCTTCTTGTTTTGTATTTTTGTTGTTGTTGTTTATTTTATGCTACCACAGGAATGATCGATAGAAGCCTTGAACTGAAGCCAATATGACTTGTAGGAGCCAGTCTGGAATTACTTCCTACTGCTGTGTGCCAGAATCATGAATTCCTGACATTCCTGCCACCTGAAAAGGTTCAGTGGGCACTTCTGGAAGGAATTGGTTCAGTGTTGATTAATTGTATTTAATTACATTGTGGTGATCTAGTATGCCTGCTATTCCTGATCGATTTTTGTGACTTTGAGAAGGCTCATGGCACCAAACGGCTTGCATACCTTGGGACTCTCAGCATTGCTGAAATCTTCTTGAGGAGGTAACCCTTCTTGATTGACTTTAGGGGGAGCTTCACAAAAATACCCACCCCACTGAATCAATCCACAATGCAAAATTTTGCTTTTTATATGCCTTTTAATGGCATGTAATTGTTGCCTACTATAGAAAAGTACCAATTATTAAAAAAAAAAAGTAACAGGGCAGTCACTTTTTTTTTTATAAGATTCTGTCTGAGTACCCCCAAATAATGGGGTAATACCATGTGTCATTACAGAAGCCATGAGTAGAGTGCTTCTTTCATCAGTGCACTATTGCTAGGCATGAAATGCTCATTTAGGATTTTAAGAGCCAAATCTAAATGTGCTTAATGAGACACAAGGGGACTGGTCTGTGGCTGGGGAGAAATGGCTTTTAGCAGCAGATGCAGACAAAAGTATTGGATTTCAGTCTACAAAAAGTCAAAGACAAAAAGAAAAAGAGACTATAGTCCCAAATGGAGGAAGGAGGTGTCAGAATTTAGAAGGCTAAACAGCTGTAGCCTGTTTATGTATTTTAATCCATTGTTAGAGGACTAGAATTAAACAAAAAAACAAGAACATATTTAATCCTTTTAATAAAAGATCTGCAGTTGACCAAGACAGGCTACAAAAAGAAATGCAAAATTTGTCAGTAGTTTTAGGGTTATATGGAATGCATCTAAAATACATTGAAAGATTCTTCTGAGTGGGTGTTGTAGGAAAACACTCAAAATCACAGAATGAAAATAAAATAATTCAGATATCTCATGGTATCAGAAATCTGGTGAGTGTCTGAAACCTGCTGTTCCAAAGCTCATAACTTACATCTGAGAATATTCCTACTATTGACAACTGTTTCAATACTGATCTGGCTAGTTAGGCAAGCGTTTTTTCTCAAAGTGTTGAAAAGTGGCAGGTTTCTGAACTTTAACAATGATGGTATTTGATACTGGTGAAAAAGGAAGCAAAAAGTAATTATGAAATATTTTTATTGGCTTCAGCAACAGCTCTGCAGTTCAGATGGTTTAAATTACCTACCTCAGGGTTCGAGTCTAAAACTCATATCCATCTCGATATTTTTAGTATTTAAAAAAAGGTACTAACTTGCTGGCCTAGATCTTGAAACAGCATAATTGAACCCTTAAAAGCTGCTAGTTCTATTTTACAGGAATCAACAAATACTTTTTTTTTTCCTCTCTAGTTTATTGGCAATAAATTACTTAGTCACAGAAAATGTCAATCTGAAAAGAAGGAATTTTTTTCCCCAGACTATTCCATCTTTCAGCAGAACATGAATCCTAACAGATGCAGTTGGACTCCACTGCCTTGTGTGCTCAGTGGCTGAGGCCAAAAGGGTTGTCCTACCCTTCCCTCTCCTTTCCACCTTCACTCACTAGTAACCAGGTGCTCCTTCCTACCAGCTCTGGCATTCACCTAAGCCATTGCAAGCCAGGTCTTTTCTTTCCTTTTTCTTCTTCTTCTTCTTCTTTTTTTTTTTTAAAGAAGGCTTTCATTTAGCTTAGTGAACGGATTAGCTTAACAGGCCAAAGAAGCACCTTGCCCCCCTTTGGTGTCTGTGGACAACTTGCTACAACATTTTAACTGCACTATATTGGCTTTATATTTAAACATAACTTTTTCTTCTAGGCCTTCACATAGTCCATGCTATAAGACAGTATTGCTGAGTGCCAGAAAAATGGGGCTAGGTAAGACTCTGTGAGGCTGTTTTACTTCATTTTTATGCTTGTTTAAACCTAATGAGACTACTGGAGTTGAATAGAGGCTATGTTCTTCAGAAGTATTGCTGACGGGGTTAAACCCTCATAGCAGTACTACAGCCTGGCAATAGGACGTACATTAGGCAGTCCGCATAAGCTGTTCAGTACTTGATGAGTTTTCAAGAATAAATGTTAGATAAGTACCTTCATTTTTCTGTCTGTGAAGAATTGAGGATTGGAAGGCAAAAAACTTCTTTCTTATGCACCAGCTGAGTGTCTTCCACTCCAGCAGGTGAATAACAAAGGAGCCGAGCTGATTCTCCTTGCAGCACCGTTCATAGAAAGCTCCTTGTTAGGTGGGCGAAGTTTTCTCTGAAAGGCATAGTCGTGTGTCAGACAGAGAGAAACAGCGAGAAGAGTCGACCGCAGCTTAGGACGGCTCTCGCCAGGCTTGCAGATGTGGTGGGTCTCCTCCAGACGATTGTCACTCACTCGCTGCAAACTCCTCAAACCTCTGCCAGCACCAGGGCTGGAGGGAGAGTTGGGAAGTCAGACTGGAACAATACTTCATCCAAACGCACACCCAGAGTACTTTAAGTGTGACAAAAACCTAGTTCCCTCTTTGGTTTTGTACGGAAAAATACAGTTCTGAAAAGCCTCTGACTATTGTTTTTCTAACAAGTTAAACAGATGGATTGGAAATAGTATTTACTGTTTATTTCCTCAACATATCAATATGTGAGGAGCCAGTATAAATTACGGTTTGACTGCAAACAAACGAACCCACGCCAAAGCAATAGAGTAAACATTGTTGTATTTTGTTTCAAGTCAATATTATGGGAATTTAGATGGCTGATGTTTCTGTTTTCACTGGCTATCACTGACTAGCTGAATTTTAAGCCCTGTAATAGAAAAAAATTATGGTTTAAGAGATTTTGTGGGAAATTGCCTTAGTAGTTATTCCACAGAACATCAGAAGCTAGTAACTTCAGAAGTTACAGGCTTTAGCATTAGAAAGAAGATTCCTACCTATTTCAGAACTGTTAAATTTTTTCACATGAGAAGAACAAGAGTGAAGCCATCACCAGGTACTCTCTGATGGTGGGGTTTATGATATGACAGTCTGTTCCTTCCTCTTTTCCCTCGCTTTACGCTTGTGGGTTTTTTTTCTGTACTGACTTCTTGACCTTTCAGGGAGCCAGCCGAGAGCCCTAAACCAGCAGAAAATCAACACTACCAAAAAAGTGGATGGTTTCTGCCACTTTAGAGCCAGCTGGGGGAACATCTTGAAGGCAGACCAGTACTGGCAGGCAAGTGCCAGTGCGAGGATGGGGATGGGGACACGTGGCTGGGGAGGCTGTACATGCGGGGGGGGGATGAAGTAGAACCTTTTGGCAGAAGTGAGCCATTAAATTGGCTTAACTGAATTGTGTCCTCAAATTGCTTAAACTCTGCATACCAAAAACCAAAAAGTGGTGTATGTCATGTTCGCAACAACTTTGCCTGTATGTTATTAATTTAACATGTAGCTGGGCAAATTAGTTAACATGTCAGAGTTCTTGACCAATCTGTCTGACTGACCATGTGCTTCCAGCTGTAGTTTTCCAAACAGCATACTGCGGAAATTGAGAACAGATGAAACAAGGGAATGTAAAAACAGTGAATTGAATATACTCCCCAAATTATTCACTTATTTCAACAAACAAGAATCACATTGATGTAATATATGACTGGTTTCAATGCTAAAAGCAAATCAAGAGCTGGAATGTACTTACGTGGCTAGACAGTAAATATCTTTGAGTCCTTATAATCCATTAAATTGCAAGAGTATGTCTGCTTGTCTAAATGGAAGGAGACATCTCTTTGCTCTGCCACTGTCATTTACTCCTCTACTTCCTGGTTCTTTAGCCTTTTCTTTCTTTTTTCTTTTCTTTTTTTAAATAGGGCTGCTTTTGTACGTGTGAAATTACTGCTACTCCCACTTTAGTTTTCTCCTGGAAGCTGGGTTAAAGTACCGTACAAATTCATGTAGCGAGGGATGCAGCTTTTCCACTGTGAGTTGCCACTTCCTGGTATCAGAAATGGCCTAATGCAGAAGATGGGTTTGAATGGTATGAGGCTGAGCCACCCTCACTGTGCTTTGTGTTGAAGCTATTTGTTCTGCTTTTGATCACAGATTGTGATGTTTGCTTTCACCTCGTTGCCTAGTGTTGCAGACAAACACCACAGAACCGACTGGTTTGCGAAGTAGCCTTGCGCTAGTACATTGAATATTCTTACTGTAACTCAGTCTACCCAAAGTGTTATGACTAGGTAGACCTAATGCTTTTTTCAGGTAAATATCTTTAAGGTTGATAAATGTTGGTTCAGCTCAGGCCGGCGAAATAAATCTTTTTCACAATGCTTTAGTCCTGGCAGGGGACTTTGGAAGTCTGCCCTACGCCACAGAGTAGACATGGCTCAGAGTACCTGTGTGTCTCAGCAATGTGTGCTCTGCAACCTGAGATCAGGATGCAGAAAGGGGGTGGACGTGTCACAGTGTCTGTTTTTTCCAGTTTATCTGTCTGCATTAAACTGATAGGAAGTGGCATCATCTCTCAGGGTGCTCTGGAAACATATTTTGTGTACAAATGGAGATACTGAACATGCAGTGAACAGTACGGGTGTTTAGCCTTGCTCTCTACGGTCCACATCATGGTGTTAGTTCCAACGTGTTGGCCCTCTCATTAGCTTCAGATAGTCATCATGTAAATCACAATGCAAGAAAAAGTTAATCTTCCCTTTTTCTGCAGTCTTTCACAAAATCCAAGATTTGAAATTATTGCTCTGAGATCTATCATGTGTGATACTTTCTATCAGATGACATATCACAAAATGGCTTGGGATTCAGAGGGTCTTTGTCCTATGTGCATAATGTTTCTAGAAAGCTTATCAGTTGGCTGATGAAAATCACTGCAAGACAGTTCTCCCACTCGCTCCTCAGACTGGCCATGCAGCGCAGATGTGTACCATAGTGAGCTTATGGCACTCAGCATTGCTAGGGTGCTCTCATGATCCTGTTTCAAGAATAGCTCTTTCGAAGGACTGAAATGCCTTTACCTTAGCCTGATCTGACAAACACAAAAGAAAATCAGACTTTTTGCAAAATCCCAAACAAATGAACCCAGCTGTGGAAGTTCGTCACGATAGAGATGACAGAAAAGAAACCCTCTACACTTCCTACATTTCCAAACCTGTCAAATCCCAAAAGTCATCTCTTATAAATCTGGTTCACTAGCTGTCTGCGGTTATTTATTGCCTGAACAGTAATTGACTCCTAGCACCTGTCCGGTGTTGCAGTTCTTAGGCAGGAGAGGCATGCTGAATGCCATACCCTGCTAGTCGGTGTGAGGTTTAGTATGAGCATCCCTGAGCTCCTAGCATACGTAATTCTTTGCCTTTAGGAGAATGTAGCTTGGATATTTCTTTTGCTGGGCTCTTGGCTGCCCTCAGTTTTTGGAGCCACTAAAATCTCTTTGGCAGGCCACGTGCAATCACCTTTTATGCTTGATTGAGATATTAGCAAGTCATTAATCCAAGTAGCAAATTACTTAGTGAGGCAACAGCCAAATCTCCAATCTGAAGACTTTTTACACCCTTAGTGTTATAATTTCACATAAATAATATAAATTGGCATGCATTCTTTATGCAAAATTATATATGACATTAATGTACACTGTTTATTACAGACCAGAAATTAGCTCTCACTTAGTCAGTTGGATGGTTAGTAGTACTATGAGTTGACTGACTCCTAAAACTATCTTTTTTGAAAGAAAACACATGCCTTGTGCATAAATGCTAAGGCAACATACTAATTGTTTATATTACTGAAATTGTGGAAACTTGCAACTTCAAAATGTGCTACCTAGTGTTTACTTCTGAGTCTGTAGGAATTTAAAAATATGCATATTTGAAGTTAAATATCTTTTGTCTAAACAGCTTTTAAAGTAGCTTTATAATGGAACTGTTTTAATTTTCCTCTAATTGGACTCCTAACACCTAAGACCTCAAGGCTGTGTAGCTGCTATTTTCAGAGGTGCTGAGTGCATACAGCTGCTGTTGACTTCCCTTCGTATTCTGGATGTTCAACACTTCTCAAAATGAGTGCATACAGCATCTGCTGCTACCGCTAGAATACCAGAGTTCCGGTAAAAATGGCTGAAAATTTTCTGTTACATTTCTGCAGCAGTCAGCTGAGTTGTTCAGCAGGTAATGCTCTGCTGTGATGTACAGTTTTGTTTGGGTGGTAGTTAGAGGGGCTGTGCATAACTGACATATGGCTTTGCTGTGTGTAACGTGGTCAGCCTAAGCTCATAGACCTCTCTTCTATACTGCAATGTATATGTAATGCATACCTCCTGTGGCCTTCATGACAGTGTTATCTTGGTTCAGCACTGATAAGTTACAAGCTTGATAGAGGCTGAAAAAAGCATCTGCTTCATTAAGCTTTAAGAATTTTGCTCCAATTTGTTTGAATCAGACACAGAACCTAAATGTGAATATTGTCCAGCCTTTCCCATCCTCCAAAAAATGAAGTACTATCAAGTCACTTCAAGATCTATTGATTCACTATTTATTCTTCAGCTGAGGTGTTCAAGTAGGTCTTGAGTAGCAGATTATTCTGTTGAACTCACCAAGCTGAACACTTTGTGTTTTCCACGATCATTCCCTAACATCTAGTTAAAATAGGTTTCCATTTGCTGAAATAGCAATTTTTAAGTATTGCACTCCAATCTGTCACTGGGACTTTGTTTGAAAACGTCTGAATAGTGAGAATTGGTTTGTGTCAAAGGAAAGTGGACAATTATTTCAAACCTTTCATTTTCACAGGCTATTACACTGCTGCAAATTAACAATTGCTGCAAGCTGACATGTAATTTAGAATATATGCCCCGCACACTTCTAGCTGAACAAAACCCACTAGGATATATGAAAAGAATCATGCAGCTCTGAGTGATGTGTATGTTCACACTGGAAAATGTTGGGTTATTCCCATTTGAAATACCACTATAAATGTTCATCGTTTGTCTCTGGTAAGATGAGGTGGGTAGAAAGTTAAAGTTACTACTTTCAGAACTGTTAAAGAGCTCTTTCAGGCAAGAAGACACGCGCAACTGTAAAGCTGTCTTCATTCATAGCCTTTGAAATATAAACCTGTGAACTCAGACCACCAAGAAATATTAGGCATGCCAGCTAATGTTTACAGCAGTGTAGTCTTCATGTTTTCCATGCATGACTTGTGAAACTTCATTAAATATCTGTCAAGTACCAGAGTTTACTTTGATGTTGCAAATCTGAATATCTTAAACTTTGTCTTCTTTTGTTTAAACAAGCAAGTAATAAAAAACAATAGCTTTTATTGTTGGTTCACACCTCAAGAATATAGTGCTAAAGTCTTTGTTATGAAGTTAGAATTGAGAATTTCTTGCCACTAGTACAAATGTAAAAGAGCAAGTGGAAATCTATTTATAGAGATACAGTTATTGCAGACTTCTGAACAACAGATTAAAGGGACTGTTGGTTATTTTCTTCTGCAATGAATGTTTTGCTAATTATGAGCTATCTATTTTCTTTCCAAATATCGAAATGTGAAGAAAACAAATGTTTAGCAAACCAAGCAGTGAATTTATATTTCAAACAATTTGTGGGAAAATGTGTCTTGCATTCATGGCAAGCTCTGAATGCGCTGCTGTATTAATGTATTATGGGAATCTTAAGTAAGCATGGCAGTACAGGCAGAATAAGTGCAGATTTTTGGAAAACTACCAGAAAAAAGTGAAGCATCGCTCTACTAACAATACATAAAAATACAACTTTTATCTATTAATCTTCAGCTGCTCAAAACCACAGTTTACCTCGAAAGTGGAATATAAAGTTTGCTTGTGAAGTTGTAAAAGATGCTAATCCAAATGCATTTCCTCTACAGTATGATCTTTCGGCTGTTTTTTTAGCAGCAAAATATAAGATGATTCATACAGGTGAAGAAATTCATGCTATTTTGCATGGGATGTGATAAAAACATTCATGTACCTGTCTAGATACACAGTCCAGTTATTTTATTACTAGCACAGCTACATGACACTAAATTATACAAATAGCTGCGTTACGGCTTTTCTAGCTGCCGAACACTTTGAGCTCCGCTGTAGAGGCCTCTTTGCCCAGTGGCACGTTAGCTCAGAGTGAATGTCTGCTGGTATGAACATACTGTAATAGGGGTTTTAGATTAAATATCTGCTTTGTCCAGAAATCTAATACAGGTTGTCCAGGCCAGTATGCAGAGACTCCAAGCATCCCCAACAAAAGAGGTGATGTTTTATTGTGCAAGACACGCAATTTACAACTCGTAGGGGCAGATTTATAGTTTTCACACCATAGGATCAGGCTAGTGAGGCAAAGACCTGTAGTCCACTTCTTTGATTAGCACTTTATTTTTACGCCATGTTGGTAGGGAGAGTGTGGGACAGGTGGATCCAGGTTTTTCTAGTCATTGCACTCTTATCCCTATCCCCTTAGCACAATGTCGACCTCTCTCCTTCCCTCTTAGCTTCCCAAGGTGTAATTTTTGAGGGTGTGCATCACTCCTGTCAAAGAAAACTTGTAATCTGATGCCATAAAATCATTCTTGAAGGTCTAACACATAGCAGGTTTATTCCAGATAGTCCTAAAGAGTCACAAGAACAAAATAGTAGCACAGCAGAAACTCATCTTGTAATACCTTGTTGGGTGACTTTAGGCAAATTACTTTATCTGTCTGAGTCTCAGGTTCCCCATCTATTAAAGAACAGTGCTTTGTAAAAGTACTTTAAGATCTGCTCATGAAAACCATTTTCATGCTTTCTTTTGCAGTTGTGAAGACTTTTCATGTGGGAAGTCCTGCATAGTTATACATGTACTCGTCACAAAAAAGGCAAAAAAGAAAAAAAAATTTCAAAGAGCTATGTATTTTTTTTTTTACTGGTAACATACATCGGTTAGAGAGGATTAGAATCTGATATTTTCAAAAATAAACAAAAATAAAAGGGATTATTTAAGAAGCTTGTGTTCAGAGACTACAGCTCACAGCAAGTCTGTGTTTTCAATAGTTTATTTGTAAGAAAATATTCTGAACCCATTAGACTGCTGCTGCTTTGAAGCAGTGTGGAGACTTAATTAAAGGTTCAAGGGAGAAAAGAGGATGGTGAGAGTTTTATAACCATAAGCTGATATTTTTGAAAAGCATTATCATCTTTTTTAATATGTAGAGGACATGTAAAAGTGCAGGCTTGGAAGGTAAAACTACCTTCTCCTTCACTGCCAGGATTCACCTGCAGGTTCCTGGATTCTGGGATTTCGCTGTTCTCAGAATAATGTCCTGAGCATTTCAGCTGCAAGGATCATACATTTCTGTGTACATTAAAAGGGCTGGGTTAATGTGACTAAAAAAAGCGCTATAAATCTTTACAATTTTTCTAGATAAATCTGTGAGTTCAATCGCGAAAAGACTTTAATTTGTTTCTTTTGCGTGTAGATATGTTATTACATGTATTTCCCGTTACAAAAGCATTGCATTTAAATGTTTCGTATTCAGTTTTATAAATAATTACCTTTTGCATGCTTATCTTGAAATTAGTATTGGTGCTTAAAGTACCCTTCCTTTTCTAGTTGCACCTTGTATTGCTGTGTGAATTTGGGGTACTTTGTTGTGTGCACTGCTTGATTACTCTCCACTTTTTTGATATGGCAAGTATGCCAGAAAATAGGGAGGTTTGGTAGGCAACCTAATTTCCCTATTTCTTAGGGGAATACAAGGAACTATTGCTAAAGCCTCCGATCACAGAGGGGAGAAGAGGTGGTGGGGAGAAGAACAAGCTTATGTTCAAGATTTAGTCCTATAAGTGTATGCATGCAAAAGCTCAGCCCCTTGAACTTTGGGGAATTTGAGCCTGACCTTGAGTGCAGCTTCTGAAGGTTACGGAGAGGTGGCCTTTGGTGATGGAAGGGGTATTTGAAAGCTAGCTCCCCGCTGCTCCAAGTGCCTGGCATGGAACGGTGTTAGGCTAAGCTATGCCAATGCAAATGGAAATATGTAGAGAGGTTTGGGAAGCCTTTCCTTCTGTGCTTGACACCTCACTCTTACGAACACCTGTGATTTTTACAATGAACAGCGTGTAATACTTCTTAGAGCCTCCACCTCCTGTCTTATTGTAAGAATTCCAGCCTTCATTTAAAACAAAGCTTCCAGTCTTCTGAGTTACAGGAGAAAAACTTGGAAACGTGGGCCCAGCTGTCAAAGCGCCAACCACTTGTCACTTGTAATTTCACTACCTAAATATGTTCGAGAAAATAGCATTATTTAGACCTGTCTGGGTAGTGCTTTCATGTTCCACTGCACTTCTTTGGTAACTGAGGTGTCCTTTTGTTTCCACACATTAAATAATGTGTTACTCATCAATTTTTGACCTCACCGAGATGAAGAATTAGTCAGATTGCTGTGTGCATAAGTGGCTCATGACTATGTTCCTTCCAGTTGGGTCAAACAAGACAAATTTTAGATCTTAAGCGCATGGCTAAATTTACCCAGTTCTGCATACTTGATTTGGCAAAACCATATGGACTTTTTGATACATTCCTCAGATCTCTTCTGAATCAGTTTCAAAAGTCTATATTCATGAATTGTACCCACTGTTCAGTAGGAGGTGTAGAAGAACAACGCCTATTTTAGGCAGAAGATTTCCTGTGAACGTACTTGTCTCGGACCAGCTCTACCCCGAAGCTGCAGTCTGAAACTGTTGAAAGGGCCAGTCCTGTCCTCCCACCTGCGCTTAGCCGTGTTCCCGCACCTCCCCGGGGCTGGGGGGGACGGGGGTCCCGCAGCCGTACGACGGAGCAGCTCAGGGGTGTAGATGAACAGTCATTTTCTCTCTCTGTCCTTCAGGCTGAGCTTTTCCGGAGCAGAGCTCTTGAGTCTGATCCAGAGTCCCCTCTGCCACAGGGAAGGGGGTGAGGATGTGCAGTGGGAGATGAAAAGAAGGACCAGAGGCAACGAGGCGGGGGGGGGGGTGTCTCAGGTCAGCTTTAGCTAACTGTGCGATTGCACTTCGTTTTTTGCTGTGGGTTGTACGGCTGATACTGAAAAATGGAAAATTCCCTTTTAACCTGTTAGGCAGGATTTCCACAGGAAAAAATGTATTTGCTAAACACGAGCTGTGAAGCAGCTGATGGATCAATCCCCAACGATATGCCTGAAAATCATCCTCCGGGATATTAGATGTTGAAAGCATATCCTGTTCCCTGAGCAGTTTGCCCTGAGGATGAAAGCTGGAGATGTCTTTCTGCATTGCCAGTTGAGATTCCAGTGCGACTGAAGCACAAAGCAGACTCGCCCCTGCCTCCGCCGAGCTGCAGAAGCCCAGGGGGAGCCTGTAGCATGTATCCAAGGCAGACGATGTCTTCGTCAATAAAATGCTGCTTTTTTCTCTGAATGCCCAGGTCCTGATAAGTAAAGGTGCAATAATAAGAGGTTGACAGGGAAAGAACTATGAGCTTTTTAAAAAAAGACATATGAGAATAATACTAGCCTCCTTTATATTTCAGATATAACAACTGCATAAATTGCCTTGTAATTGCTTTTTATTCTTTTGAGAAATTTTAAAACTGTAAGTAGGTTTTTTTCCCCTCTGTCAGTGGGCTTAAGAATAGATTATTTATACCTGAAAGGAGATTGCTCAGCCCAGAAGGTATGAAACAGAAGGCTGCAAGAACTCGCTGTAAGGTCTTACATTAGAGCTAAGACAACCCAAAAATTAGCTGATGTGAAAAAAAATACATATATATGTAGAGTCATCTTTTTTCTTCTGTTCCCCCAACCATGTGATCCTGGTGCAGGCTCTGTGGCTCGTTTGCCCTGTGGTGAGCTGATTCAGGGAGCTAAATTGGCAGAAAAGAACTTGCTGGTTTTTGTTTAGTTAGTTCTTTGCTGTCTCATTTTCTGCACTGATTCACCACAAAGTGAGACAAACTCCAAAGCCAGGAGAGGAGAAGCGGAGTGTGGGCAGAACAGCAAAGGAGGGGAGCCAGCGGGACACCACCTTTCAGTTGCAGTTAGCTTTTACATTGCCTTAACGCTAATCTAAAATCACCGCCGTAAACCTTTAGAGTGAGTTAAAGCCATTTTTAAATTTTGGGTGATAGCAGGAATCTGTGAAAATACAAGTTTCTTCATCAGCTAATTGTTCAAATAAGTATGGAAAGTCTAACTGAACTCATGGGGGTTAAAGTTTGGATATACTTATGCATGCGCCTGTGTTTTGGCAGGGTTTGTAAGAACATCAATATACAGGAATTCTTTTTTAAAAATAAAATCAGAATTGTTGGCATTTTTACAGTTCAGTGCCTAAACTGAAAATGTAGAAACAATTAACTTAGAATTGAATGCAATATTTTGTTTCACATAAAATATTTTGGTTTGAGCTTTTAAATACTTTCCAAGTTTCAGATCTCCTCTGCTCTGCTATAAAATTCAATCTGAACTTGCAAATACTTTGTTTACTCCAGAATCATTTTTTTGGAATATAAACTATGCATTTTTGCTGCCAGCTATAGCTTCTAATGCAGGCTTATGAAGCTAGGCCACTTCCCCTACCATACGCTCTCAGTGAGTCAGGACTGCGGGTGGAACTTGAGTTTTGTCATTGCCAGGAATAAAAACACACTGCTTTATCAGAGCAGAAAACTTACGGGCATCATTTTTTATCACAAAAAGTGCAAAACAGCGGTTCAGCATTTTCATATTTTTGTATTGCTGACGTTTCTTCATCTTTCAAATTGAAAATATTCAGTGCACACATCAGTTTAAAAGCACCGAAACCCATCAAAATACAGCTTGATACCTCAGAGTGCCGAGAGCTTTGGCCTCGTCCAAGAAGACACCAAGACACTTAACCATGTTAGTCATCACAGTGGTTTCAAAAGTGAGTGCTTGTTGCTTTGTGGGTTCAAACCCAAAGAAAGCTAAACTTGCAGAAGATCACGGAGAAGTCTAGTATCCGGTTGGCTGAACTGACAAATTTTCTGGAAACTCCCCTAAAATCTGGGCTAAAATTATTTCTTTTTGATGCTGAAATCACAGCTGTGACAAATATTCAGCCTTATCTATGATTCATGTGTTCTCTCAGAATGGGAAGTGTTAGAGTAGCACAATTTAGTAACTTTTGTTTACTTCCCCCTAGTTCAGCATTTCTGATTTAACATGGTTTCTCTGGAGTAGGTTATCTACAGAACAAACTCATTATTACCTGTCTGTATCTGACACTTTGCCATTTGTCCAACCGTTCTCTGCTGCCTAGTTATAAAATATTCAGCTTCTTGTAATGTGACCCAAGCGGGGGGAAATTTTTCTGTATTAAATGTTGCAGAATTAATTTACAATCTCATATCTTTTTTGACATACAAGGTATTTTCTTGTTTCAAAACATACCCCAGTTTACCTGCAAAATGGAATAACCGTCTTTCTCTCTCTGTTGGCAGTTGCAACATTTCTTGAAACCTGGTGACCCCCATCTCCACATGCCCAGCTCCTAGAAGGTAAGACAATGCTGGACACTTCCAGTTGTGCGTTGTAGGCTTTCAAATCTCAGGTCTGCTCCCCGCTGATACAGAAAGAGGGGCTGAGACCTGTTTTCCTATTGTGCCTGCTCGTCCCTTACCATTTGGGTTAGGAGCACATTGTTCATGCACAGCTCTGTGTCCTGCTAATAGCTTAATTTGCAAACTTTTCCTTTTATCACAGCATCTAACCTCAGTTTGTGCACGCTTGAAAGTCTCACTTCCTGTAATTTTTTTGTCTTTTGGTTCCTTTTAAAACATTTCAACATATTAGAAACTAAAGATTGGTTTCCTGCATGTAATAGTTGTTTCTTCGGTGGTATGCTTTTGGTCTGTGTTTGAGAAAGAAGTCCTGGTGGTCTTTCATGCAATTAAATTCAAAGTAGTTGTGGGGATCTTGAAATGAAAATATATTTCACTGCAAAACTGTCATCCTAACCAGTCACTTCAGATTTCTGTTCTCTCCCTTGGTATAAAATAATGTGCATTTTCAAGCTGAGATTTTTCTTTTCTGTCTGCCCTCATGGTCATTAGAAAATTGTAAATGAAACCTCGTTATGTTGAACAGCTGGTAGTTGTATTTAAAAATCTCATGTTAAAGCAAATGAATTAACTAAGTAACAAAGTTAAAATCTGTACACTGAGAGGCCAAAGTGGTAACAGAGCCACTCATGTCTTAGCAAGAACAGCTGAGTACAAGTGAAAATATATCTAGGAAAAAAATGGAGTTTTGCTTGCACATTGTTGTCATAAGCACGACTTATTTTAATAACTTGCCAAACCTACGTTGTTAAAAGTCACATGGTACCACTTGTAAGAGATTTTTAAAAATTATGTGCATTAGAGGGATTTTCTTGAATTAGAGCAAATTTTGTTCTCCTGCTTGCAGCAATGTCATTTCACTTAAGTGAATGCATTTCACAGTGGAGTAAAATGCAGTTCATCGTATTTAACTGAGGTATTAGCAACAAGAACAAATCTGTGGCTGCTTTTGTAAGGAATGTAACTTTTCTATAAGAGGAATGGAAAATAAATTATTGTCAAAAAGGCAGTTTATAAACGCCAATCATTCTTGTGGAATATTGAAAAGCTCAATCAGAGATGAAGGATTCGGGTCTTTGCTTTTCACTGTGATGCCTCAACCCTGCACTTTGTAGGGTTCCCCTTTGGGAAGGATTTTTAGGAGGGCATCATCGTCCCGAGCAGTGAGACTGGCAGCTCTGCCTGCCCATTCTGCTTGTCATCCTCGACCAAAGGAGAATCTGGCTCCACACTCTCTCGTTTCAATGTGGACTTTGAAGCTGCTTAGAAAACATGTTATTCTACATTTGACTTTCCTTTTTTGGGTATTGCAAACTGTGTTTTTACATGAATTTTCATGAAAATTTTAGATGAATTTAGATATTTCAGCGGAAGCTTTCAAGGCAACTTACTATTTTGTGAGTCAAAACCAGTTTGAAACTAGTTGCAAGTAGAATGGCTGAGATCACGTGATATTTTTCAAGACAAAGGTAGCTCTATTTGTTCAAGAAATGCTTTCATGTGGTTTCTCAAGGGGAATAGTAACTTCTTATGAACTGTTTAGATGTACTCAGTGTCAAAGTGGCTGGTGGCAAAGTTCCATTATTTCAGCCTCCAAACACATTTTCCAGCTAAAGTAAATATGTGTTGGTGACAAATAAAACACCTTTGTAAGAAGTAGGTTGAGCAGGAGGTTTTAAAGCTTGACACTTGAATATAATCTACAAATTATTTCCCCAGCAGAACCTCCTCTGCTGCATCTTAGTGAGGTGGGAAGAATTAGCAGGTAGCGTAACAGGTTGCCAGTGAAAACTTCTCGTGGTGTAGTATGTAGTGATGAATTGAGTCAAAGAGGAGGGAAGCGCTACAGAATCTCTGGCCAGCCCTGGGTTGTAGAGCTTGTGCTCAGGACTCCTCGTGGGGCTCCTGCCTTCCCCAGCTGCTCAAATACTTCTCCGGTTGCACCAGGCCCCCAGAGTTTGAAGTTACAGAGGTAAATAAAAAGCTGTTGGTGTCTCGTTCTCTGCGCACACCGATACTGCGTGCTGTGCTCTTCATAGCACAGACCTTTATCTCGCCTATTGGTTTTTGTTTGTCTTGGAGGGTCTTGTTAGTTTTTATTTTTGTAGTTTGTTGTACTTTAAATAAAATGACATCAACTTTCACAATAATTTTTACTTCCGGTCCCTTGGTATTTGCTGTTCATGAGGTTTAAGATTTCCAGTATACTTCTAACAAGCTTAACTTCTGTTGTGTGGGTGGTGACCACTTTTTGAAAATCAGGCTGTATATGGCATCCTTACTCAAACACCCGAAATCCTTAGCTGATGTGACTAGATAAGGAAGTGACGCTAGAGTTGAGTCTAAAACCGCTCAGCCAAAGAAAAGAATGCCTTAATTTATCACATCATGCACAATGATCTTTTTGTTCATATTCAAATCACAATGTCTCTATGAATACATGGAGAACGTAATTTGTTTTTTCATTCATAAAACCCATAAAGATTTCAGATACCTTATTAGGTCTCATTGCTTTCAATTAGCTTTTACTGTTACACTGAAGTCTACTGAAAATGGCTAATTGTTCTGTGTGTAAAGAGCAGGTTGAATAACCCAAATAATCCCATAGAAACAGTGGAGACCTGCACGTTCTCCATAGGCCTACAAGCCCAGTGGTTAACAGATTAGGCTCTGGAAACTGTTTTGTGCTAATGATGCTCCCAAGGTCAGTATCAAAATAATAAGCTAGGTGTGGTGAATTTAGCTTCTCTCCCTGTGTTTTCTTCTAACAATCCAAGAAATGGGTTTTTTTGTGTCTGAATGAGCATTTTTTTGCATTTTAAATGTTGGCGTATTCATCAGTCTCTGATATCATTATGATTACTTTGTTTGGGTCAGCCTTTAATATGTTTTTAGACAAGCTTTTCTTCATTCAAAATATCGTCAGTGGTCTGTCTATCAGCTGTAAGGTGGGCAGGAGATGGCATCTGCTGTGTCTCATTCTGGACTAACAGTGTCTGAATGGCCAGAGGCAGCCCAGGCGTGGGGGATGACTGATGAGCTCCCATTTAAGCCTTTTTACCAGTGACAGTACTAATTTGTGTACTTTTTTCCCTTCCAGCCATCAGTTTTCATTAAGATGATAGAAATTCATATCTGTGAGATGTCTACCTGGCTTTCCGATTTGATTAAAATTGGTCCAAAAGTTATTGGACAAAGGAAAGATGGACAGTGTGATCACATAACTCTTCTTCATTAGCAATTGAAGCCAAGAATGCTGCATTATAAAACTGTGCCATGCATTTGTGGGAGATACTTCCACCTCTTATAAAGCATTTGTCTAGTCCATATTTGCAATTAATAGCAGCCATATAGCTATAAACATTACCAGTAGTTTGCAGTGGTATTTTGCATTACCTGAAAACCAGTGATGGAAAATGAGGAGGAGTATCTTGCAGAAGTAACAGATTCTGAGAGGAATAGGAACAATGTGAAAATTATAAGGCCCAAATGTTAGCAAGGCTACTACATTTGGAAGACATTAGTACTATTTTATGCACGAAGCCTTCTAATAGTTATTTCTCATGGATCTGCAAAATACAAAAGACTTTAGGTTAAAGGAATAGTAATGAATCATTTATGAGATATTATCTACGAAGATGGATTGGTTCCATCTGTTACAGTAATAAAAATAATAATGCTTAGCAATTACATAAATGCTTTACAGGTTTTCAGTGTGCATCACAAACATTAATCTAAGATCTAGCCCATAGCACAGTTTTTAAGAGCTTGTAAAATGGCTTCAGCTTATAGATACTGGTTTATTTATTTATTTATAACAAGGAAATTTGTTGTAATAGAGTTTTTAAACTGGTTTAGAAAATTGAGTTGTAGCTCCTTGGTCTAAGACAGTATATGAAGATAGCCACAAAACTAACTTCTTTTCCTTCTGTTAATTTAAGTTGCTGCAAATGTCCAGGAAAAATACAGCTCTACAGGCAGGTGTTCATTAACATACAAATGATGGAAGAGTCTTCCAAGATGCAGTACTCACATTATCTCACAGTTATTTGTTAATCTCAATTTTTGTGTCTTGTAAGCAGCTCACTGATTGAAAGCCAATGTATTCTGAAGCAGGCTATAGTCTGGCAGAAGTTATGCTACGTCCATGTGTTATGTTTCAGTATATAGGATCATGTTACCTGAAAGAAGTAACTTCTTTTGTTCAATCCAGAAGAAGTAACTTCTTTTGTTCAATCCAGAAAGAAATCAAATATATGAAGTAGCGGTTTCCCATAAAACATGTTTTAGGTGCAGCCTAATTTACCTAACAGAATGACTATTAGATTTAATTTTGTCCTGTTTGGATTTTAATTTGAATTCTTGGAAAAGAAGTGATGATAACTTTAGGCAAAAAAATAAATAAATTAATACCTATTGGGATTGTTTGATGTGCTCCCTAGCAGTGTGGAGGTGTGGTAAAATAGACAAGATTTATAGTAAATGCAATTTAATAAATAGCTATCCCTAGTGATATTTTGAGCATGTCTGTAGGCTTTGCGAATATCTAGATCAATATACACTGTTATGCTTGGGGTAAGTACATATGTAAGAGTGTCTTGAAGTTGGCTTCTTTGCAGTGTAACCTGTGACCTTGAAAGACAAGGTGCCATGTAAGCTATTGCTTTGTAAATCTGTTTATCCATATACGTCATAGATTAGACATGGGCTTTGCAATACGACTTGACTGAAACAAGTGACATTAATTCCATTAACTGTGGTCAAAAGTAGTGTATATATCGACAGTTTGAATGGGGTGGCTTACGTCTCTTGACCTACCAAATATTTGGTTTGGAAACATTTAACGCATTAGATTACGCTAGATAATAGAAAGGTATTAATACAACTAAAACATCCGTTTGCCACAGCAAGGTATAATTTCCTTAAGTAATATTCTGTTAATTCATATATAATAACATTAGTTAAAGCAGATGGGGAAAAAAAAAAATCCGGTGTTTCATACACAGAAAAAATGATGGGTTCCGTTTAGTCCTACCCGAGTGAGTGCTGATAATCATTTATGAAATAGAGCAACAGTTTGTTATCAGTGCTAGCTCTACCCTTTTAATCATCAATGACCTGGAAAGCAGTTCTCTAGTCTCATTATCCAGGCTATCTGGGTTAGTGTTACAAAGCATAAACTGCACACGGAGGAAGCGATTAGCAGTGCAAAGTTGATCTTGCTCGGTAACTCCCAGATGCTGCTTGGCGTGCTCTGCTGCCTGCCCGGGACGAAGCTTCCCGTGCTGCCTCCTGCTTCGCGCTGCGGCCGTTCTGGTGTCCTCGCCGGGATGTCCCTCTGGGTACCCAGCTCCCCTCCAGCCCTTTTCTCAGGAGGCATCGCTGCTGAAGCATCTTCAGTCTGACCATCTTTGGGGTTACCCATCCCAGAGCTGGTATAAGGCAGCCGTAATGTTAAAAAGCCTCTCTGTTAGCGTGTGCCGGTTCCTTGGTTCTTTGCTGGACGGCAGTGCCTGCCTATTCACAGCTGCCAAATTATGGCTGAAAGGAATTATTGCTTGTAACACACTTTTCCAGTCCTCCAAAGCATGAAGTACGCCGTAGAAATCCCTTACTGCAAGTGTACATCAGCAGGTTTCCTCAGCCATTGGAGAAGGATGATAATCCTCCAAACTGCTGTGGAAACCTGCCCAGAAATCTACCTGAATGGAGGATGGAGCTCCCATGGTGTGAACGTTGTGATGTATTTTTAATACCACGCTGATAAGAGTTAAATTTTGGTGGTGTTCCTCTAAACTGGCTTTGTTTCATACAGTAGGGCATTAGAATAGATGCTTTCAAGTTGGTGGTGCACAAGAGCTTTGACAAACCCGTTCCAGCTAATCTTGCTTCGAGGTGGTTAGATCTCCTGGCCCCAGAAGTCTGCTCTGTTTTTCTGCCAGAGCTCACCAGCTCATGCCAGGACTGGCAGGAAGGAAAATGCGCTTCTATCATAACTGGAGTCTTGGCTCAAACCCACTCTCATCAGCAATTTAAACCAAAATGCCACTCTGTGAACAAGGTTAGCTGCGGCATCGCACACCTTCTGTTTTTTTGCCTCTCTTGGAGGTGGTGTAGCCCCCAGAGGATAGCAGGGTGGGTGATTAGAAGTCATCATAGTAAAGGGTACTGCAAGGTTTCCCAGATACCTTGTTTCAAGTAACCATCATCTGCAAAATCTGTAGTCAGGCTAGTAAATAACTGGTGTGGTATTTATTCCTTTCTATTCTTTCTTTCCTTAAAAAATGGTAATTATTGCTGAGAATATTGTCCCAAAGTTCCAAAATAAGTCACTGCATTTTCCTGAGAAAATGGTCCTAGGCTGTTGCTACTCAGATGGGATCTCAGCACATAACAGGGTTTCAGAAGATTTAAAAAAAAAGGAGCTACTAAGTACAAATACTGTTTGCCTAGAATATATAAGTAACTAGCTGTGTTACACAGCAGGATGATATGCAGAGCTGAGCTGCAGCATAGTGTAATATATTAGGTTGTTTATCTCATAATAATGGCGTGATAATTGCGATAACATCAGAAATTACTATCGTTCTTTGCTGAAAAATTGCTTGTTACCATCCTCTTGTTTAAATATGCCTGTGACAGTTCTGAAATTATTTACAGGACTATTTGGAGGCCTCCCCTTATTTAGCCTTCCAGACTCTACTTAAAAAAAAAAATCGACTTGTGTGTATGTGTGAGAAATCCTCGGTTATATCTTACTTGTGCTGTGTTGCCTTTTGTACATCTTCCCCGTGTTTTGCAGATGTGTAATATTGAGCAGGGTTTTTTTCTCTTTTTAGTGTCTTATAAAGATCCAGTACCTTGTCTTGTAAAATGTGATTGCAGGGAAAAAAGGTATTAATGACTAATAAGAAATAATCTGTGGTTAACACAGCTCATCCCTTTCTTTTTTCCTCTGTCACGATCAGAGTGTATGCTCTAGTTGTTGCTATTGAATGTTGGATTATCAAACTGCAGTATTTTGAATTGACTGACAAAAATGGTTTGTTTAGCCTCCTTGTGTCTGAGTAAAGAAGAGATGGTCTGCTTTACTGGAATTTCCTGTGAAAATGAATCCTACCTAGGACGTACCTCTCCTCTGGTCCCAAGAGCCCCAAAATATTGAGTGTTCACCTAGCAGCAACAAAAATGTTTCTCCAGCTTGAGATCTTTGAAACACTGGTCCTTGTAGCTGACATTTTGCAGTACGTTCAGCAGGTAAGAAAGTCTAGTTTGGGGAAGATGAAGCTGGAAACAAATTCCAAAGTATTTGTCTTGCTCCTGCCTATGTCCTTAGGAGATATCTCAGGTAATCAGGTCCTAAATTATTAGAAGCCTGAGGACAAACTCCAGGGACACCCCACAAGCAACGAGTTAGCCAGTATTTTCCATATCATGAAGACACAAGCAACTGTCTTCTCATTGTGATCTTGAGTTGCGAGTGAAGCAACGATAATTACCTATCACAGATGGACAACTTCCTTTTTTTTTTTATTAGCAGGCATCCACAGAGTATTAGGTTATAACTACAAAAGAGAAATTATCTCTGTATCCTTCTGTGCTTTGCAGCATTTCAGTGATGTTGTAGTTTACTTAATCTAACTGAACGGTACACTCATGTGGAAAGTGTGGAAATTGAGGTGAAGGATCACAAAATGACATTAAAATTGGTGTAGATCTCCAAGCTTCCCAGCTTCTACTTTCTTCCTTCAGTTGACATTGCCAAGAGAAAGCATAACGGAAGTTACTAACATGATAGAAGTTTCCATTAGATTCTCTTTCAAAAATCAAAATAGGGTCATTTGGAGAATAACCTTTCGAACATAAAATGTTAATGACTGCTGAGGTCTGGACAGGACAGATATGCTCCATTTACACAGCCTTAGCTTCAGGTTATCAGAAGTACATGAAACATAGGCAGCTACAAAATAACTCATTACCCCATGGAAACAAAAATGTCCCATACCTTCAAAATTTCATTTAAAGTTCATCAGTGCTAGGATAGACCTTTAAAAATGTTGTTTCCAGAATATTCTTACCATTATCAGTGATATCACTTGACCAAATATACAGCTGTGTAACGAAGACTAGTACAAATGGTTATTAGGAAATTATTCATCAGGGAAAAGGGAGTGTTGTGGTTTGGAGTGTGAGGTTGGCTGATTTTAGCTTAGACAATAACATTTCAGCCGGAGGATTGTGATCATTGACTCTCTGCGCTGTATGACTGGTCACACGAGTCTTGTTTCTCCTCTGTGGAGGAGACAGGATGATTTGAACTCCTTATGCATAAAGAATAGTGAATACTGCAGTGTAGGTGTGGGCAAGGTTAACCATATTTGCACAGTGTGGGAATCCATGTAAAGAAATGCCAAGAGTCTGTTTGCTTGTGTCAGTAGTGATTAATAAGTGTACAAGTATGTTGACTTGGAGTTTGTAATTTGTGCAAAGGTTTTTAACCTGTTTGGCCTGAATATCTTCTGGATGTCCGTCCTAACTGCTGTTAAATACTGGTGCTTCCTAAAGTCATGTGAGCCTGCGGTGATAGACTGGCTACAAGAATCCTATTAGTGAGGGTCTTTGAAGGAATCTGTGTGTTAAAAGGGAAGTTCGTCCCTTGAAAGTGTTTTTAGACTAGTTGGTTTTGGTTTTTTTTTAATGTTCCTTGAGCCTCTCTGGTTCTTCTTCTTCTTCTTCTTTTTTTTTTTTTTTTTTTTAAACGAATATATATATAAAAGGTGGAGTGAGAGAAGGGGCGGACTCATTTCCAGAATGTATTTATGATTTAGCAGGACTGAAAGAGAAGTGAGTTTTGGTAGTGCATGCTCAACAACAACGATCAGACTTTACATGCTGATAAAAATCACTGGAGACTGCGATGGACACTGAAGCCAGAAATTATCGTGGTAATTTGGCTGCCTGCCATTCTTTTACTGTCTTTTGCTAATTTATGTACGGTATTGCATGATGGTTGTTCAGAAAATAGACAGCTTCATGAATGGTGTCTTTTATTACAAATGTAACTGTCAGATTTTATTTAGTTTCCTTAATTATAATGCTTACCCCTGATACTCACATGACAAACACTGTGACCTGTAGTGCATATCTATTGGGTTAGGAGAAGCAAAAGGAGTCTTTCTTGTATGTATTTAGGCTTATTTGAATGTGTTTCCCTTGAGGGGAAATCCCACATTCCTACAGGTCCCAGATAAAACCTCTCATTTCATTTCCCATAAGAGAGGCAGTGAAGGCAACAGCAGTTAGTCCCTGAAGAGTGAGCTGTAGCAGTTCCCTGCTTGATGACTGTCACTGCTAATGCTGGGTGCTAAAATAAATGCTCCACAGTACATTTAAGTTGAAAACACAGCATTATAGAGCTGCTTGAGGTAGTTAGCAGTATCAAGGCAACTTTCTAAGAGAATTAAATGAACGAGTCAAGAGTAAAACATCCATTCAGGGGTGCACTGTGGCGTGGGTGTGGGGAGGGACAGATGGAAAGGGTAAAACCAGCTGAAAGGAAGATAAATGTTCCCAGCAAAATGGCTCAATGTGTTTTCAAAGAACAAAAGTAGAAACCCACGTTGGATATATGACTTAATTTATAGAATTTTTAAAATGTTATATAATTGGAGCTTTACCATGACATTTGCAGTGTAAAACTTAATGTTTAACAGGCTTTATCACCTGAATGGTGTGTATGCCCCCCTTCTGCATAACACCGGCTAATTTTGCTGTTACACTTTGCTAATTTCTTCATTTCTAGTGAGTTTGGTATTTAAGTATCTGCCAACTCTGTGAATTCCAACAAGCATTGGCATGAGTAATGAGTCAAATGTTAGAGCAGCATTATTCTTTGACAGTTCTAAAAGGATTATATAACTAGATTTTTAAATAATATTTTTGAAAAGTGTAATTTAAAAGGTCCTCATGTTCTGTAAATGGTTTAATTTTTCATACCATTTAATTGACATTGCAAAAGAATCATTAAGTCAATGATGATTAAACCAGCACTTTTACGGATCAAACTCTCTTTTGGGAGAAATTTAATCATCATGAAAGAGATATAGGCATATATTTTTGAGGACACTGCAATAGAAGCAGGGACTGAATAGGCTTTTCAATAAATCTCTGCCATTGCATCTAACCTGGAACCCCCTTCAGTCAATCCGAGGCCAAGGCACCTCTAAAATCAACACTGGATAGCGTGGAAAAATTCTGTTGTGCCTTTATAACGTGACACTCACATGAGGAGAGATTTATTTCACCCGTGTGGTTTCAGCCCAGTCTGAACCAGATTCTAAAGAAGTGAGAATGGAATCAAGTTATTAAGTGTATGCTCATGTTGATATTAAGCTGCACTCATTAAAAGTGCGTAATGAAGTTTTGCTTGGTTTTGTGTTGTTAAGTTTCAAAACTGCATACCTGAGACACTCGCTGCAGATCTATATACTTTTTCTTACTTTGTAAGAACCCTTCACTGTATTGCATCAGCAGATATTTTTGTTTTTACTAAAAATTATAAAAATCAAATATATAGTAGGCCCTGAAATAGAAAAGGAAGGAATAGTACCTAGAAGTGTTTTGTCTTTCATTCTTTCCCGTTCCCTTAAACAGTGTCTATGTTAGAGCATATAGTGACTTTTGTTCATTTTGAAGCTGGCTAGACTACATTATCCCATCCTGTATAAAAGAGGAATGGTATCATTACAGACTCAACTGGATTAGTCTCATCTAAAATCATGTAGTACATTTAACTGTGGTTGCTAAAACAGAAGTATCTAAGGCATCTGTTGGAGAGTTTCTGTGTAAGATGTGAGCTTTATTGAAAATAAAATATGTAAAAAATTTCAAGTTATGGGTAACATCAGTAGAGCAAGTTATGTAGAAGTAGTTCATAAAGAGGAGACATAAAGGAGATCAGAAATTAAGGAATGATAAATACAGAAAAGCAAGTATTATGTATCAGATCAGGAAACAGTGTTACTCTTAACAGGGTTGCTGATAACACGGATTTGCATTAGGATGGGATGACAATAAAAATTGAACCCGCAAAGCCAGGAATTGCTCAGAGAAGATAAATAATTGAAGTAGGAGCAGATTGTCTAAGAACAGAATATAACTGATCCTTCAGTTTGAAAATTCACTCTACATTTGTATGATATAGAGTTAATGACCAAATTTTCAATTTGATTATATCAAGTTCCCTTAAGTAATATCTCTGTTAAAAGGCACTTTCAGCATAAACTTAAAAATTCACTAAACCAAAGGTAAAAAATTATCAGAGAGAGGAAAAAAACCCTCTAGAACATGATTATGAAATATAAATTTGCCAACAAAATAAGCTTCTATATTGAAGTTCTCAAACCTCTCAATGAAACAAATTAGCAACAGCTTGGAAAAACGTATGCCTTGCAATATTTTTCTGATGATCAGTCAATTCGAATTGTACTGAACATGATTCCGTTCCTTTCCTGAAAGAAAAAAAAAACCCAACAAACAGGAGCTTGTCCACCCACATCTCTGTAGCTGAAGGTTTGCCAAT
This sequence comes from Haliaeetus albicilla, assembly GCF_947461875.1. NCBI lineage: Eukaryota > Metazoa > Chordata > Aves > Accipitriformes > Accipitridae > Haliaeetus > Haliaeetus albicilla. The sequence goes on from NC_091486.1 coordinate 3,664,032, forward strand.
AAGTATCGTGGTCATTGATGATAAAGAAATTTTCCAGACCTAGCAAAGTTTCTGTAGAATTTAGTAGTTCCCATGCCACATTTGTTCAGCTTGTGTCATTAGCAACAATAATTAAGAAAAATCTCTGGCTCCAAATATGCAGACTGTTCCTAGATATACACACAGAAACATATAAATCTGGACTAAATGTCAGCACTTATAAGGTAAAAAGGCTAATTGCAACTAAAGCAAATTGGTCCTTCCCCTAAAGATAAGGAAACCAGATCCTGTATATCTCTCTCATCCCCAGGCCCACGTCCCACTTAATCACATTCCCTAATCCAGATTTCTTCTGGGTTGCATTCCCTACTTGCCCTCTTTTCAGAACTTCCCCTAGGTTTTCAGGCAGCCCCCTCCACTGTTCCCCTCCCCATGCCTGGGCTGGGGGGGGTCATAGCCAGCAGAACCTCCTGCCTGGGGACCTTTCCCATGGCAGATCCTGCAGGATTTTCCCCTCTGGGTGGAGCGGTGGGCACCTCAGCAGCCCTTTATAGGTGCGGTAGGACCCTCCCTCAGCTTCCTCCTGTTCAACTCATTCATCGGAGCAGAGATTGATTGAGAAACCACGAGAGGACGTTTCTGCGGCACAAGCAAATTGAGGAACATTAAGTAGAGAGGTGTGCCTTTAGTTCAGTCATTTTGTTTTACCACCAGAAAACAGATGAAAAGCCCTATACATCAGTGTTTCAGTTATGCTGATTCTGTTAACTTTATTGCTGACTTCACTGTCAGATGCATTTATTTTACGAGCCAGGACTTCAGCCGTTCTTAGTCAAAGCAGAGCTCTTCTGCCCTTCCACATACACTCTGCAAGAGCAGATCTTTCAGCTGCCACTTTGCTGATGGTCTGCTGGTGCTGTGCCAAACCGTCTGGGAGGCGTCTTCCTGTTCTACTTATATATGAAGCATCATAGCACTTATGGGAGGCCAAATAAATTTAAATAGTGGATCAATCTACAAAATCTTAATTTGTGACTTAAATTATTTCTTTGAAGGGGAACAGATGAGTCTTTGCTAAAATGGTAGGACTTCTAAAGCCTCTTTCCAGGCTGGTACCAACAAGGTAGGGAGACACAACAGTTTGCAGAGCAGGTGAAGGGGATATGATGTTTCCTGAACAGCTGAGGGCAAGATATTACGCAGGGGATTTTCCTGTATATTGAAAAAGGCCCTTAATGTGATGTTCTGTTTGTAATATTTTCTTCGTCACTTGAAAAACCCATGAGTTTCCCTGCTGAAGTTTCCCTCAGCTAACTTTATACTTTCTTTCTCTTTACAAGAGTCTGTGGTTGAAGTACTTCTATTTACTCTTCTGCTAATCCCTGCCTTTCATTGCAGGGGGCTGGTAAGCCTAACTTTTGAAATGTGGTCTTTTTTAACTGTTTCAAGCAAATAAAAGGGAGCATATAAATGCAGAATATTTTAGTGCATTTTTTGCATTCAGAGTAACTGGCAATTCTGTCTAAGCTGGACTTCATTCTGGAGCAGCAGGAGCCTCAGGGCAGCAGTATCTTCTAAACACGTCTCTTGTCTGTCTGTGGTATTTGTCTTGCTCTATAACAGTTGTCCCTGAGTACAATTTTTAATATATTTATCTGGCAGCTTTCCTTGTGCATCCATTGTCAAATGTTTTACAGAGACTGAAAGATTCAATAGTTGTGAAGAGCGTTTTTAACAGTGTTAGGTTTCAACCAATACTTCCCAAGTCTTGAGTCTCATCATGAAACAATGGCTCCTCACTGCATCTTTGTGGGGGTATAAAACCAAGGAACCAACCAAAAACCCTTTAATAGACTCCACTGGAAAAACCTGAACAATTCTTTGAAATGTGTCTGCAGACTCAGTTGTCATTCTCAGGGCTTTGGCTACTACTCTTGAGGACTGTTGCTCTTTTGCACATGCTGTAAGTATTCATTTGCTGTGTAAAGCTTTTTGAACAAACCAAAATCTTGTATAGCGTGCTGCCATTTTAATCAGATGCAGTGGTTTAAGGAGTCTGCATGGAGGAGATGATCCGTTAGCTTCCTCTGCCTTATGTTATAGCCCCTTATATAGTATAACATCTGGTGGAAACAGCTTATATTAGTCTTATCTTCAGATTGCTTAATGGCTCTAATAACATGGCTACAAGGCCTTACATGAGTGAAGTGGGATTTGTGAAGACTTAACCTTGACTGTTGCTATTTCAAGAACGTTAGCAATTTTTATGTTCTTTTTTCCTTTCCTGTTTTAAATTTGTGCTGTATTTTGCTATTAGTAATTTATAATAATAAATGGCTGTCTTGGAAGCGTTATTAAAGATACAACTAACTTTACTTTCCTGTAATGTCCAAAATATTTTCATTGACTTGGGTGTATGAGATGCTACTGAAAAATCTGACTTCCTTTTTTTCCTTCTTTTCGTATTGTTTTGATATTTTATTTAACAGCTCAAGTTTACTTCTATTTCTGCTCATCAAATCAGGAAAGCTCTATTTTAGCTCCGAGATGAAAATTCTATCTAAACACTTTTATTTAAGGGTGGGTTTTTTTGTAAAATATTTCCTGCTAGAGAAATTTGGAATACAAGCACATATGGCCTGCTTAGGATCTTATTTCAGCGTTGCTCAGAATACGCACGTAAGTAGATAGGGAGAGCGGGATGATAGAAATTTGGTGACCATTGACTTCCTGTCTCGCTGGTGCTGGTACATTAGCCCTTATCAAAGTTGGAAGAGCAGCTACAACACAGCCATTGTAGGGATTGGATCAATACCTGGCAGAGAGCCTGAAGGTCAGATAAAGTACTTAGGCAGGCAGTATGCCAGGCTAAAGAGATGTCAAGAAAATCAATTAGATACTAAAGAAGGAGCAGCAAGCTAACTAAAAATCCAATCTTGAAAGGCTCTTTATATTTTGAAGTCAGCTTATTAGTGTTAGCTATATCTTTATCTCTCTAATAAAATTATGTTTGTTAAGCAATTAAAACCAGACTCGGGTCATACAAGGCTAGCACAAAACTGAGTGCGAACACCTGTACAGTACTAGATTAGAAATAGCTACAAGTGGTGGAGATTAAATCGAACGGCTTTCAGGGTGCAGCATTACATAACTTGTGATTAATCTGTTCTCCTCCTCCCCATATTGATTACTTTACCTATGTGCATTTGGCATATATCTTAGATACTTTCCACTCTGAGTGGTAATGGAAAGCATAGACTTGGAGTTTGTCTACTGGTGCCAGGTAGTTTACTTAATAAATTATAGCTCTCTGAAGTCAATAAATAGAAAAGAAATTCAGAGGGGTGGGTCGTCCCTTAGCTTTCCTGTCCCCTCCACAAACCACAGCGACGGAAAGGAGCATACGTTTTACCAGGTTAGCAGTCAGGAACATGACAGCTGTGAGTAAGCGTGTTGCAGTAACACCTTTTGGAACCAAAGAGCCCTTGCTCTCAGCGTGGCCAAGTGCAGGGGGAAGCTGCTCCCCTCCCTGGGCACAGTCGCCCTTCTCTGCTCTCCTCTGCAAAAAAGTACCCAAGAGAGAAGAAATTCACCACACGTTGCTACCCGGTGCTATTTGTGCCACGCTGAATTTACTGGCAAAAATTAATAAATTAATTTCTGTCAGCTAACCAAGCTGCCCAAGGCTTGAGCGTGTGAAGGTCTCCAAGTGTATAAGTATGATGCATCCTTTCCCCAAGCAGCGAGTAGATCGCGCAAGCAGAGCAGGGTCCTTGCATCCTCATTAGGCATCACGCCATTGCCACGTTGTCCCTCCTAGCCAAGATGGGGTGTGCTGGCTCGTGTCCAGTCTTTATCTGATGCGAGCTGTAACCCTCAGAAATTGAAGCTGAGGTTGGTTGAAAAGAAGCTAATTCCAGCTAGAACAAAGGTACGTATGGTTTTTTGGCAGAGTCCCCAAGCATTCAAAACCACCCGTATTGTTGTAGACTTTGTCACAAGACATCTTTGAGTAAAATTCTGGCCTTGGTGAAGTCACAGACTTTGTCAGTTTTTCAGGGATAGGATTTCACCTCCATTGTGTATGATTGAAAAATATCAATTAAAGGTAGTTCATCTTGTTGCTAATATTGATACATTCGTCCGTGGACAGAATGTTTGATGGCATGTTGGTTTTATTAGCGTGCGTTTGGGTTGACTGCTAAATACAATTTTTTTCTCAGAAAGGAATGGCACTGCTTTCCACAGTTACTTGTTTTGTTACTCGTACACTCTCTGTTTGACTGACAGTTTTGAACTTTGTTAGCCAGATGCTGAAAATGTCCTGTGGTTTGCATGCCCATATGTGTGGGTATGTGGATGTATATGCATGCACATACATATCTCCTTCTCCATACATCACTGTGACAAATTACTAGAACTGAAATAATAATAATTCCTTTTTCATTTTGACATTATGTGGAGACACAGTTCAACACATATTAATGAAACAACAAAAACTGTGTGTACATAATTAATAAGGTTAATTTATTTTATTCAGAGTCTCACTGGATGACTGAGGAATCAGAATAAGGAAGCAAAATGGGCACAAATAATGACAGCAGAAATTTGGTCTGTCACTGAGGAAAGGACTCAAGTTCTTTCTTCATTTGGTGCTCATTTTCCTGCTCGGATGTATTTTGTGATAACCTCAACCTACAGTTTCAGCACCTGCACTAGGCTTTAATTCATTTGAACCTTTTTGTTGCCAATGATCTCACTAACAAAATATTGTAGGCAATAAGTAGTGTAGGTCTTCTTGTACCTACATTTTCTTTCCAAGTCCTTGGTCTCCTTGCCAGGACAAATCCGTAACATTCTTGTCAGTATTCACTAAGATTTTTTTTTTTTTTTGCTCAAATCCAAATTTCATTGGCTGGCCTATAAATTAATTCAGTCCCAAAGGATATGAAATCTTTCAGAATTTGAAATGTTGTGTTTTGAAATTTCAAAACCAATAAGCAAAATCGAGACATTTCCATGACCATATGCATTGACAGTTTTGACCTGCATTGGACAGAACTTCTCAAATGTCTAAATTTTACCTGTATAAAGAAAAATGACAGTGAATCTTCCCTTGTATCTCTGCCTCTTCAAAATACCAGTGTATTTTCCATAGGACCAGCTCTATTTGATGGAGCTTTATTTTTAGGAAGCTGGTGAGGAACTCCACATATTTAACATACATAAATACATATATATATATATGTGTACGTGTTATCTAAAGAGTACTGCAAGTAGACAAAATAGTAGCTTTGAGGAGTGGTGGCAGTGATGTATGCACAGTAAATTAGGAAGATTTGTGTGAAATCCTTTGTACTGTTCTGGAGATCAAATGTAAATGTCTATAGAGAATTAAAGTTACCTATCTTGGATATTAAACAGAAGCTAAGCCTTCAGCATGAAATATGGAGAAGGCGAGTAAGCTAAGGATAATAATTTAATGATGAATGTTCCTTTTTTGAACATTAATAGATAGTCATGTCTCATTCAGACTGGTTTGTAAACTTGTGTCAAGGATTTTATAAATTTCTAGTGACTCTGAAGGCTAGAGACATGATATAGTCACTACGGTTTTGATCTTTGCTTCATGCGTAGGCCCTGGGTATTCATACTGGGATAGGACTACCCGGTCCCACCTCAGTGTCCCATTTCTCTCCGATAAAATGCACTGTCTCCCTGATGGTGGGGAACACATACTGTGTTCTACCTCGAGCTGTGTATTCAGCAGCCCAGGCTGCTGGTCTGCATACAGATTGGTGATAGTTTAAGCTGCTGTGTCCAAATGACCTGGGTGGCCGTTCAGCTGATTACTCCAGGTGGACACCAACCTCACCTGCGGAGGAGAAAGGCAAGTGACTGAGGTCCTTCAATTCACTTGGCCATGGATTACTAAAACCATTCAGTCTTTCAAGTAACATCTGGTTCTCCAGGTGTCTGTCCATGGCTGTGGGGTCAGATAATGATATCCTCAAACTACAGTTTGGGAATTCATTTCTCATATTGTCACAGCAAAACTGAACAGTGTTGAAATAGTGAGAATATAAAACGCTGATTCTTGTGGAAGACAGTCCTCGTTGCCGATGCGTATTTCATGAATGCAGTATGACTAAGAAATGTTTATTCTTTACAGTGTTGTCACTTTCTGTAAAGGATATTTTTTACTCTTTGCAAAGAAAACAGGTATTTTATGATTATAAAGATATAACAAAGTGGGAAAGTCTGTTCTGACATTGACAACCTGATTACATCGTCTTAAAGAGAATGCACAGATAACTGGACTCTAGTCAACTGTTACACTAAAAGTGTAACAACTTTTTCCAACCCAGCCTAGGATTAGTAGCAAGAAGTAAAACAGAAGATTACTGCATGTATTTGTGGTTTTCCAACTTTGGTAGACATATTCTGCCAGTAAGTGTTTCAAAGCTAATTCAGGGGGGTTTTTTGCAATTCTGTGAATCATATGGGTGCTTTGACACAAGAATTCACCAATTAAGAAACAAGCCGAAAGACTTTTAAATAAAACTTACCACATTTGTTCAAGTCACTGAAAAGCAGGAAATTACTGTTGCTCTCCAAAAAGCAGCTGTGTGTATACAGTGACGTTTTATTTAATGATTCAAATTATAGCATAAATATACATTGTATTACTTGTTATTCTCATTTGTATTACAATGCTGCAAAAGAGCCTTCAGCATAGTTGTCAGCTCTAACAACTGAGGCTTTGTACAGGAGCAGTAAGAAACCCAGACCTCAATGACATAAGAAACATTAACTGTCTTTTAGAACCTGATGCTGAAAGAGTTTAATATGTATTTTTTGAATAATCCCATCATACTACATGCTGGTCTGCTTCTCACTTGCTGTGACTCTATGTTGTTATTTAATATTAAGGTGAAAAAAAAAAAGTTCTAGGAGTCATTAATGTTAAACTTGCATAAAAAATAAATACCCCAGCGGCAAAAATAATCATACACAATTGAAGTAATGGATCCATGGTGAAGCAGATACACAGGTTATTTAAGGATATACTCTCATTCCCTTCCAGATACTGTCTGGTGACATTTCTGACATGCATATGATGTCCTCCATGCTTAGCTATTTGACCCGAAAGGGTGGCCAGTCTCCAGCGACTGGGTTGCAGAGATGCTGGATCTCTGCACAGGAAGCCTTGCTCACATCTCTCCTGACTGGTGGTGTGGTATTAGTGCGGCTTCTCAGATAACCTGCTCTCAAACCGCTTTAGTATATTAAGGTGTTGCAAATGCGACCACAGACGAAACTACTGAGGCAGCTCCTAGAGCATTGAGCCTTGGTTTATTTAAATGGATGGTGAGCACCTGAGAGTTGTGCAACAATTAATTCCCTTGGAAAAAATGCGGCTGGACTAGTTGTAGTGTTTCCTGCTTAGGAAGGTATCTGGAGAAGAGTAGGAAAAGAGCCCAATTCAGAAGAAGCAACAATTCAGCTGGAGGCCTTAGACCCTGCAGAGTGCCTGGTGTGAGCTCCTGAATAGACTGGAAATACAAAAAATAGATGGCTGACGTCGTTTGAGTGATGCCTGCTGAATAATGAACTGTGAACATGAACTGTGGCGTTAAGGTCATTCTGTATTTTAATTATAGAGTGGATTGTAAATTAATTAATTATCTGTATTCACTCTTTCAGAGAGCGAGAAGCCATCTGCCCGTGGAGGCGGCTAACCCTGGCTTTGGCATCAGGCTGGCGCAGGGGATGGGAGCTGATGGGGCTACTAAAGTAGCCCTGGAAATTTCCTCTGGAAATCCATGCTTGAGGGATTTGGGAAAGAAACCAGAAAGTTCAGAAATCATCAGCTAAGGTAGACGCAGACATAATCAGCTTGGCGAGCTGGAGTGGCACTAGAGTCCCAGGGCTGCAGCATCTCCAGGAGACGGATGCCTGGAGCCGGTCCAGAGAGCGGGACGGGGTTTGCTGTGAAGAGCCATAGGCTATACGGTCTTGTGGGATCCCTGCTCCTCTTTGTGCACATTCTTGAGGCCTTGGTTTGCACTGTAAGTTTGTAACTGTTCCCCTTTTGGGTTTAGATTTAAGCTTTTTGGTTGATTTATGTACCTAAAGGGCTCCAAAGTGTACTTTGCCCTCTGCGTTCTCTGTGAGGCGTAAGCCAAATCCCATAGCTGGCATGGGAACCCTGGCTTAAAAGCAGAGAGGACAGTCTAGAGCATTTGCTCTCGGCACTAGTGCAGATGCTCGCACAAGATAATTCATTTCGTCAAAGCCAGGCAGCCGCTCAGTTTAATACCATTTATATGAAAATAAATTCTCCAGGAAAGAGAATATACTCCTATTGTGCTTTTATAATACAGTGATACTTTGTGCTCTTGCAGGTGAGCTCTGATGCTCAGTGCCAATTGCTGTTTGAACTGAGCGTAAGCAAGTTCGGTAAGGAAAAAGAAGAAAGGAATGAATACATGCATAATACCTATCTTAACTTCGTTACAATTCTGAGAACTTCAGCTATGTTCAGTGCATTAATAATCATTAAATACACTTATCCTGCCCTTAAGAGCAGTTTATTTTGCTGACAGTTGCTTCTTATGTGATGACATCGCAGACAATACCTGAGCAAAAAAGTGCTTTTTTATTTTTTCATTCTGACAAAAGCAGTACTGGTTATATTTAATATCAGGCAATATATGGTGAAACTGTTAAAGTAATAACTTTCTTGAAATGAATATTTAAGATGGACACATGCTGGAAGGCTGGACCACGAGCACAGAAATTTACTAATTAATTTAAGGGCATCTTATTTCTTTATTTTTAAGAGCTAAGGTGTTTTATACTTTGGTTCTGTAAGCTTTTGAACTTTTTTGGCTGCATATTGTAAATGCAGAAGAAATCTCTTGCCTATTTTTTAATCTGGAAAGCTCAAAGATGTTACTTGTAGTTAATTTTCCGGCAAAGAGAAACTCAGTCATGTGAAGGAAAATGACACCAATTTTATTCAGTCCATCAGCACTGATAATACACTTGTAGAGAACCATCTGCATTGATGAGATAGTATTTATGTACAACTACACGTAAATCAAGCCATTTTTTCCTGAATCACCACTTGGGGAGATTTGTGCTTTTTAGGGGTATTAGTGATTTATTTTGTTGTTGTTGTTGTAGGAGAGGTAAGATAAAGACCGGTCTGTAATACTGGCAAATGAGAAGGGCACATCAGCTTTGTTTTAAAATTCATAGTTGGTTTGGGATTCAGTGTACATGTGAAAACAATCTGAATTATCATGTCTTGAAGATGGGCAAGGAAATGATTAAGTGGCTCTATTTCTATGCAGATTGGCGCTATGTAATTAAATACGTACTTACAGACAAAAGCAGAAATGAAATTGCTTCCTCAGTTCGGAGAAAAATAATAGGAAAGAGTATAAAATGGTATGAATAAAGAAATAAATGGGAGCAATAAATGGCCAGTCAATAGGGTGTTTTGGAATTAGAGAAGGTCAAGCTAACCCGATCTTTTATTCTATTTTTAGTTTTTCTGAGACTACAGGTTAGGCTGAAAAAGATAATGTAATAAACCTAAACTTAAATAAAACATTTGAAGTGAGTCTTATTTGAAATGTTGATTGAGAAATATAAATCATTATCTGGCACATATTAAGTAAGTTGAGGTGGCTAACCATCTGCCTTCAAAGGGTAGCTTAAACAGATAGTAACCAAGAAGTACGTTTCTAGTGGAGAGACTTCTAGGTTGGTTATAGATCCACTGCTATTTCATGTTTCTGCCAAGGACCTAGAAGGAAACAAGAAATCATTACTGATTGTACATTGCTACGTATGGAGAGAGAGAGAGAGAGACAGGAGATATCCTGTGTCAAAGCATGTGTCATGGTCTCACAGGCGTCAGAGAGAGAATGGGGGAGTAACACGCAGCCAAGGCCGAGCAGCTTGGTCTAACCCGACCTGCCTGGAGCAGGAGACTGGACCAGAGGCCTCCGGAGGTCCATGCCAACCTCACCTATTCGGTGATTTGTGTTTGGCCCTAACACAAGCTCTCCGACTTTCGGTCCTCGTATTCACTCTCCTCGCTCACAAGAGTTCAGAAGGACTAAGAGCATCAGTAAAAAGCCGGCAAATGGTTAATAGAGAAAGTATATCTTCTCTTTATGTGGAGGACATGATGTATTGGTCTTACAAACTAAAAACTGTGCAATGACCTCATCTGTAATAAACTATGTGGTGTATAAAACATTATTTAGCAGACAAAGGTATGGTGAGATCCAGGACTAGAAGCTGAAAGTAGGCAGACTTGACTGTATGTAAGGTGCAGGTTTTACAAATGGGTGTGATTAATCATGCTTCTTATGGTCTATGGGTGCAGTGCCACATTCCTTTTGATATTTATCTAACTGCTGTCTGCTTTTAAAGCAGTAGATCTGCTTGTGTTCCCAGACATCTTGGTGACCGAGTATGGTTATATCAAATTAAGTATAATGTGAAGCTTTGCTCTGAGTTATAGTGGAAGTTAAGCTGAAGGAGTACAGTGGTCTCTGTTGCACATCTGTAAACTTCCCTTCTTCACTGTGTTGCAAAAGGTTTTTGCAGTCACGTTCTCGCTGCACTCAGGGAGTTTTTGGAGTTCCCCAAAGAGTTTTTACTGGATCAGCCGGAGAGGTGCAGTTTTGTAGAAACCAGTCATCCAGATGGAAAGATCAGAGAACAACTCTACGATAAATTATGAAGAGATGAGCATTTGCCCAAATTACCTAAAATGCAGCTAATGAGACTAAGATGCCTTCTGTCTGGGAGTGGGTCTGGATGTGTTCTGTCCTTTAAAAAGGCTGTGTTTGGTTTTTGAAATCGGTAAACGCTACCTGCTTTTCGGGGAAGCTGGGCTACCAGGACCATCTCGTGTATGTCCTGTGTCCCTTGCTGTCCTTCTGCGTGTTGCTGCACGTGTCAGCTGCGGTGCCCGATGGGACCATCCTGCCCCCTCGCCCCGCTATCCCTGTTCTTCACCTACCTTACTCCTCACTCTCGTTCCCATCTGATTTATATATATTAACAGTTTATTTTTTAAATAGAAGCCCAGTAACACAGGACTTAGGTGGGGAGAAAATTTTCTTTTATCTTAGCTTCCCCTCCTTCAGCTTTCCTCCTTAGCTTCCCCTTCAGTAAAAGTGCTGAGTAAGCAATGTTTTGTGATCAGTTATTAGCTGGGCATCCCCCGCCGATACAAAGAATAGACACGTGTCTGGCTGGCTGTGTGCTTGTCTGAACACTGCTTCTTTGAATGTATGTGATTAATTCAGCTGCTCTCATACGGTTGCTTTTCTTCTGGATCATTTGATATATTATGTAAACTGCTTACTAAGATATCATGTAGTCTGAAGCTTGCATTGTTTCATGGAGAACACTGACAGTCCGGCTGAATTTATAGCCCCGATTTCCAGACGAATGCTGAGGCTTGTTTCAATTGTAATTCAACGTACTGCCTACATCCCTCTGGTTAGAGTGTACGGCAGGGAAACTGTTTATGTTGTGGAATTACTTTCTGACATTGATGCATGAGGAAATTATTCCACAAAACCTGAAAAATACCCGTGCATGCTGCAAGAAATTCAGTGAACTAACCAGGATAAGGGTAACCTTCCAGACTGGCCAAAAGTATGGAAGTCTTTCCAAGGATTTGTGTCATCCAAAGGCAATTGTGTGGTGCTCTGCGAAGATTCCTACAGGACAGTCACACTTGAAATTCCTGCAGATTAGCCTATCATCAAGTCATCAGGATGCTGCTATTTGAATAAACACAGCTGTTGTTTTCCAAGAAATATGGCAAAGAGCAGCAAGGAAAAAAGGGACAATTAGTGTTGCTAAATGCCAAGAAACTCAAGCTGGCATAGTTCTATTTATGAGAGTTTGGCTTTCTGGAAAGCCCTTTTGCAACACTGTGGTTTAACAGAAGAGAAAAAAATAACCTACCTATCCTATATCAGAGTCTCATTCATGTTTTTATAAATTGAATATGGGAATAGTTTCCTGTTTTGGTTTGGTTTGGTTTTACTTTCTAAAATACTTCAGTTTCTCACAGCTCCTGTTTCTGCTCCTGTTCTGCTCTACATTTTAAGCAAAAAAAGGAACATTAATGCCAAAATACTTGATTCCAGTTTGCTTTTCTCACTGTCTCCTTTTATGTCTTCCGGCTTGTTCTGAGTTGAGCTTAGACATGGGAGAGAACTTATCATTTGATTATTCTATTGTCATTGACATGCGTCATAGCAGTTTAATCTCTTTTGTCCTCAATTGCCCAGAATATGGAGGCCGTATTGTATTTTCTCTTGTCTCACAGTAACCAGCAGCTGTACAGATGTCCATCACAGCCTGGACTGAGCATGCATTAGCGTTCCTGAGACTGCAGAGAAATGGGTAGTTTAAAGCCACCTCGTCTGCATTTCCCATCCTCTGATCTTGTGCCAAGGAGAGTTCAGCCAGAAAAAAATCTCAGAAACCAGAAACAAGTATGTATATAAAATCTGTTTGGGAGTCTTACGAGTTAGGCCTGAGCGTACAGATACAATGGGAAACTAATGCATTAGACTTTGTTCTTCAGATGGATTTATTTTTATAATAACTTCTTCTAACTTCTTAGTCCACAGTAAAGAGAAACTTGATTATCTTGGAAATAAAAATGGCCCTCCAGCATTCTTTGTTCTTGATGATGTAAAGATCCAGAGAAAAATTAAATAGGACTAGGGTATTTCTTCAAAAAAATCCCCAGATTACACTTCCATAGCATCTCACTCCAAAAAATCTGCAAGCTCTATAAAAAATGTAGTTAAAGGCTTCTTTTTTTAAGTTTGGGCCTCTACAATATTTTTTTCCCCAAAAATAATACAGCATACTGTTTGTTAGTGCAGCCAGTAGACCAATAAAGGACTTGTCTTGAACATGGAAAGTTATGGTTTAAACGATCTGTTCTTTCCTGATTGCTTTGAGGAACCACTCTGTGTCCAGCTCACGTAAGCTTGCTGAAGTCCCAATTTTTGACATTGAAGGGCCTTGCTTTCATGTTGATAGTTCCAAACATGTCCTACTAAGTGTCCAATTTTGTACAACAGGAAATCTGGATCTTATACAGCGCTCTACCCTTCCTCTTTTAAGCACGATGCACTTCTTCCTACCAAATACCTTATGCAGCCTTTAGGCCAGGGAAACTCTCCCCTAATAATTTGCAAAGGTCGTGATAGCTGGTACTGGGGTCTGGACTCCAAATGATCTTTCAGGGGCTTTCCTCTGTACAGGAGAGGCTCGCTTCAGAGACCTGAGAGAGTGGGGAAAGAGGTTAATTTGGAAAACAGGAAATAGAAGAGTCTTGACGTCATTAAAGGAAAAAAGTAGAGAGAAAATGGGAGAATAATCTCATAATACCCTTATGGACAGTGTGGTGGTCTCACAACAAGGCGTGAACATAGCCTATCAGACAAAATATGGGCAACTGAGACAAGTTAATTTCCTGTGTGTCACTGTGAGGCGTCTCATCTCATACGCTTCAGCACTTTATTTATACTCCAATTTTGGCAACATACGTAGAGCAATTTCCTTAGTAGAGCATTTGATATCCAAACTGAAAATCATCCTGATATCTCTATTCATTACGGGAAAAACAATGCAAAAATGTATTAGACCTAAAAAAGGGACCTTAGAAGTTGCAATAACAAATGTCAGAATTGTCGCAGTGATGGGAGAAATGCAACAGCCTTCTAAAAAGCACTTAGCAAAGGCCTACGTCGGCTATCTAAAACCATGGTAAAATTGCCTTGGGAGACAGAGTTATACCACCTGCGGCCTTTTGGAAGATACCACCTGAATATAGACAGAATTCAGAAGCTGTTAACAATGTTTAAAAACTCAAGTCTGAAAAGCATTGCTTATTTGCAGGCATAAGGTGGTCTAGCTGTTAGTGGCTTTGCCACAGACCACAGTTCAATGTTCAGCTTGCTAAGTAATTAATAAAAGTCTTCTTTTGGGGCACAGCTATGTCCTAGTCTGGCATGAACTGAAAAGAAGAGAAATTGAGTTATTTTCCTTGGACATTACTCAATTGACCTTCCACTGAATAGTCTATCTCTCGCTTCTGCTTTTAAGCTTATTAATACAAATTTCCAACTTCTTCATTCCTGCTAATGTCAGAAAGTGCAGAATAAAAATTTGTATTTGTATCCAGACAAGCTGGCAAACTTTATTCAAAGTAAGAATAGGCAAGCTGATAAAATGAATGATTCATCCTCTGCTGTAGCCACAAGTAGCATCTTTGTTACCTGTTCATTTGTATCGCTTCAGGTGTAATGTCATATGCTCTGGCACTGTAAACCTCTGGAGAGAAGTCCTGTTTGTGAAGTTAAATGGAAGTTCCTGTGAAAGCTTTTCATATTTCTTTTCTGTCACTGTACATTGTGGAACCACACGTTGATGTTGGTCCACGCTTTTGTATCTTAATAACAGCAGCAACCAGAGTTCGTCAATATTTTTGCATGACTGAAAAAATGGAGAACATGGAAGTTAATGAATTAATATATTAAAAAAAGGCAAAGCTATTATCTCTGAAATTCCAGAGTTAGTAAACATGAGCGACAGCTACCTCCGATCTGATTTTTGTGTGGAATTACCAAGTGAGAATGGCTGAAAAAGGTCATTTTATTTGGCACGTTATTCTTTAATGGAACGTGATGTAACGTTCTTGCTGAATACCACCGTGGGATCAACTATTTGGACGCAGCTGCTTGTGTTTTGGGTTTGCAGCACGTAACATGTTGAGAGGATACATGGCTGCTCAGGCGTGGCAGTGGAAATACTGTAGCCTTTCTTGCCAGCTACATCCAGCCTACTCCTGCACTGTCCCCTGTCAGTGCTTACGGTGGTAGATGCATTTCCACTGCTGCAGGGATTTATTATGGCACGGTACAGAGCTCAGCTCGGGAGCGCTTGGCATATGATGTTCAGCAGCATGGGTAGCCCGTGCGTGACTGGAGACCCCTGTTACAACACTTTCTGACCGTCACAGTCTTGTAGGAGTTGGGTGCACATGCTATTTCTTCCAGCTTTTAATTTTCTTACTGGCCGATGCTTGACTGTGTGCAGGAGTATGTCTCCATCTGAACCTGGTTGGCAGGGATCTGTGCTTCGTGCTTACTGCGCACTTTGGGCCATCTAATCTTAAATGGAGCCTGTGAGTCCTAATACAAACAATACAATAAAGAGTAATAATATTAAGTTAAAAGAGGTAAGAATAACAAAATACTTTTTGCAAATATTTTTGAAAATAAGATAAGTGGTATACACTGAGGTAGAGGGAGCCAATTTTGAGTCTAGGCTCCAACAGCAATGATGTGATTTAGATTAATTGCAGTGTTTTATTGCTTTGAATTGAAAACAGCATTTTTACAGGCTAGACAGCAGGTGCAGAATATCTCAAAAGCAAAGATCCAGTTTTCCTGAATGCTTACTAAGTAATAAAAATGGGAAAGGAAAACAAGACAGAAAATTCACTACACAAAGTGAATTTTTTTCTAAATTGAATGTCTTATCCTCCCCCTCATCTTACTTGAAGCATTCACAGGTCTCTAGGGAGCCTATTTTTATCATGATTCACTATGCACCCTAAAGATGCAGATCCAGGTCTGATCTTTGTATAATGTGCCATTTTGAAACATTCAGTTGTGTGGATGAGATTTATTAGGGGCTCTAGAGTACCTAATTGTAGAGGCAAGTGCTCAGCACCATGCTGCAGCATTAACACAGAGCAATTGCTCCAGAGAACCAAAATGTACAATAAGTCCTGTTTATCATTAGCCTGTACAGCAGTATTGCTAAGTACGTTGTTCTACCTTCAAAATAAAAAGAGAGTTTATGAATGAGGCACTTAGAAGTGCGGCAGCTGCCCTCCTGAAAGTACATCATTATTAGTTTGCAACAGCAGCGCTCAGCTTTCTACTGCAAGTTGCTGTTTGTTAATTCTGTAGTGTGCGGTGATAGGAGTCTATCATGGATATTCTTTATGCTGCTCAGCACTGACAGTGCTTTCTTCCAAATTTAGCCAAGAATTGTTCACCCTGATGTTATTAAATGCTGAAAGGCACACATTTTCTGTCTCTTTCTTTGGATAATCCTAAGTACGTGGTGCTGTGCGGTCTGAAACAGCGTTTTGGTTTTTCAAAGGCAAAGAGTACATAAGCTGATGGAGCGCTGTGTGGCGAGCTGTCGATTCCCCATATCCTTGGCTTGGGAAGAATATGGCGTTATCAGTATGCTGCCTCTGAGATCCCTTTAGGGAATATGCTTAGAAATACATACCACGTAGGAGCAGGACAGGCTGTTCTGCAGCAAGCAGCGGGCTCTCGGGGTCTTCTGGAATAGGCTGAGAAAGGCAGGGAAAGCTCTGGGCTGTGCTAGTGACGGGGAGCAGCAGCACACCTGATGGAGGTCGGGCTTTCCAGGATCACTCTTCATCTGGGAAATTCAGCATCGTCAGGTGTTACCCAAGGTGCTTGCTTTTCTTGCTCGCTCAAGAAGTTTTCATTTTGTTTCAATAAATGAAAGAGCAAATGCTTCCTGTTGCATTTGGAAATGTAAATTCATCAGTAGTAACAAAGAGAAGAAGCATCTGGGCTTTATTTTGGCAGCAGATACTACAGAGAGACCTAAAGAGAAGGGAAAGGGGCCTAAATATAAACAAACCTTTGTTATTTTAAATAACAACATGATTTTGGTGTTTTTCAAGAGCTGACTAACCAATTAGTTTCCTTTATTTTCCTTACCATTAATTTCCAGGTTGGCTTCATGTATTTCATAAGGCTAAGAAGAGAAATCCCTTATCTTGGAGGTAGGAATCGGTCTGAAAGACCCACACAGGAATATTAAGAATGGCTGGCTCAGCTAAGATGTCTAGACCTTTTTGTGTCTGGTAATTGAACTGACTGCTGAGCGGGCAGCTGCCTGTACTGTTCGTCAGCTGCCGTGGCTGCGGTGATGGCCAACAGCTGCCAAAACCCTCCTCTTTCTCTGGAGGTTTCTACCTGTTCCCGGGACATGCAGAGGAGGCACAACGGCCCTGTATGTACATTGCATTCAAATGCAAATAGAGAAATTAACATCGACACTCATTTTGCACAAGATAAAAGGTGGTGAGATGTTGGCCAAGGATTCTGCTCAATTTGATTCAATTTCTGCTGTTGCTGTAGATTTCCTGTCTGGCTTTATGCAAACCCTTTTAGGTTTTCGAACTCAGGTGTCCAATGAAAGCTTTTGGTGCTTCCCATGCCTGAAAATCCTACTGGTCGGATTTTTCATTTCGCTTTGTTATACAGAAGCAGATACACCTCTGCCGTTCATGGATACCATCCATCTGCGCCAACAGATGGAGCGTGTAGAGTCAGGTGAGCTGCACCAGCGCAAGGCTGACTCCAGGTGCACAACCCTCACCCTAAGTCAGTAGATCCCGACAGTGGAGTAAAAACGCTTTCTGTTTTTAGTTCTTTGCTTTTAATGAGATTTACAAGAAGGCAGATATTACCCAGTAGTTCGGTGTCTTCGTGAAAAGGCAGCTGGGAAAGGGCAAGCAAACTCTCTTATTTTAGTGTTTATTGCATAAGGTAAGCACAGGAAGCAAAGAGAGATATCTGAAGAGGAGAGATTTATCCCACACAACACTGCCAACGAAGCACAGTCTGGTAAGGGCACACAGGGCTCTCTTGTTCCTGCCGTGCTATAGATAGGTTCTCCTATCTATAGTAGGAGAATTAGGTAATTTTATATAGATTTAGGTATAAAGTATGAAGGTTTGTTTAGTGTAGATGATTACTGGAATGGCTGGAAAACTAGGTTTCATTTAGTTGTGACACTCTGAAATATTTGTTATGTGAATGATTGAAGTCTCTTGTCATCATTTGTTTTCCTCATAACCCTGTCCTTATGCTAGTCCTATTTACATTTTTAATGTGCTTATTTGTGTAGCAGCAGAGTGAGAGCGGGTCTCGTTCAAGGCAGGTTTTTTTTTTTCTTTCGACTGTTTGTAATTTTCTGGTGTTACAGATCAGGTTGTAGTTGTTGGCAGTGATGCATGCAGAGAGGCAGAAGACCCAGATTTTTGTTTAGCATTTTTTAAAGAAGAAAAATATGTTTGGCATTTTAATTTTCTTAAAACATTCTATAGTTTGTTACATCTTGCTCATTCATAATGTAAAGCTAGGGAGAGTTTGATACCATATAAGTAGTTTCTGAAGGCTCATGGGTGAGGAGTATTTGTGGAGTATTAGAGACTGTAATGTCTAGGTTATGATAGAGCAATCAGGAGTGTTCAGGAAGGTCCATTTCATGCCATGAATTTAGAATGTGAAAAATTTTGTATTTGATGGAGCGGACTTTTTGCTGGTGTAAATTGCTGTACTTCCATTGACTGCAGCATTTTGTACTGGCTAGAAACCCATTGCGGTATGTTGAACTTAGTTTTGTGGTCCTGTCGATGCCAGACTATTCCAAGTTAGGCAAAGGAAATGATCCCTGCTATGAGGTTGTCTAACTTAGGTTTTTATTGAAGCTATCTTATAATGAGATTGGTAAAAGGCAGTTGGAGGATTGAAGAGGAGGCAAGTGGGACAAGGAGAAAGTGCTGTAGCCGTGAGGTAAACCCTACTCTGATTTATTCATCTGCCCACGAATGAAAATATTTAATCTGAGGGTAGATGGCAGGACATCCAAGTCCCTTGAAAGCAGTACGAGATGAATTATGGACAGGAACAAGGAAAAGCAGCGGGACTCTAGTTTTGCTTCTTTATTACTGTCCCCACCTTCACCTTATAAGTGAATATATTTTTTACAAATACATATTGCAAAATAAATCTCCCAAATGGAAAGATCGTTGTATGTTTTTAGTGCCTTAGTAATGCCTTTCGCTTCTCTGTGCTGCCTCTCCCATAGATCTGAGAGTGCTTATAAAGCAATCGTCACAAAGATCTGTGTGAGGCGAGGAAGAATCCTCCCCGCTTGGCAGATGGGGACTCGGAGCCACAGATGGGGTTTCATGACTTAAGCAGAGAGGCAAAAGCCACGCGCGGCGACATCGCCGAACCTAGAACATCTCATCTCTCCCAGATCCTTCCCAGCCCTGAACCAACACCGCAGTTACACGTGTTAGGGCAAAACTAAGTCAGGAAAACGATGAAGTCATGCCTGTGGCTGTTGCTGATCCACAGTGCTTCTGTGTGATTTCCCCTAGCGAGTCTGCAACTTCAGCGGGGCTGCGTCGCAGGGAGGAGGGCGGCAGGGGCTGAGGAGCTGACAAGACATCTTCGACGTTAGACAAGTTTTTACCTTTTTTTGTGCTAGAATTTTGCTTCTCTTGTGGAAGAACATCAGATGCTGAAATGTGGTTTATTCTCGTACAGACTAAAGGAGGCTCTGTCATCCTGTCTGGTAGTTATCAAGTCTCCAGGAGGAGAAGGTGGTTGGAAATGAGGCAGGTTTCCTTCAGAAACCCTCCAGGGTTCTGGTTGTACTTGGCAAAAATTGGACCTTACCTGTGAAATGTTCTGATTTCCTGGAAGTGGCGAGTTTCCCAAATTTCAGCTTTTTGTCTATTAAATGTGGAGAGCGATACCTTCCTACCACGCAGTGTACTGGGAGAAAAAATGCACGAAAGGCTCTGAGAATCTCAGAAACCAAAGTAATAGGGAAGGGGGGGGGGGGGGGGGGGGCAGTGCCTCAGATATTCTAAATAGGCTGTATCTAATGGCAGCTGTTTAAAGGTAGATAAATCACTTCTATCTTTCATTAGCAAACAAAATTTCAAGCAGGTTTAAGAACTATAAAAACTGGTGGCAAAAGGCAAACATCCCTCAGTCTCCCAAGAAACCCAGGCAATTACTTTGTCATTTGTGATTCTTGTCCTTTAACATACTTCCTTGTGGAGGTCAGGCCAGGCTTCCTTGTTGAAATTCTTACTGATTTCTTACTGGGAAGGAATGGTGTCTTAAGCGGTTCAATTTTCAGGGAGCGTTTGCCATGTAATGGACAGAGGTCTTCTCCATGAGTGATGACTATTTCATCTGCTTCACTTCCTAGGAGGTATGTTTGTATAAGTGTGCAGGAATTAAGTGATTTATTTTTTAATGCGTTGGCGTAAGAAACACATGCATTACGTTGAGTAATAGCGGTTCTGTATCATTTTACAAAACAAATGAGAAATAGTATGCTTTAGAACTAGATTTAGCATGTCAGAATTGAGAGCTCATTTTATATTCGAGTTTGAAGATATTATTAAACTTTGCATTGCTGTGAATTATGTATCAGTCAGCACATTATCAAAATAGCAGCATCTTGAAATACTTATTGAACAAACATGAAAGTAGCTTCTTAGAGTACGTATGAAGCATCTTTACCCAGCAGAGAAAAATACAAGCTTTCTATTTTTCATGTAATAAAGGGCAAACAGACGCAATAAATAGCTGCTTTTGGGAAACGTGATATAATATTCACGAAAGTCAGCATTCTTGGAAAAAAAAAAAAAGAAAAAAGAAAAAAAGAAAGTCTAAAAACTCAGGATACAATAGCATAAACCTCCATCGAGACCGTTTGTGATACAATAAAGAAATTCAGTCTTTGTCAATCATAGGGAGGTTTTTTTGTGGCTGAAAGATCTCAGGAAGCTAAGATTCACCAAGTGCTTTGGGAAATGCTCCGAGTTTATTAAATGAGGTGGTGATGAAATCAAAGAAAAGATGATTTTTTGTAAAACACGTTTTTAATTATTTCCATTCAGTATTTTAAACATTTTTTGTAATCTTTTTTGGTACATTTTTGTTGCAAGGACCTCATTTGATACTCTGTGAAGATAATGGGGTAATCTAATACTAAACAAAATGGTAACAGCATGAAGTCATACCTCAGTGAGCGCTCAGCTGAGTCCTCATGCTGTCACACTTTCTTAATGTTCCTTTTATTACAATAACCTACAAGTTACCCAGAAGGAGGTCCCTGTTTGCTGGGGACTGTGCAAACACAGAGTAATAAATGTTCCCTGTCATGCAAAAATGTATGGCTTATGGGGATAAGGCAGCAGAAAGGTGGAGTGAAGAATGAGATAGCAACAGTCAGATGTTTTTTGTGTGCTTGGGGGACAAAAGGTCATAAGTCATTAATGAAGGTACTGGTTAAGTAGAAGGAAAAGAGCAGTAGATGAAGGGCAGGCAGGAGGGAAAGAAGAACCAAAAGGACACTTCTCTTCTGGCACTGCCACAGGATACAGCATCGTCTGGGGTCCTTGCACTGCTCCCTAATGCCACGTGAGAGAAGGAAAAGAGAGGGTACCCTCATATGGGTGGTCTTCTCCGTGGTGCTCCAGTAGATGCCCATTTCAGTCCCTTTCTTCAATCTGTCCCTTCTTTGAAGCAATGACATAGATTCAATTTATTTATAATTGCTATTATTAAAAGCAACAATTTATACTAGTTGCAATGCAGCTCGCTGCTATAAGCATACTTTTACTACAGAATATTACTCAGTCACTGGTTGTTTAAATTATCTCTTTCAGAAAATAAGTGACTGTGATCGGACATCCAGTTCTCGGGATGTACTGCTGAATACACATCTCGAGGTCTCTTTTCCAAAGCAAAGGTCTGAAGGACTTACCAGCGCTAACGTGCTTGCAGGCATCGTTAGCCCTCGTAGGTAGCTGGGGTAGCGGCGTTAGCCCTGCTGCACTGGGTGCAGGCTCAAGCTACCCTGGCATCTGTAAAAATCTTCTGGCAGAGCGTAGGCATCCCTGAGGTCCCTGGCAGTGTTATGGAGCCTGTCCAAGGGAGGGTAGCTTTGTCACTGTAATTATATCTAAGCTTAGGCCTTTGCAAAACAAAGTGGTGTCAGGACCAGTCTGTCATGCTTTTCCAGTAAAAGTAAATAAGGAGAGTTCCCTTCTTGCATCTTTACATGGTGGAATATGCTTGGAAAAAAATCTTATCTTATAATGATTATTATGGATACTTGTTCTAAGTAATGCTACAAAGCACACCTGTTTCTGATATCACTCCTGCCCATGAAACATACGCCAACCCTGGTCAGTAGGTATCAACAGACTTGTTTCAGTGGTAGAACCACTGTAAGCCACTGGAGACAGTAAACGATCTTATAATCTGATTTTATCTCACCTCCGTATTTATATAACAGCCCTCATTTTGTGCTTGTAGGAAGCAGTGCTAACAACAACTTTGGTAAGCGTGACAGTATATGCTAACAACAAATGCGTAAAAACATTCCTTCGGCTAATTGGTGACCTGTGACTTGTCCAGTGTAAGTATCCTTACAGGCACCGAACTACATGTAGACAAAGCCATGCTGTCATTTGGTGTAAACTGATCTGATGGTGCTAAAGCATTTGGAGCTGTGCTGATTTATTGTAGCAGCTGAGGATCTGGAAATTGTAATTCTTAATGTTTTTCATCATTTATAACGTTACTCTGACCAGCAGGAGCAAACTAATATATATGAGTTTCTTAGTAAGATGCTGTCATCTCTGGGGAAACATAAGGGAGGCTGCTGGAAGGTGAGGAGCCTGGGGGACCCTGCCAGCTCCGCTCCCCTGGGACCGGAGCAGCTGGACAGACCTATGGACATGGCTACTCGCACTCCAGTTGGGCTAACCCAGGTACCAACACCGCAGTGAATATGTCCCAGTACACGTGTAATAAAAAAGATCACTGAATTTGCATGAAATCTTTCAATACTCTTGGGTTAGTCCTGGCTTGCTCATCTCCGCTGCTATTTTGCCTCCATACGAGGCACAAATGTTCCATCCACCGCATTTGAAAGTGACTGATAGATCCATTGACTTTGATCCAAAAGCAATTGCAAACCTCTATAAACACTCATTTCGTGGCAGCCATCATCACTATCACTTCTCATCCTTACCTACTCTAAAGCTTTCTGGTTATCTAAAGCAGCATTTAGAATCACATCGAAATGATTGTAATCAATGGTATTTATGGACCAGTCTGTACTAGTAAGACATCCCAGCAATTTTCAAACATGTTGCAATATGAAAAGGTTGCATTTCAAACCTTCAGTTGTTATGCTGGGCTTCTAAATACTCGTTTCACCCCTCCTATAATAATAGAAATGCTGGACACAGGGCAGACAGATCCAGAAATTTAGCATGTCTTTTCTGTAAGCTAGTAAGAATATCAACATGCTTAATCAGTGTCTTTTATTGTTTGTAGGCCTTGTGACCTCATTAATATTACCAATTAGAAATTAGTGATTTCTTTGTTAATATTACCAGTATTAACAATAAATTATTGCTAAATTAAGAATATTGATTAGAATCTCTTCCATTGACCAGTAATAGTAATTGATATTTTGTGGCTCACATTCTTTTCCATTTTGCTTGTGATCAGCAAAATACGTTGTCTAAAATATTAGTTATTCTTGCATACGTATTCTGTACATACAGGTCTCGGTCCATGATCTGATGATAATCACGCTTTCAAAACATTAAGAAAATGTTTGCCTATTTAACTTCTGTCAACTTTATTTGTTAACTTTTTTGTTTCCTTTTGAAAAGCAGATGAACTGTAGTTTGAAATAGGTCTGTTGAAGTTCTTCATCTCTCATTTAGGTATCTAAGAAATATTTGCAAAAAAAAAAAAATCCCAAGTTAAGCCTGTTGTTCCCTAGATCAACTTTCAGGGAAAGTAAGAAGTGCAAATACAGCTTGCCATTTCATGAGAGGGATTTTTTTTTCTGGGTCTCAACTCTTCCCTGAAGCAACAGAAATGGGGAAAAGGATCCTGAAGCTTCTTGACATTTGTAAATTCACTCTTATTCATCTTTCTATCTAAGATTTCTCAGCTGGATGACAAATGTGTGTCATCCATGGAGTTATGTTTTTTAGACGTCTCCATTTATTGGATGCTCCAGGGTGTTTGGATTCAATTGGAACTTACAGCTTGTCTATGTTTTATTTGCATAATAAGGTTATGAATGACAGAGCAGCTACAGCCAGACGTGTTGGCTCCAAAGACTGCAATTTAAGCTGGGAGTATTTTGCAAGAGTGAAAAAAGAATGGGAGTGAGAGAGTCTGATCACGTGTAAAAAAGTTATAGAAGGGAAACACCATTCTGTAATGTTTATGGCTGTCTGACATAAGATTTCTGGACTGACATGGTTATATGCAGCCTGAATCCAGGTCACCTGCATTTGGACGCGCTCTGGTGAGCTGTAGTAGTATATAAACAGGTTCAGGGAGACAAAGAGTTTTCCAAATTTGATGAGACTTTGAATGACTGCTGTCATCTTTGTAGCAGCAGATAAGGCTCCTGAATGGTCCTACTCAGGAAACTTAGCTTGTCAACCTGCATCGCGCATTGGCTTGAATATGAAGCGACTCTTACCTTTAGGAATCAGAAACAGGTAAGAGGAGACCCACAGGCTCCCATCCCAGACCCAATGTATGTTTTCACAGTCTGTCTGTATAGTCCCGTAGCACATCCCCAGCCCATCTCATCTCCCCTGCTGCCTGCCTTATTTCACTAAGAACAGAGATTAAGCCCCCTCCCCTAAAAAATCGGTGCTCGCACATACACACCCATATATATACAGCATATACTTCAGAGAGAAGAGACATTAGTCTTTTAGTGTTTTTAACTTACATGTATGGCCTGAATTGCATGTGTGTTAGACCTACGTGGAGAACAGTTTTCTATATATTCCAAAATACTTCATTTTTCTCCATAACTCCCAGTCTGTGGCAATTCAGTCGTGAACCTGAGGAACTCTGGACATTTGCACATGATGTTCCCAAGAACCTGTATCGAATGGGTCGTTAAAGTGGTGTTTCATGTCCTTCAAAACTATCAGTTTCCTAGACTGTCCATTTGAGAGACAGCTTCTGGTTTGTGTGAGCTGAATTACAGAGACAGAAAAATATACTTAAGCTTCAGCGTTAGTCATTGTTTCAGCCAGTGCAGTTCACTGTCCTTTGTGGGCTGTGTTAGCTGGCTGGCGTCATCCCTAAGTGTGCATTATCTGGTACCCAAGATCACTGGTTTTGTAGTGCAGGAATGCAGCATTTTTTTATATATTTATTTTTTTGAATGCATACTTATCAACGTGAAATTGGCAAACATTATATGCAGATATATAGAGGGCTTATTTTTGAAGCTAGCTCTTTTATACTCCAAGAGTTAATTCTGATGTACAGAGCCAATGAGAGCTTCTCGGTGATGATTTACAGATTTATTGAACCATGCACTTTTATTTCTAAAATGAATATTTTTCAATCTACATCAGGTAAGTTCTCCAGTTGTGCCATTCTGATAATGGACATCTCTGTATAAAAACAAGACATCGATAGAATAAAAGATTTTTCTTAATATCTCTGATAGTAGAGGCTATTGATTATACACGATGGTCACATCAGGCAGTGCATTTTTAGATGATTACTTCATGCCTCAGGTGATGCAATGTACCATAAAGATGATGGATGGTGCTTTGCACTTCTAGTACCTTCCAAGTGAAGCCTGAATAATCTCTGTGATTTTCTTCCTTACAGCAATACCGAAACTGTTGGCCTTCTTCTGAAACAATAGAAATTGTCCAAGTGATCTAAGCTGTTAAGTGCTGTCTTGCGTAATTCCTAATAACTACATTTATTTTCCATTGATTAAATTCTTTCTTGTGTAGCTTCTTCAGGCAGAGCAGTATGTTAGCAGACATTATGGAGTTAGTAAACACTATAAAGTGTGAAAGCATTTGCTGCAGGAGCTGTAGTCTAAACATTACAGGAGAAAGCAGGATTCCAGATCTAGTCTTGGCTTTGCCTCTGAATATGATTGTAACCTTGGGCAAAGCTCTTAAGTTTGCCTCTCCTTAGTTGATTTAATTTGTGCAGCAGGATAATGAGACTTAGCTAGTATCATCTTTTATTTTTTTTGCTAGGACCTTGGCGGAGGGAGGGTGGGGGGGATCAGGAGAAGCTGGCTGGGCGGCTGGCTGGAGGATGGAGACGGGAGCATGTGCTGCAGCTGGCACTGCACCGGAGGGGAGCAGGGCAGGAAAAGGGCTCCACACCTCGCTGCCGGAGCTGACTCTGGAAAAGTTCATTATGCAGACTTAGTCTTCATTGAGTTGTGCTGCTTGACCCTGTGTTTAAGGGCAGCTTGAAGAAGAAAACATGTGAAACGCCAGCAACCAGCAGAGCGTGATCCAGGGAGAGATGTGTTGCCATAGACTGACACATAGCTATTTGGAAAACTTGGGGAAGCTACCGTAATAAATTACTAGGGGTATGCTGAGCTCCTACCCAGGACTGTCACCCTCTCTCCCTAGCATCACTTTTTATTCCTTACATATTAACATTAAAGTACTTGCTCCAAGAAATCCAGTTAACTATGTGTTTAAGACGGGTCTGCCTCCCATCCATCTGTTTTTTTCTCGGTTTCACCATTATGCTATCCCCACTGGGATGGTAGATTTACAGATATTAAAGAAATTAAAGGCTTACTTCATTTTCCAATCCATCTTTTGGCAAACGCAGCAGTGTTCCCCATTCTGCATGTATGAGGGCACTTGCCCAGTCATGTTTTAAAGAATGGGGATTAACTGCTTACTTGGGAGATTGTTTGAAGCTGAAACATTTCACTGTCAGGAAGTTGTTCTTCAGATTCAACCTGAATTATCTTTCTTAATTTAATCACATCACTCCTAGCTATGCCCAGTGCGTTGCACTAAATCTTTCCTTTCCATTCTTTCTGTTTACATCCTTCATGTGTGTGTTGACAGATATATTGCCCATAGGTATTGCTTGGCTTGACTATATGTATTTAATTGAAATGCTTCTAATTATTCCTCCCATATCCACCTCTATAGCCCCTGCTATGTTTTTCTTTTACTTTTCTTTTTCTGTGCCTAGTTTGCCAGTAGCTTGCTGGTTAAAATTATTTCTGAAAATGTGTTCGATGCCCAAGTTTGGGGAAAACCAGAGCAAGGGAAGGAGGCCACATTTGTTATCAACACGAACTGGTAACTGTAATTTTCTGAATTCTTGCAGAGCTTTGGTGCATATCTGAAATAATTATCCTCACTTCTGTTTTCATAATCTTCTGGCTTGTCTGTGGATTGTCATTTGGAGTGTTTATGGGCTAAAACTAAAGGCTTTCACTGAAAAATTTCAAAGTGGGTTGAAATGTCTCTCGTAATACAGTTTGAATCACTGCCATTGTACAGCATTAGCCACAGCACCAGCTTCTACACGTTAAGCTGATTTTTTGATCTAATATTCCTCTTTTTCCTCTTTGCCTACAGGGAGATCTAGAAAGGTTACTCTACTGCTATCGAAAGCCAATTAGTAGAAAACTTGATTATTTCATTGTCACTGTTCATTCACTGCTTATCTTTTGTTGGCTTTACTAATCCT
The DNA here is from genome assembly GCF_947461875.1 of Haliaeetus albicilla. Classification (NCBI taxonomy): domain Eukaryota; kingdom Metazoa; phylum Chordata; class Aves; order Accipitriformes; family Accipitridae; genus Haliaeetus; species Haliaeetus albicilla. Next base: position 3,691,499 of record NC_091486.1, read on the forward strand.
TATCAGAGGGAAGCCGGAGACCCAACACATTGTAGGACTCAGCACAACTCCTCACGCAGTTCTAGTATACCTCAAGTCCCAGAGGACTTGCCAGTCAGTAAATTAGAAATAAGCGCTATAGGTGGTATGAGATAATTTTACCAATGCTAATTGGGAAATAATAGTTAAGGACTGAATGCTCTGCAAACTAATCTAGTTTATATTTATGCTTTGATATCAGGTGGCAGATACCTTTGATTATTGTACATGGGTGTCTATGATAGTTTAAATGTCCAACCTCTGGCCAGCAAAATGTGTGATAGCTTTCTATTGCACCAAAAAATTGCTTTCTCTATGGACTGACATTCAAAGATCCCAACGCTCTGTAAGAGCTTTAAAATCCATAGCCTGTTACCTCCAGTTATTTTGTACAGGACCTGGCCAGAATGACAAAAACATGACCACTGCAACTCTGCTTCTCTTCGCTGTTTTCACAAATCGCTCATACTGTGTGCATAGAGCTACGTGACAGAAGATGCTAGGTTGGGTTGAATGAAGAGAAGTGTGTGGAAAACCATTTTTCTTCCCTGCTTCATACTGAAAAGATCAGAGATCGGAAAGGATACCACTGTTCCACTTAAAAATGAGAGAGGATCTGCTGTATTGAGAAACTACCCACAGTAAAGCAAGTCTGAAAGCTCATGTCCAAACTGTTATTGAGTGGTATTAACAAGCCGTAATTTATCATTTTATTGTGGACTCAGCATGCCGATAAATACAAAATGCTTCAGTTCATTTCAAACAATCACACAATTTCCTTTGCATTGCTGCGAAATGAATCCTTGACAAAACGATTTACTGACAGTGCCAGTCACTGTCTAACTGTGGGGCTGCTTGGACATCCTCTCCTTCAAAGTGACTGATACCCTGCAGCATCTACAACAGAACAAACAACTTTGCTAGACAATGCAAAAATATCTTGACAAGTTCAACCGTTTTACTTTAACCCCTTGAGCACCATCGCACCATGTATTGTGCATTTGTGGGCTTTGCCGCAGTGCAGCAGGGTAAAGATAGCAGAACCTGGTGTGCCTCGGTAGGTGCCAGTTTTTAAACATATGCTCTGTAACTTCTGAAGTTGGGAAATTTGTTCAGCATAGCAAAATCGCACTACTTTTCAACTCAATTTCTAAGTTGTCAGGGAGGGAAACTGTGGTAGATTACTGAGAGTTATTTTGGATTTAGTTGAGACTTTTAACATTTTTGAATTGAAATTATGCAAAAATCTGAAGATTTGAGTTTAATGTATTGTTTATTCAACAGTAATTTTTTTTTTCTAGTGAAATTGCTGTTTCTGTCAATAATATTTTGTTCTATGTAGTATATGGAGGACTTAATATTGATTCAAGTTCTGCCCAGGTAGGCTCTGAAAGAACACATTGCAATTCCACATCCCAAAGAAATCAGGGCAGATCCTTAAAAAATCTTAAATGCTCGACTCTCCTGTATATCAAGGCTTAATGTTTTAATTCTTCTCAAGCAAGTTCATTGCAAAGTATGAACACGTATGTTAACATTTGACCTCCAGATGGTAAAGAGCTTTCCACTTAGAGGCATGAAGTCTAAAAACTAGAGTTCAGTGCATTCAGAAATGCAACAATTTTCAGTAATACAATACATTTAAAGAAGGAAATACCTTTGTTACTTTGCAGATAAAGTGGTCTGTGGGGAACCTAAATAACATTAAGGAGCCAGGCCCTAGTCTAAAGACAAAAAGCTTGGGATTTGGTAGGGGCAAAGGAGGAAAGCCATGTCAAGTGACAGATATGGGGAGTGGCTTAGGCCACCCCTACTTCCATCACCCTTAAAACAGCCCACAGATCCCACTGTACTTTAAGGGCATCTTAAAAAGTGCTGTCTTCCTTTCTGCTACCTTCTACCCCATGAGGTCTGGCCAAAAAAAAAGAAAACAAAACCCTCAAAAATCCCAAACCCTAAACCAAAGTAACAAAAAATCTTCAGGGAGAATGCAGCAGACATTTCTGCCAGTGGGAGAACCTGCTTAAGACACCTGGAGAAGCCTCTTTTGTTTTTCCTGGACTTTTTCTGATCTGAGCTGTACTTTAATCCCGTTTTTCTTTCATCTTCTCCTCTTCACCTCAGGTTCCTTCCACCCCCTCTGCTCCTTTCTTTGAGCCTTTTCTTGCCATTGATTTGCAGAGGAATGCCAAGGCATTTTGGCACAGAAGGAGAGTGCAGATGCCTCCGAGATGCCGCCGGGAGGATGCAGTGAGATGGGAGCTCTGAGGATCCTCGTGCCCACCTTGGGTAACCCTGGTGCCGTAATTGAGGTGCCAGTCATCTGGGTTAATTGTGCGCTGTGGACTCAAACTCAAAGGCATACCTCTCTCACGGTGCCTCCTATAAATAATTTGTATGTATATATAGAAAAAACCTCTGCGTTTAATCTCATCTCTTTACTGGTGCTTATTTGTTTATTTATCCTCAGGTGCTCAGCTCCCTGCAGTAAAACCAGCCATTTCCTGAATGTCAGGTAATATGTAAATGGTGGCTGCTTTTCCTTTCAAATTAATTCATCGTTATTTTCGTTTTATTTTTCTAAAATAGAAGCAAAAGATTGCTATCGGTGACTATGAAAATCTTGGAGTAACTCTGTAGCAGTTTAGGCCTGGAAATAGCTTTTTGGGTCAACAGCCTGAGAGTTTGCCCTTCTTCTCGCCAGGAACCTTTCGGTGCTGGAAGTGAACAGGGGATTTCTGACAGTCTGTGGGCAGCCGCTCTGCCAGGCAACCTCCCAGCACTTTCTAGTCAATACTACTTTAAAATCCAGGTGAGCTGTTTCCTACCCAGAGTGACAATTGTTAGTGGCCAGGGAAGGAAAGCCGGCGTCTGATCGCTGAAGTGCTGCGCTATGTTTAGTTGTGTTGTGTCATGGCATTTGTCCTGTCATGTCCGATGCAACATGTTCAAGTGCAGCAAAATGTGACCCGACAGAACACTTTACGGCAAGCTGGAATGCTTTTCTCTTTGCTAATGGAAGAACATACATTTGGGGAGCAAAAATCACAGAACAGGTTGTTTCCCATCCTACTTTCATCTGAAAGAGAGAGCTCCTCCACATTTCCTTCCCAGGTTTTTACAGTGTAACTTCATTGCTCTGTTTCAGTTATCTGAATGTAAAATTTTATTCAATGTATATACTAATTTCTGCTGATTCTCCAGTTCTCCACCCCAAAAAATCCATCTTGGGTCTTACCGCTATCCATTCTGCTAATCCATTCGGCTACCACAGTCATTGCTTAAAAACTAATGGTAATACAAAGATTGCTGCTTTTAAGGTGAAATATATTTGTCTTTCTCGTCAGCTGAGATACAGATGGGTCAGTTGAATTTTTCCCCGTCAGATGATATGTGTTTACTGTGCACTGGACACTATTTAGAGACACACGAGTTGCAACAATCAAGCAAGTCTTGGATGAGATGTGTTGTAGCAGGTCAGGGCAGCCCTGTGGTCTGCCCGGGCAAAGGAAAAGTGAATCCTGCAGCTTCTCCCCACAGGAAGACAAGGTCCTGTTTTCCTCCCCTTCTCCTCCACTCTCTTCTCCACCTTCCGTGCTCCAGCACTTGTCAGATCCTTCACGTGTGGTTTTAGCCTGGCAGAGAACTGTTTCCTTTTTAGCTCTCCACTGGCTTGCGCGTTGACCTGGTTCATGGGAGAAGTCCAGGAGGCTGCAGGGAAGGGAGGGAAGAGGAGAACCGGGCTACTTATGCTGTGTTCCAGCAGCACGAATCTCCTCAATCAGCTTTGCTCTTGCATCCCAGCAGGACTCATTAGCTGAGGAAGGAGCAATTACTGCTTGTTGCTTCTGGGACCTGAGCGCTCGTGTCCAACCATTTTGCTGCCTTGTGTAGTGTAGAGTCATTGGCACAAGTTGGTGGTGGAGCTCTCCCGACAGCCGGCAAATACCCCGATGCTCCAGCCTGGCTTCCTGTGGCTTGAACAAAGTTTAAAACAAAGGACCACAAGAGCAGTGAGAAGCATGGATTCACTTGCCTCATTAATTTGTTTTAATCTGCATTGTTATGAAGTTTGACAACATGGGAAGGATCTCTGTATATTGAAATACAACTTTCATCTGTTGTCAGCTCAAACATTCATCTGACAGGTCTACCCACAATTATAAAATTTCTGGGATTCTTTTATTTGTTGTCTTGTTCTACCACTTCTGATGATTATTTATCTGCCAGTATCAATAAAAACAAAAACTGAGATTCATGCATTCTGATGTGAATCTAGAAGCTGGGAGTTCGCCCTCCCTCTGTAGTGGTGTTCAGTGGAGTAATCAGCCCTTAACAGCAGCACAGGCTATATATTTTAACGTCTTGGTCTATAATTGAGAAGAAAGAGCAAACATTTCAGAAATGCAGACTGACAAGTACCTTGGCTTCTAAGTCCTCAAAGATCGTCACGTGGCTGCAATTTTTTAGCTTTCTCGTGGTAAACATGCTGTTTTGTCTCTTTTTTTTCCCATTTCTATAACTCTAGTAAATGGCTTTATAATTGCATGAACTTTCAGTGGATACTGGGTAAAAACCTAGGTCCTACTCCATGTAGCGGATGAGTGGGTGGCAACAGAATGGTCTTTCTTTAGTAGTTTTGGTGAAGCTTTTTGCTTCCTTTCATGCAACGTGTAGCACACAAAAAATAAGTAGCCATGCTGATCAGAGAATTTTTGCTTTGGGAGATGCAAGGGGCCCAAAATGTTTTGAGAAGATCAAGTAACCTGGGAGAATAAGTAACTAGAAAAATTACAAGGTAAAGGCAATTGATTGGTAAGCAAAAGGCTGGGAACTGGGGGACTGACAGTGATGGGGTTATTTGGTGTTTATGGCCAGGCTGATTGCGGTGACTGATTGACTGACTTTTTCAGAACACCTCAGGTGCCTCCTTGTGTCCATCCAGCCTTGCTAACTGCTGCGGATGGACTGCCCGCACAAACCCGTTTTGATGTTTTTGCTTTAGCTCTGTTTGACTAGCCCCATCAGCCTCAGTGTAGCAATGCGTGGGTCGTTAGTACAGTTAATCATCCCTAATTGAAACAATACTCTAAATGAGTCCTTGTGAGTCTCAGTGGTGGGAGGTGCTGGCAGTTCTCTTCCAGTTTAGTTTGTTTACAGACTTCCAGAAGCATCATTTACAAAGTTCAGAGGCATATTGATAAATCCCCTCGCTGGTTCAGTAGTGCTTCAATCAATCATCAAACTAACAGCATCAACATTTTTCCTGGGCTATTATCATCACTTCAATTGCTGCAGCAATATATTCTGCACCAATAAATCAAGAGTGATCATTTTAGATGGGCAGAAACATAAACAGCATTTAAAAAAAATATATCTTTTAGCAATCTCCTTTCATCTTTCTGTTGGGTTTTTTTATGATATAAAAGTAGGAACTTTTTCTGTGTTTGTCTTCGTTTCCTCATTGGCACAAAAGACAATCTGGTATTTTCCAATTTTTTTTACCAGCCAGTCAACAAGCCCCTAGCTAGCACGTTCATTTCTCATTTTTCATTTACCTTTTTCTTCTTTGCTGCTCATTTCAGTAAGTGTGGAATGTCCTTGTGTTAAGAAATGGGTTGTATTTCCTCAGGCAACAGGTGCTTATCTCTTCGGTTACAACATAAAACTGACAAAGCAGCTCACATATCTAACAGCTATCGCATGAGAATATGAAACCTTTCTCCCCTTTAGTGAGTACTTTACTTTTTTTTCAGGCAAGCTGCAGCTGCAACACCTGAGTTATTGTATGGCGAGACTTTCTGTGGGTTATAGTTCCCTACTACATTTTCCCATTACCAACACAAGAAATGTATTTATTCTTTACGTCATGGGCACACACTAGTTTTCATGAAAGATTTTTATGTGCCGAGTCTTGTGTTCTCGCCTTTTCAATACATGTGCATAGTTAAAGGGGTTTTCTTAATTTCCTGTTTTAGACTTTCCTCAGAGATTGCTTGTTATGTTTTCCCTTCCTTATAGTATACAAATATGTCTGCTGGCTGGAAATAGTAAGACTAGTTTTCGCTGAAAGTTGGCAACTCAGGTGATGACAATTGGCTCACTCTCTGCGTTACCCAGCTGTAGCGTGTGTTGACTTCAGTGCCAGATGGCACACCACACACGTATAATAAGATTGCATTTTATGTTTCTGGATGGGTAATATCCCATTTGATTGTGGTGTTTGATACTTCATCCAAAATGATACGTTGTCCTTTGCAAAGCAAGGCTTCAGTTTTGGCTACATACCTAGCGCGTCATTTAGGTATCCACCTTGCACAATTTTATCAGATTGCAAAAGCAGGTGGTTGTACAGTGCAAGTTTGAGAGGTGGCTTGGGAGGACGGCGGTCTGTAGAGGACTTATATGACTGAGAACAAAACATGGTTTCTGTGGGCACTGAAACTGTTCTTTTTCAAGATAAAACAAGTTGGAAATTGGAGTTATCTGCCCAATCAGAAAAATCCCTACTGCATGCAAAATGAAAGATTTTCTTTCAATTTTCTATGGGTTTTTTTCTTTTTTTCTTTAAATAAAAATATGTTTAACAGGTCATTCTCATTCAGGCCCATTATAATAGCATCGTGACCCAAGCCATTGTGTAGCTGGTAGAAAGTATCTCTTCTAACGGCAACAATCATCTACAGGCCTGAACTTGCAATATCAGCATCATCAGGAACTGCACAAGAGTCGAGAGATCAGTGGGAACTTGGGAGTCGCTGACAGAAGAGCAAGAAATATGCTCCATACATTCCCATAGTTGCCTGGGAAGTCCTGGTAGGAAGTAGGAACCTGAATAATATTTGAGCTAATGTTGAGGAAAGGAGCACCATGCACTCACAAAAAGATTTATAGTTTTGTAACCTTTCCTATACTGCCGGAATTTTGACTTAGAAAACAAGCAGTTTTCTAATCATCTGGTATTATGCATTCAAACCTCTGATCTATATTCAAATTAAAAGCATAGAACTGAAAAAAAAAAAAAAAAATCAGTGTTTTTTCAGTCTCCTGAGTCAGCTAGTTTGGCAGCTACATGAAATGATTTAGTTTTTTATAATTCCAAATATGGCAGGATTAGCCCTTCATCCTGTTGTTTCAGTATGTCTGCATCAATTATTTTCAGTCCTTTTTAATTCAACAATAAACTCCCATTTTCAGTTCAATGGAATGGCCTATTCTTAAATCATGTAAATATTATTCAGAACTAGGTGATACCCATATGCAGTCTTGCCAAAGTACACTCATTTATTTTTCAGCTTCTTTAGCATACTCAGTCATCCAAGGAGCAAAACAATACATGATTTATAAAAGACATTTAATGAATTTCATCCATTTCCCATCGGAATTTCAGTATTGCTGAGACACAGGCACAAGTCGAAAGAACAACAGCAGAAATCCCTGAGAAATTATTATCCTGCATTCTGGGGTAGCTCTGTTTGTGTGTGTAAGGGCTAAACTACTACTTTACTGTTCAAAACCTGAATTGAACAGAGCTAATTAAAACAGCTAGTGCCTGTGGCCCGTGGTGCCAAGAAGGGATTTGCTTTCTAGGACAAAACCGTCTGTGGTGTCAGTTGTTGCCGTACTTAATCCTCTCAAAACTTAGTGTTTTGGTTTGAGTTGCTGTGGACCCTGAACATAATCTTTGTGTAGATAGATGTGAAGGTTAGTTACATGAGTGGATCTGGTTTGAGGTATCTGGCATTTTTAGAGCTACAGCTGGAAACGTCTCTCTGCACATTCCCAACATCAGTGTGCTGTACGTGGGATTACTGCGTGACCTATGAGCAGGTCAACAGTCAAAGCTAATAACCCAGTGTTTCACACCAGAGATGTTTCAGCCCAATTTGTCAGTCATTCCAAAGGCTAATATCTAGAAAGATGCTACTGCGTGAAATAGGGGTAATTTTCTCAATGTCTCAAACCAGGTTCTGTTAATACAAGCTCGTGTTGATGCATTTTAGAAATTTAAGACTTGCTATTACTCATCTCGAATCCTTCCCATTTTCATATTCTGCGATTCCTCGTATCTGACTTTGAGGTGGGAGGGGCAGAACTTTCCTAAATTGAGATCAGCCTGATGGTTTAAAATATATGCAACTGTTCCAGCCTTAGTGTGTTGCATAAAGGATTATCGTTTAAATTGTAACTCGGTACGAAGTCTTCCAGAGTCAGATATACTTGGTGGTTTCTTTAGTTGGCGGAAGGGTTGATAACAAATTGCACTCTCCAGCTTTGTTTTATACAACCTTTGCATGGTTCTCATCACGAATACCACCTTGTTCCTGGTGCAGCCAGCAGTGGCATTATATATGACTTCTGTTTAGAAGGTAAAGTGTTATCTCAGTACAATTTGTATAGTACAATTTGCAAGTAATTAATATTGCAGTAATATTTTCTCCTCTACTCAGAGAAATCACATGGAAACTATGTAGATGTTATAACTGTAGAGGTGTACAACAAATAATAATTACAGATCATAATATTTATCTACGGTAATAGCCATTCATAGGGTACAGCTTACTGCAGTTTGTTTTCCTTGCATTTGCAACACGAATGTTGCAGATCAAATCCTGCTTTATCATGCCATTTTAACATTTTTCTATTATCTGTTAATTATTGATGTTAGCCAGATCATTACTTTCTGTGGATGGCTGTTTTGAAGATGTCAGCTGCAAGTCAGCAATTGCTCTCGTCAGCATTGCCCTTAATCACACAGTCGCAGTATAGCTCCTCTTTCTCATCTCATTATACAGTGCTATTGTTTGTCATCCCAAATACACCAGCAGGACTTCCAAATCTATATGTAAATGAAAAATACAGCTTCATTTAATAATAGCTCAAACTCTACTGCACTGGCAAGCAAATGAGTAGCTTGACGAGGAACATAATCGGTGGTCCCAGAGCATCCCTGCCCACGCCGTGAGCCCTACATGGCAGCCCCCTGCCCTGCCATGGCTCAGCCCTGAAGGCTCGGATGGCCAAGGGTGAAAAATTGTTCCAGTTTTTTCTCCTTTTATGATATATTTTTATGGGGGATGTATAGCATGCAGATGCGTATCGTGCGGCTGCTGGTAGCTTTTTAGTAACTAAAGACAATGATCGACGTGGTTTTTTCGGTTGAAAAAAAGGTTACCTGTATTGCTAAATTTCTCACTTCAGGAGAAATTTTGGCCAATAACTTGAAAAGATATTATAATAGTTTTGCATTTTTATGCAGACAACAAAAGAAATGTGTTGTTTGTACTAACAATAGTTCTGTTTTCCCAAACAAAAAAGACAGTACAGAAGTATGTGCTGTTATACGGCACTAAACAAAGCATAAATAATCGGTAGAAAAAAAATATTGTTTAGGAATATCCCAAATTATAAACCATATAAGTACATTTAAAGCAGGTCTTTGCAATCTTTGCAAGGGCTTTTCATACTAAATCAGCCAAATACATGAAAAAAAAGAGAAATCTTTTAAACCGTCTGCTCATAATCAAAAGGTCATTAATATCAAATGCAATTCTGGCACGTGTTTCAAGTGGCTTTGTTAAATCCAAGCAGCTAGTCATTTCATATTGCATGTACTAGATTTAAAAGAAAAAAAAATTAAAAATAGGGTTTTAAAGCAAACTCTGTAGAGTTTTCTATTCAAAGCACGAAGGTCTCTGAACAGCAGACATCTGGGGTCTAGAAAGTTCTACCCCTCAGAGTGGTACCGATCCATTCAACTCTAATGTCAGATCAGCTTTTCCATGAAACCTCTGATCCGTTGCATCATTTTTGTATTTGGTATCTAACTGGAAATCGTGGAATTGTGTTTTCCCGGAGAAACAAAAGGGACTCTTTCTCACGACTTTGAGACTCTTGCCTTTGGTAACACTTACTAAAGGAAGAGGACATTGCTTGTTAAAAATAATAAGATTAATTAAAGAAATCCTTAAGTTGCTCTTTAATAGATACCTCCTATGAAACCATGAGTTTAAGAATTAATTTAAAAGTTGTGCTACTCAGCTTTACTTATTTTCTCTGTTTAAAGTCTGGTGGTAATTTTGTATATTAAGCAAATGCAAGGATGAGGGAGCATTATACTTTTAGGTTTTCTATTTAATTGCTTGTCCTGGAAATGATTTTAGCTGTTCTAAGATATTTTATACAAATAAATGTCAAAGTAGAGATCTAACAAGTCAATACAAATATAATTTTATTTGCCTTCCTCTTCTTCCACAAAAGTAATAGGAAAGTGAATGGTACTCCTAAGTCTAAAAGCAACATGAGCTCCCACATATGATATTTAAATTAGCAGTTACTTCCTACCAGGACCGTCTGCATTTTGCATTTATTTGTTATCTTCCATTCAAAGGCAAAAAAGTATTGTGTCTAAACAAAATTGTCATTATACTTGTATTGGCGACTGGAATTTTATGGCAATTTGTATTTTAAGTAATTCAAGATGATAATTTTACTTATTGCTTCACTAACTGCATAGTTACTATTCAGAGTACCTCATGTATATTTTGCTGCCATGTACGTTCTATATCAGAGCAGACCTTTTGCAAATTGATTCATTTGCATCATTATATACTCTTTCAGAAATCATTTTCTGATCGTGAGGAATAGACTTCTGGTAGAATCAGAGAGCTAATTCCCAGAACTCATCTTTATAGCTGAGGAAACTAAAAAAGAAACCAAATAAGATTCTATTTTTTTTTTCCCATTTGGTGTCATTTTTAAAATTATGTACCTCTGCTGAAATGGGAAATTTTGACAAAGAGAGTATTTAGTAGAAAACTTTGCTTTTGTTCATTCATGTGGAAAAACTCAAAAAGAACAAATTATTTGGCTCCCTTTTTTTTTCATATGGAAATGATGAGAAACGGTAGGGCTGTGTGGGACATGTGCCTGTCGTGTACCTTGGAGCACTTCCTTGTCCTCTGCCCATTATCGATCTCTCCCAGCCACTTACTTTCAAAAGATACTGATTTAAAAAAATTAACCCACTGCAGAAATCCATTAGAGTTTTTCTCCTCCCTCACCTACACAAATTGCCACTGCCTGAAGCTGAAGAGAAGCAAAAATCCTGGACGAATGACAAGTATCATGGCTTTTAAAGTCTGATATCCTATGGCCCTGCAGGGATAGAAGAAAGGGGACAGATCCTCTGATCAGTCAACTTGGTGCAACATAAACAAAGCCAAGTTGTTTTAAAATGGCTGAAGAGGGCTAATTCCCTTGTTCTGCTTGTACAGAGGCTTGGGGAAGCGATACTCCCACACTGGCAGTGTGACAAGCTGCATTCATCTGCAACATCTGAAGGAACCGAGTTATTTGATGTTTTGTTTTGAAAAAATTATTGAGGACTGTTTTGTATGCAAAAAGAGTTCTATTCTTTTTTTGCCTCTGAGTCCTAGATAACTGAAATTATGGTTATTGGAGGTACTACATTTAAATCTTGTACAGTTCCTTAAAAAGATGGTATGATACATGGAGGGAACATTTACCAATGCGTAAGAGGGTTCATCTGTACTGTGCAAAGTCATTCTTTTGATTTACTGACTATAGAGATGGGCAGCTAGCAAAAAGTTAAATCCCCCTTTTCCCTTCTCCTCCTGAAATAAGATAAAATAAACTATGTGTGGATATAGCCTATTTGTTTTAGCCTATTGCCAGTATGTGGCAGATGTTTCAGCGAGAAACAGGTAACTGAAATGGGCAATAATAATTTTTCATTTCTTTTGAAAAAGAAGAAATCAGCAAAGAAAACACAGTTGGGACACCAATACAACACAGTTTAATGCTCCCATTTGTTACAGCATGTGAAGGGAAAATGACACTTATTGCTACTAGTGTTTATGAAGAAAATGGCTGTTTACATGACTATGAATTCTTAAACAACAAGATGGGTTTTCATACTGAATATATATCTGTGGGGGTTTTTTTGTTGTTTGTTTGTTTTTTTTTTTTTAAAGTGCATCCTACGGATCATAGGATCTCTACCAAACAGCAGTTCATCCTTTTTCTCAAAGGAACAACTTTTTAATATCTCATTTGCATAAAATTTTGGGGACTCTGCCTTGTGTTATTGAGAGCTGCTGATTGTCTTTTGATAGCTCTAGTTTTAATAAGTAGCGTATTATCTCATCTGTATGTGTACAACAGCATATTTCAGAACATAGGTATGGAAGGAGTAAGTTGTCTTGGCATCAGATGAAAGTGAGATGAAATGCTTCAAAGGCCAGACAGACAGGCAGAAGGCAGAGAAAAGGGTCTGTTAGGTATTGGGATGAGAAGCTTTTGAAATATAGATAACCTACAGCAGAGATGAGCTCTCTTCTCCTGGCACTAATAATTAGACAGATAAGAAGGTAAAGTGAAAGGAAGCCAGGAGATGTGGACAAAGTTCAGGATAAACCATCCTGGAATGATGAAGCCGTGGCAATTTTGTTCTGGAAAGAAGTCAGATGACGCTCAGGTTAGAAATCACGAAGAACATGAAATGTTTGTGGCAAACTTGGGGACATAGACAATGAGATCAAAACCAGCTGTGCGAGGGCTTTTATCTGAATAGCAGAAGTCTGAAAGCTCAGGGGATGTTCTAACAGGTGTTGCAGAAAGAGAGTAATCGCCATGATACCACGATACAAGTTCCCCAGCAATGGGAAAATACGTGGCCCTGGTGATAAAACAGCCACAGGATTAATAAAAAGCACAGTAGGAGTAAGTTGGTTTATCCCTGTTCAGACTGTCGGTGCCACAGCGAGGTCCCCCCTTTCAGAAATGCTTTTTGACAATAAAACAGTTGGCACGAGGAAGAATAATTCTTCAGTTACTTCTGAGCACTGCGGTTCTTCATCTACTTCAAGCAGTATGTGTGAAAAAGCCAATCCAGAGTAGTCATAACAACACTGAACATCCTTGTAGGAGGGGGGAAAAAAAAATAAAAATCAATGCACCTACGGAGGAACTGCCTAATAATGAGCAATATAATTAAAAGGAAATTAAAGGAGCAGCTAAGAGGGGAATATGTTTGTAGGCGGCTTAGATGCTTTAAAGGCAACAACTTATTTTACTACTCAACCAAATATGCACAGCATAATAATTTTAAAGAAGATCCGCCAAATATAAAATATAAGCCAACATACAAAGGAGCTATTAGGTTTGGGTTTTGAGTTTGGGGGTTTTTTTTGTTGTTGTTTTTTAAAGGAGGAAGAGTCAACTCTCAATTTAAATGTAAAACGCATGCCAAAGAGATTTTGAGCACTTACTGAATGTGGAAAAGCCAATCACAAAAACTTTTTTGAACACATCAGAGGCAGGAAGCTTGCCAGAGAAGCAGTCAGGCTGATAGATGATCAAGGCATAAGAGGAGCATTAAAGGAAGATAAGGTCGTCCCAGGAGAGCGAGATGAGTTTGCAGGTTGAGGACGGCTCTGTGCTAGAGCTGCTCTTTCGGAGGGACACATTTAAGAAACAGTCTCAGATCGAAGAGCCCAGAGCTGACCCTGCTGGGGCAGGAGGCTGGGGCAGAGACTCTGGGAGCTCCTTCCCACTGGAGTTCCAGGGACAACCTGTGCTCCGGGGTCTGATCACTCCAGAGCTCTGCAAGCACCAGCTACCGTCTCTGGTTTGACCGGCCTCTCCTTACGTAGAGCTCTATGCCTGCTCTACACCTTTGGCTTGACCCACCTCTCCTGTATCCTCTTAGGAGAAAGGGGCAAAACAACACATGATTTCCAAAGAGGACCAGGCATCCTACCTTTTCATCAGAGGTGGTAGCTAGGAAGCAACTTCTGGTCCAGTTTTTTGTTAATGATGGACACAGGATAGTACATCTCTAAAAGAAAGGTCATCCTATAGATGCGTTGTTTCTTACGTTGTAGTCACCTGTCGTTTCCTGACCACCGTACAGATTGATGTTCCACTCTGGCCCTTTCCTGCCCCTTCCAAACTGTCTCTTGTACTTGGGCTGAATTACAGGAGAAGATCTGGGCAATACCAGTTCCAGATATGTTGCTCTATAGAAGTTGACTAATCTTTAAAAATAGGCTAAATCCCAATTTGGAATGATTTCAGTAGAGTAAGCTTAGAAGACAATTGCTATAATTATGCAAATTTAAACTAGCGAAAAGCCTTAACACAATGTATACAAAATAATGATTTAAAGGAATTAGCTTTAGGAATTAGCAGAAATTGGTCATTTGTATGTAATAATAGGACTGGAAGCTAATGATCCAGAGTGAAAGAGTTTAATATCTATGCCAGTAGATATTAAAGCTTAGATAATCTTTTGTTCAGTAACTTCACGCTTGTGTGTGTTTAGGATTGCAGCCTGTGCCTGCATTACTGTATTGGAATTCCAATCACTCACCAGTTCTTAATTAGACAATACAACTGATACGATAATTGTGGCATGAATTGATTATTAACTGAAGTTTGTATGATAATTAATAACAAAGTTCTTAGAACATGAATAACATAAAAATAACATAAGCGTTCCCAAATTGGCATTATTATACAGTGGTTGTGACCCAGAGTTTTAATTGTCAATATGCATTTAAATTCACTGCTATCCAGTCCAGTGTTTGAAATCTTTGTAAGTAGTTGCCAATAAAAGAAAATTTATCTTGTTACCAAGGCTTTTTTCCAAGCTGTGAAATTTTCAAATGATCTGCCAAAACAGTCTGTGTTCTTCAGGGCCAATAATTGATCAGAGTCGTCTTCTACTTTTTGCGCTCTATTTCTGTTTTGGTTTTACGACTTAAATCAGGAACACTACCAACAGAATCCCGTAAGTATATCTGTGCTTGGTATACACTTTGGTATTCTAGTGTATAGTATATATTATTCTGATGTAGAGTATATGTATGTCTGGTATGTTCAGTTGCACTGATTGTGGAATAAGTGATAAGAATAAGAATATCCTTGAAATCTTAATTTTTGGAATGACTGTCTCCTAATAACAAGAACAACAAATCGTTGTACATCAGAGTTTCGTGGCAGAAGCTGATAGAGTACGTATGTAGTTAGGGGTGTCGTGGTACCCACGGTGAGGCTGGGAATCTTTTCTACTCACCGCTGAGCAAACACGCAAAGAGGGACAATCGCTGTCCTGGAGAATTTGAAGTCTAGACCTTATATGAGGGGGGCAGGCTACAGAATCGGGCCTTTTGTAGCACCTTGTTTAATTAACCAGAAGAAGTGAGTTTTAAAGATAACACCCAAAACGACAGCAGCTTTTTCTCCCGGCTCTGACCATCCAGCAGCGAGCTGAGCCTCGTGTCCCACTCTCACCCCGGGGTGCTCGGGGAGGAGTCCCACCAGCAGCGCTTGCCCCGGTGAGTCACGGCCAATTAACCTGCCTGGGGTTTAACGTCTGCTCTAAAATGGTGGGGAGACCCGGCGAACCCGGTTATTGCGTGACACAGCTAAGATTACGATTTCGCTGTCAGAGCTGCAACTAAAGCTTATTAAAAATAATGAGAGAGGTGTTACGTGGTGGTGGGAGCTGCCATGGTTCGAGGCTCACGTGCCGGCCCAGGAGCTGCTCGGGTGTCTGCAGTGGGATGGTCCAGGCAGCTCATCGTGCTGCAAACTTACCTTTTATTTGATGTTTCTCCCTATTTTTTGGTGGGGTTTGCGTTTAACATGGATCAGCTCCCTTATCTGTGTTACACAAATGCAAGTGCTAGTGCAAGGGAAGGATATTTTGCTTGGGCAGAGGCTGAAGGCTAATCCTGGAGAAGCTGGGAAAGGAAATTCCAGCTGTGATAAAGCACTGTATTTCTACAGAAATTTTGCAGTAGTGCCTGCTGTGCTGCTCATGAAATGACTCTTCCATTTGAAACTCTTTTTTGCTTTATGATATCAAACTGTGTAAGAGATGTCTCAGCCCTTCCTAAAAAGAAGGTTCTTTTTTCATCATGGAGTCTGGTTGAATGGGGGGAGATTATTTGGTTTGGAACTAAATCACAATGTCAGAATCCTTCCAGAAATGCAACACCTGTCCTTCCTATAGCTGTAGCTGAAACCAACTGGAAGTATAATTTTCTCAAGATTTACCTGTAATGCAATTCTACATTTTGAAAAGGTGAAACAGGAGGCACAGAACCAGGCAGGTTTATTTGGGTCTGGAAATCACATTATCATACAGGGAGGTCTGAGATTCCTTTCCTAAGTTCCCACTTTGAAGATTTTCGTGGAGAAATGTTAATTGGTGACAGTCCAATGTATTTGACAGTTGGGTGATCAGTATTTTCCCTTTGTTTTTTTCTTACGCCGTTATTGTCAGGAAAAATACAGCTCAGCTTGTGGGGGGGAAAGACAGGGGAGCAAAGCTCCTACAGTCCTCCACTCTTTCTTCTTACACCCTGATAAATCCATGGCTAGTTCTGAATGTTTTCCCTCTCTGCTTTCTTACTCTGTGAAGAACACCCAGGTGTGGCTGATCTGTTATCCTCGCTGTTGTGCAGCTGATGCCAGTGGTGCTGGCTTTATTGTGCTTTGCAGTAAGAGGCTTTTCCTCAGATTTATGTCATATTAAAATGAGATGTGCAATTACAGAGGTTAGATGCAATGGCAGCGTGCAACAGGAAGAGTGCCTTTCATTTCTTTGTTCTTTGGCACTAATTAGCTGAAGAGTGGATTCCTTACTGCTGCGTAGCACCCGGAGAGACCTTTGCTGCAGCTTTGCGGCTGTAGCTGTGTTACTGTCGGGATCCTGGCTTGCTGACCTGGGCTTGAGGATATCTACAGAGCTGCAGCCATCATTCCTTGTTCAAAGGCAGACAAAACCTTTGCAGGGGCTGGCAAGACTGGGCTCTATAATCTGACAGGGTAGCATTTAAGAGAAACTACTGCATTTATTTGTAGCTGTGTGAGAAACAAGTGCCAGCTTTGGTAGCCGGTTGAAAGGAACATTGGATGCTCCGTCATTCTGCTCGCTCTTCTCGTGAACAAGTCATGCTGCACTCCCAGAAACTCACGCGTGTGCCAGCAATCTTCATGTACACTCAGAAAAGCCCACAATGTCCCAAACCTAAAACTCATGCCAGCAGTGAATTTTGAAAATGATTTCTAGCCACTATTACTTTTTGTTAACAAGCAATTTTTATTAAAGACTTCCGGAGAAAGTATTCTACTCCTCCTGCCTGTACAAACAGCTATAAACTGAATGCATTTTAATAACTTCTCCCAAGAAGTTACAAGGTATTTCATTAAAATGTCAACTTTTTCTTTCATGTATTTCATGATTCTCTTTCTTCCTTCTGCCACAAATATGTTGTTGCCAACATCATCATGACACAGTTTGCTGCCAAGACTATGGAAAGTTAAAAAAGGAAAGAAAAAATGAATTTTATCCGCTCTTTAGGTAAAATTCTTCCAGCACTAGAGGCTGAGAAAGCAGTCAGAAATATCTGAAGTGCCAAAGACAAATGTTAAGAGTGCCAAAGCGGTGGCATAAAAACATGGAAGCAGTACCAGGGGGATCAATTCTGTGCGATAAGTGAATAGTAATCAGCTGTGGACATTTCCTAATCCGTTTGTCATTTATAGATTTCCCATAGTCCCTATTAATGTTTCTGTAAAGATTAGATAAAACAGCACGAGCGTGCACACGCTGGCTTTGAGAGATTTAGCAGAGCAAGTCGGCTCCCGTTCGCAAGAAACGACGTGTCTTTCCCACCAAACCATCTCCAACTGCTGCACAGAATCCTTTATGTCCTCCTGCATCCCCCCAAGGACTCTCTCTTTTAAATATATCAACCTGCCGTCACTCAAAAGGTCACCAAACCCAACTCCAGCCAGGTGTCAAGCCATCTGGTGTTAGCTGGTTTAATAAGGAAGGAGCCGCTTCACCCGGTTTTAACTCGTTAGACCGGGGGAGGGGCGGGGAGGAAAGAAAAAAACCCCTCGGTTTTGCTTTTGAGAATTGTCAAGAGATGTGGCTGTATTTCCTACTCGGGTGCCTTAACACCTAGCTAATTAAAACGAGCTTGGCTTTGCATAGGGAGTATCCCTGCAAAGGCCCTAATTTTCAGCCCTTCAGCAGCACAGATCCTCACTGGAATTTCGTTATTACTTTTGCTGTCCTATCCTTGCTTCTGGTTGGAGCTGCCGAGTGGCTACAAAGGTATTAAATGAGCTTCGTGCCCAGGATTTCTGGACTTCTGCCTTTGCAGATCTCAATTTCCGTGGCCTCCTGTGCAAACGGAGAAAAGCGATGGAGGGTCCTTGCTGGCAGTGGATATTCAGAATGCCTAATTGCAGTTTTAAAGCATCTTAAAAACTTTCAAATTCCCGAGTGATAACTCAGGTAATTTGCTGCTCGGCTGGAGAGTGAGGGACAAACGTTATTTCCACCCATACTAAACCAGTTGTGGCATCGGGCTGGCTTCCCAGGCACTGCACATGACGCTGGAGAATTTTGCATTCAGCTGGTTGAGTTTGTTGTTATTTTTAAACGGCATAAAATCTCTTTCTTGGGATTTGCTCTGCTTCTTAGGTGTTGCCCTCACCCCCGAGACGTTCTCTTTTAAAAGCGATTTAATTTCTCTTTCTCCGGCTCATAGGCCACAGCTTGATTTTCCTTGCACTCCTGGGTCTTAAAGCAATTTTAAAGGGGAGCCAAAGAGTTGCTGAATGTAGCCATTTTGTTTACGTTATGTAAAATTGGGAATCTGCCATAAGAGAAATCCCACGCATCCCATGCGGTGTTGAAGGCACACAAGGGTGTGTACGCATCAGATAAAGTAGGTGGAGTTTTTTAGCAAAGGCCTGTAACTTGCCCAAACGAGTTAATGACACATGCTGCGTCCCACTTTCCCAATACAGAAACATTTGTAATTAAAAAAAAGAAAAAAATTAGTGTGTAATTTAGAGTTGGCCTTGGGCCGTTCCATCTTATTCCTGACTCTGGGACCCGGTCACTGTCTCATCAACTCCATTTCAGCGCGTGATGCAAGCGGTACGGAGGAGACAATTTGCTTACACCTACTGCTCTAATTTAGGCTCTCATCTTATGTAAGTAATATTGGCAAACGCTACCAATATTTTACGGAAATACAATTGATTGAGAAATAGTATACATGGAATAGATTTTGAGTCATTTGGGTAATATGTAGAACATTAATTTTCTGGTACTGTCTCACGCAATGTATTGCAATTGTGAACTGCATAATGCATATAAAAATCCATATGCCTATACTTTTATTTTTAGCCCCGACAGCCTCCACGTGGAGTATTTTCTATGTCATATGCAGCTGGAGTCAATGATTCTCCCATGTATCTGAGACCATCAGCTCTCCCCGGTGGAATATTGATTTCCAGGAAATAATCTTCATGCAGCCATCGTTGCTTAAATATCGCATAAAGATATAGTCTTACTCAAAAATAATGCACATTCCTGCCGTTTTCTACTGGAAATTGAATGTATTGCTCCGTTTAGCAAAGTATTTAGACAATAAGGCAAAAAAATAGGTAGACATTTCCATACTATGGAACATTTTACTATTTACATCCTAGCTACCATACATGACTGGAAATTTAATGCTTCTGAAGCAGTTGGAACTGTGAAATAAAGCAAAAAAGAACAGGGCTGGCAGCTGTCTTATTGCACGGTAAAGCCAGGAAGTTGTTTAGACTGTCTTTGGACTTGACCAGTATACTGGGATACATATATCGGTCAGAAAAGGGAGATACTTTAAAGATCTCTTAGGTCAAGAACACATTTTATGACATCAAATATTTAATATTATCTAAGGAAATAAAAATTCCTGTGTAAGAGATCAAGGTTAAAATAAAACTTTGTGGCTGATCTCTTATGCTATTAAAAGATAGTATGTTTTCCAAAGTTAAAGGGGGTTATTTTTTAGCACACGAGTTACAGTCTGCAGATTCTGTTTAACCTTGCTACCTTGCAGCACTGAGATTGTTATTTATACTACATACAATTTAATAAACTGGGAAGGAAAATATTTACGTCTTTACTTAGGGTTTTGTTTTACTTATATAGGCAGCTTTTTTTCTGTAAAAGACCTTGAGATGAACCATGTTATTCAGGCCAATAGAGGTGTTGTGAATTTGTTCTCTGGCAGCTGAGTGCAAACTAGCACAACACTGCTGCCCCTCTCCATCTCACTTCTACATTCAAGAGCCGTAAGAAAGCATGGCCCATTTTTAAGTTTTAGCCATACAAAGACCATAAATCAGGCCCCAGATTAAAGCCCCATAGGATTAAAATAACCATTTTAACTTTGCTGTGTACTTTTTGCCTTCAAATTGCTGGTGAGACCTTTGCACAAGGAGCTAATGCTGAAAAAAAAACCTACAAAAAATGGTGTAGGATGGGATCCGAAAACCAGAAAGGTGTATCTGGCTGCATTTTTAGGATGTGTAGGAAACAATTCTGTTTCCCAATGTACTTTACTTAGAATAGACAGTGGAACTTCAGTCCTTCATGGGGGTGGTAGCCGCCTAAAGAACTCGTATGCTGGGATTTTCTCATTTCCCTTGATAGAACTGCTGCAGCTCGGACAAACGATTGGGTATTTCTTGTGTACAGTCAGTCACCACGACCCCATTCCTTCCTCCACCCTCCCACCCCATGTCAATATTTATTTATTTTTTTAATACGTAGCTAAAAATCTTCACAGGAGTGCTTGGACTCCAGTCCCATCCTGGGAAGGTGAAAGGAAATGTGGCTCCTGTGTTTGCCTGCACTGAGTAGTCCCGACACCAATGACTACGTGATAAAAGTCTTTTTATGTCTCTTGGCCAACTGGGATATGTTGCATGCTGGTTTTGGGGAAAATACGTACTTTCTCCTGCAGAGTACCAGTTAACTGCCCTGCTGTATCATCAGCCCACAAATCCATCCTTTGCTGTGCCAGCAAGATGCCGTGCCTGCTTTGAGATTCTGCCTGTCTTTCCCTTCTTTGCCCACAAAAGTCTCTGAAACAAAAGAGGAGGATTTAATATTATGTAAAATCTACTATGGAATGGGTAAAATGATTCATGCCCCTGGCAGAACAGCAGTTGAACTTGGATCCGGTCATTATTTTCAGTAGACTGATTAAACTTGGATCTTAACCTCTAAATGCAGAGTCAGCAGAAATTATCATGTCCAGGATTTACTGAGCAATTTCAGAGCCATGTCAGGCAACAGATTCTAGTTTTGTGTCAATATAATCCATCTTCAGTGTCAGAGGTAAAAAGAAAATAGCATTTGTATTTTGATATCATTTGTCTGTGAAAATTAATTTTCATAATCTTTTAAATGTGAAAATCTGGCTTCCAAAAAAAAAAAAAAAATCATGAATCCAGCACGATTAACCCCCTTTTTCCACTTGAACAATGAATTTTTGTGGACCAGTGCAGCTGCTGCAGCAGCCACTCATAAAATTATCTACTGCTCAGAGAAATGCAAAACTAAATGCCATATTTTTGGATTGTTAAGTGTCACTTCAGTGAAATGTATTCGTGGTTGAATAGCTCCCGTTTATTTTCTAGGGATGGTTAAAAATGAGGAAATTGTGACAATTCTTGAACATTTTCAATTGCTTTTCCTTCTGTTGTTCTTGCTGAATGGGGAGAGTGCTTTTATTTTGGGGTGTTTTAGGGGGAGAATTTTCCAAACGTTTGGTTTTGCCACTACTTCACCTCTTTTTCTCCTTCTTCTCGGATTTGCCACTGAAAAGAGAAGAAAGTTCAGCAACGGGGAATGAGGACGTAGGGGAAAGTAGGGGGATAGAGAAGAAGAAAACCTGAAATGCATTTTATTTCCAAGTAAATGATAAAATGGAAGATTGTGTCTTGAAGGTGAACATTTTCAGTGAAAAAGCTTTGGCAAATCTTTAAGAGGGCTGAAGAGAAGGGAGGAAATACTAAGTCCAACATGTTTTCTGTGCTTGCTTTGTCAGACTGTGGTTTTGAGGGATGGAAGGGATGCTTGCAGTGGGCACAGTACTGCCTTGTCCTGAGGACCTCCCAGTTGCTCAGCAGCTAAAACCAGGAGCAATATCAATGTGTTTTGAGAGAACAAGGGCTGGTCCATGAAGGAGCTGAAGGCAGAGCCGTGGGGAGTTGGAGAACTACGGCTTTCCCACCAGCGGGTTTAGCTCAGGGAAACCATGAAGATGAAAGAGAGAAGGCAGCATAAATTACGTATTTGTGTGTGGCTTCACTGGAGTGAAAGGGAAGAATCAAAAAAGGCATAAATAATTAATTAACACACACACCCCCCCAATGTCTTTGAAAATACCAACAACTTATCTAGATAAGAGGGGAAGTGCTGCCTTATTTCAGTCCTTATTTCAAAGGAACGATAGATACCCTGTGACACAACAGTCTGATGGGGCTTTTTAAGATTAAAAATAGCTTAGGAGAAGAGCCATTGAAATGGATTATGAACTGGCTTGTGGAGATGAAACCGAGGGTGTCAGCGAAAGAGAAAATTCAGAGTGAGGAGGGGAAACAAGTGGGGTCAGTACTATGGGCCTTTTTTCTGATTAATCGTGAATGTGGATGACCTTGGTGAAGGTGAAATTTCAAAATAGGTTTGCACAGTGCTAATCACACAAGGCTGGAGTGTAGCAGCCAAAGACAACCAAGCAGACAGACAATTCAACAGAGTTAAAGTTAATTATAAGGATGAACAAGCTATTCATGTCATTTAGCATATGGGACTCTGGTTTTGAACTATTGAGATGAAAACTTTATTTAGAGGACAACGTGGTCTCAGCTAAAAAGGAAACTTTGCTGGCTGGGTTGACCTGATCTACAAACTGTAGTTTCCCTCTAATGTCTCCCCATGGTCAGTAGATGCTTGTTAATAACCTTCCAACAGAGCAGCGTGTCGGCTGGACTCACTGCTGGAGATGTTGCCTTGGTCTGGGTTGCCCCTGGTGCGCTGGGCACGTGTGAATAGGTTAAACCATGTTCTGAGTTCAGAGCAGTCAAGGCTGTAAAAAATTGACAATCAGATCTGGGAATGCGCTGTTCTGACATGCCTTCGTCCTCCAAGCACCAGTGATGTTTCTGAGGAAAAGCTGAACTTAAAAGAGTTTTATCAAAAAATGCCATTTGGAAAACTGAAGCTAGAGGGGTGGTGAGATTTTCTGATTCCTTTTTAAGGTTTGAGTATATCCCTTTGAATATTTGGCAGCTAGAAAACGTTCACTGGCTTAGCGATGTGATGATGCTCTTTAAAGGGAAATACTGTGTGATCGTAAAGATGGACTTCATCCAACAGATCGTTTCTGCTAACTTCTGTGACATGGACAAGACCCCAAAAGTTTGGCTGCCTTTTCAAAGTCACTGAACTTCTCAGGGCAGCCGGAAGGGGCTGAGCATTTCGTAAGATGTGTTTTCAGAGCTTTCACCCAAAAATGGATCAAGACCCAAATACTCTCTGAAGCCCAGGCTCAGCACCAAGTCTGAGCTCTGTGACTTGCTCGCTTCTTGCTTCTGGTCATCGAATGGCAGGGAGACATGGATCTGCACCATATTTCAGTGTTCTGGGTTAGTACCTGGAACCGGAGACGGGCAAGAAATGTGTGAGGTAAAAATTAACTGAACTTTTTTCAGACCTTAAATTTGTTTTAGCTTTGGCACATTTTGTCCAAACCTATTTGTCTGTCTCTAATGCAGTGTAAATAGCATAAAGCAGTTGCTTTGTGAAATATGTGACGTTTGTAGAAAAGTATATATAGACTGGCTTCCAAAATCAATATAGTAAACCCTTGATATTGCATACCGAAGTTCATTTCTGTTTTGACACATCTTCGCAGTAAGATATAGAGTCCATTACTACACATGCTTTTTAAATTTAAACGCAGCAATTTATGTATTGATGAAAATGTGTAAGTCATAATCTTTATGAATGGCTTTTGGAACGCATTTATCAGAAATCTCTGGTTTTATTTTGTATGCACTATTCTAGTTGCTTGTTTGATTTAGTAAAGAGTCTGTAGATTTTCATGGTTTTGGACAAACTGAATTGCTGAACAAACTCCTTGGTAGCAAGGCTGTGTAACAGCACCTAAACCGCACAGAACCACTTGTGCATGCTGTCTGGCAGTAACTATGGACATTGCATTTTATTTTTTATAAATTTTTTTATTAAGAAATATTGTTAGAGGGATCATGGCGTCGGGCATTTGACACTGTCCTCTGATCTATCTTCTCCTGCCAGTGTGATAACCAGTTGACAAGTATGCCAGCTCAAGGCCTTATCTTTTAAAGCGATCTAATGCTATCACTAAAGCTAATAGCTCCTAAGGGCCCCGAGCAGCCTCCCCCCAACTCCTGCCCATGGCCCAGGACCCCGTCTCAGTGTCGGTCCCTGCCCCGGCCATGCTGTAGGATGCCACGGGCTGATGTCCCTGCCTGCCCTCAGGCAGTTCCCATCCAGGGCAAAATATAAAGGCAATTTACATTTGTGAGGTTTCAAAGGTCTGAGCTCCCAAGCGTGGCTAAGATTGCAAATCTAATTTAAGCTGTTTATCAGCTGTTTTTTAATTTAACTTTCTTAACAGTTCTCACAGACATGAGAGAGAAAATAGATGCTATATCTCAGCCTGCTATGCAGAATGATACGTTATCTAAATCTGTTCATCAGAATGGTTTCAAAGTATTTACACCTAAACTTACAGGTTTTCCAAACTACATGAAACCATTCTTCAAAGCAGAGAGGTTTTGATACTCTTTTGCTCTAATCCAATAAATCAGAATTGCCTCTTAGCACGTGCCATGAAAGCGGTGTTTAAGATTGTAGAGGGTCAGTGTTGACAGCAAAGATGAAATGGATAACGGAAAAAAACCCTCCTACATTTCTGTGTTTGGCATCTCTTTTTTTCTGTTTAACCCAGGGGACTTCTACTGGATGGCTAAAAATTAATTAGAAGCAAAACTATGTTTTCACCTTTGCTACCCACTCGGCAAAACAAAGTCCTGAAGGCTTGTAGTCTAAGCAGTCCTAATGAGTCCTAATGTGTCCTGACACTCCTCTGGCTCAGCTCTCCTCCGCTTCCTCCACTTATTGCAGACAATGAGGACTGAATTAATGAAAAAAGGAAAACTATTCTTCCACTTTGGTTTTTGATGTGTGTGGGAGGCATGATCTGGCCAACTTTAGCCGGCGTATGTTGTTGCGGCGTTACTCGCAGAATAGCACTGCCGTCGGTATGAGAGGTATTTGGGGCTGCAGAACCAACGGTGAAGCTCCCGCTGACCCAACTAGGAGAAGAAATGTCAGAGCACTGCCAATGAGCAGCACTTCATGTATCTGGGAAGAAAACTGGGGGTCAAGATTCCCATTTCTTTTCCCAGATGTGTGACCGTGTGACTCTATGTACACTTTCTTTAACAAATGAGCAGGTAAACAGTTCTCTAAGTTCATGTGGAAGGGTTTAGAAATGCTGAAATAAAACTTAGTTAAACTGAGGAAAGTGCTGAGCAGATATGGCTGCACTTATTTTGGGACAGAAGCTTGTTTTGCTGGATTTTGCTGTACCTTGTAAGGGACTCTTAGCAAAAGTTTGCCTCGGGCTCTGTAAGTAAATCCCGTAACTTCATCCCTTCATCAATTCATCACTTTCCCCACCACTAAATGCTCTGTTAGGAAATTAATTAAGTAATAGCTATGAAGTATTTTGAATCTTTTGGGTGAATTGCTGTACAGAAAATTTCCCTTGCCTTCAACCTGCATGCACAGACAGACTTTTGTTTCTATACCAGGAAACTTCCATAGCCTCAGGTACTACGTCTCTTATTTAAAGTCTAAAACAATCAAGGCAGCCACACCGTTTAGTCTTAGGGAGAGGATCTGCTTTTCTTCAGCATGTGGTTACTTGTGCAATCACAGCAGTACTAGCGAGAGTGCTCTCTGCTCTTAGACAGCATGGGCCTAACTTCCAGGATGTCTTATTTGGAGCTGATGCCTACGTCGGAGCCTGCGATGTTTGGATGGAAAAATTAGTTATGTCAGCTCAGCCTTAAATCCTGGAACTGTTCTAAATAAACCCTTCTTCTCTTCCTGTAACACTGGCATGCTGGGGCCAAGAAATGGAGTTTGGGACGTGGAGTATTTGCTACAAACCGAATTTATGTTGTTGGGTTTTTTTTAATCACTAGACACCGCAAATACAGTGACTGTTCCAATCAGGATCAACATTAATTTCTTCCTAGCTTTCAAATGTTATAACTACATTTCTCCCGACATGTTGGCATCTGTGTTGGTATTTATAAATTTTTGCATGCTTTGACTGCCATGCAAATTGTTCCAGAAAGTACCCTCTAAGGAGCTGAAGTGAGAGAGATAACTCAGCAGTCGTAATAACCCTGCCTTTTAAAAGATTATTTTGCAATTAAATTTGTGATGTTTTTATAAAACAGATGTACAGATAGTGACTCGCTAGCATCAATAACAGATAAAGTAGGGTTTTGCATTTACAAATAAAAGAGCAATTCTGTTCCTCTGAACTCGCATAGATAGTATGGGTTCACATTATGACTTTTTTTTCTATTTGCTTACAAATCTAAAAAAGGATCATGTATGCAGCGTAGGGCCATCCTGGCTGAGAGTAGCTGTTCCCTAGGGAGTACGTTCTCAAGCTTGTCTCAGGCAGAATAACTATCAAGTTATTTAATAGAAGCAAATGGGATTTATGTATTCTTATTGTATATGAAATATTATGCGAATTTATCTGTGAATGTTACTAATCTTTTAAACACAGTCCCGCTGATATTCTCATCTCATATTGAACCCGACGGGAACAGCCGGTGCTCAGTACCTGGCAGCGTGCAATCCTTCCTTCATTTTCCCCTCCATAACCTTGCCTATGGACTATAAAATCCCACCGGTATGTGTTTGAACGCAGCTGCTGCTCTGGGAGGGACAGAACCCATGTCGTAAACAGTGCGTGGTTCCAGACCTTGGGAAGCCACGGGGAAAGGTTGGTATTTCGTTCCCCATACATCACTGCAATCAGGTAGCTGATAGCGTGTCGGTAGCCCGCGAGGGGCCTGGAAGAATGAGGCTCACTTCTGCCACTCCTGCTGTTACTTGATCATCCCCAAGCTGCGGATATTCTCCCTCTCCTCTGTTGTAAGCTCCTGTAAGCTGGCTGACATTCCAGTGCTCTGAGGTCTAAACATATTTAAACCCAAACGTTTAAGGATGAAATAGGATCTATTTATTTTGCTTTCTAATGTGTTCCTAACAAAAGAGATGGAGACCTGTGATGGGGTATGACTTCCCCTATGGAAAAAAGTAACAAGGGAGCAGGGGAAAGTTCTGTCTTTGCCAAAGTAATCAGGAAAAGGAATAATATAGAAAGAGGTAAAACCCACTGCTGTGCATCCATCATAAAGAAAAGACCAGCAAGCCCATTACTACTTGCAGTCCTCCTCCTGCCATTGCTGAGAACCTGACCTCTCCTTCCCTCCATCAAAAATAAATTTGCCATAACAAAATTAGGTCTGTCCAGCAGGTTATTTGCCAACAGAATATATAGCTCAGCCTCTGAGCTCATCTGCTAAAATCACTGTGAAATCCTGTCTCTGTTTGAAATCACTGGGAAATTTGCCGCTGTTTTCAGAGGAACTCGGACTTCTTTGCAGGTTTTTACAAGGCTTTGAAGTCGCTTCTCTCAAATGACCTGTTTACTTTTGTGTAAATGGAATGTACATACCTCAGATATTTATATAACCGTACTGTCAAATTGGTGCAAGCTATGAACAGTTAGAAGTAACACTGATGCTAAGAGGGTTCAATATGTTCTCTGTGCTGATTAAAGTTTAAACTGAGTTTAGACTAAAGCAGACACATTAATGCATGAAAAAGTTGAATATTTAAACCTGAATACATAAACCGATTGTAGAAAAAAGTCTGTAAAAAGATAAGGAGACATCTCCTAACATCATTTGTCACTGATCCTTTTGTCACATCCCAGTTTATGAAGTGCCAATGAACTGGTCACACTTTTTTACTGTGAAGTTCTCTTTCCACTAAACATTTCTCCTGTCTTCTTATTTTCCAGAAAATGTTAGGAATACAGACTTTAGAGTTGAAGAGGGAAGTTTATTATCCTTTCTGTGAAGTTCCTTTCTGCTAGGAGTTATCAAGTCGCATACATGATGAATGTAACCCAGTTGTGCCTGTGTATCTGTCACCACTCCGCTCAGATTGCAGCCTCATATGATCTTAAAATAGCACTGAAAAGACATTAGTACATAGCATATACCTCTGTACCATATGCTAGGGATAAAGGAATCTAATTGGGGTCTTTTTTTTTTTTTGCATGTATTATAATGTTTTAGCTTCAGTTCCTGCAAAATATTTTTTTGCTTTCAACAGAAACTTCTAAAATATATTTGACTTCGTTTATGCAAACACTGATTCTTGCCCTGCTTTTAGCTTGATTACTATACTAAAGGAAAAAAGCTCAGAGTAAGATGTAACATAAATCTTAAGCTAATTTTTGGTTTTGGTGTTGTTTTTTATTTTAAAAGCTATTTTAATCACAATGGCAACCCTTTTGGAATGGGTTTTTCTCTTTGTCTGTTGAAATCAGGTCTTCTCTGCTACTATCATTGGTATAGTTTTGTTTGAATAAATACCAAAAAGATTCAGATGATATGTGTCTGATGCATAACTTATCTGGTGCTCTCGTGGTGAGCTCCGAGCACCCCGTTGACCACTTTCCGTGTGTACTAATACTTTCAAAATGTACAGTCATAAATGTTGGTGGAAAATTAACTTGCATTTGCTTAGGCATACTGCATTTTAAGTACGTCCTTGGGTGAGAATCATCAGTGGCACAAGCCAGTATGATGCAGTTTATGCCTGATAGCCTTTGCACAGCAGTGGATTGCATTTGTATGTGATTATGTCCACTTAGAAATGTTTGCTCACTCATCTAGGCAGGAAATAAAACACTTAGATGCAAGTTGTGTGTCAAATCACTCCTCGACAGCACAACTTGAATATCAGATTATGCTTTTCAGTTAATCCAGAACATGAAAATCTGTCACAGAATGTTTTCTCAATTCTTTTCTCAGTTATAACTGTTATTTGAAGAAATGATCAAATATGAACAGGAAAATCATGAGCAGCATCTGCTTAGAAAATAAGCAGGGACTAGCTATGCCTCAATATAATCAAATGAGTCTATATGTGGTTGGCCATTTAGGCATTACTACAGTAAACATGGTTAAAGTAGCAAAGCATGGTTAAATGCTTGCAGTACTTGAATAACGTACAAAATACCTTTTATTTCCTTGCTTTTGCGTGTGATATGTATGAAGTACCCACATGAGTTTTTTACAATTTGTGTCCAGATTTATGTGCCCAGCTGGTACTCCGGAACGAGAGCGGGGCTGATCAGTTTGGAGTACCTAATGTTACCAAGTGTCCTAGAAAGCAGTGGGATATCAGCTGGCTATAAAACCTGCTCTGCCTGTAACATCTTTCCCCACAGCTTCCTCATCGGCTTCGGCGAGGGGCTGGGTAGGCGCTGCCTTGCAAACTGCCTTCTGCTTGTGGGGGGAGAACAGATGTGATATTGCTGGAGTCTTCTCCAACTTTACACTCACTCACCTGAAGGTTTGAAAGCACTGTTAGAGTTTAAACTGTAAGTTGCCAAAAGAAAGGAAAGTGTGGCTGGTTGTCAAACTGCTTTTATTTCTTCACTTACAACACGAGTGCGCCATTGACCATAATTGCTGAAGGTGCTTTATAATCATTTGCTAACCCTTCCCTTTTAGCACCAGCCCTAAATAAAGAGAAATGGGCTTTACCGTTTGCGTGCAAAGCTGGGCATCGCTGCCTGCAAACCTTTGTACACTTCCTAATAGATGGAAAAATACGGAGTGTGGTGGCTTGGGGCTGCTTCTCAAAATGCTTGTACTTTTTGTTTGTTTGTTTTCTCGTTTTTTTGACTCTGTGTTTGCTAAGGTGATGCTATCTCAAAATATACTTTGTCTTGCAACACAGATCTCTTCTTCAGTCCTGTTGTACTAGTGCATTTATTTGTGGTGCATTTTAAATATGAGCCTGTTGCCCCAGCAGAAGCTACTTTGCATCCTAGATTTTAAATGTTTCTCAGATGTAAAGTTATTGATCAAACAGCCTTGGGAGCAGTTGTTGTGGCTGAAGCACAGCATCTTATGGAGGAAAATTAGTATTATTAGCACCTCTGGGGATCTCCGTCCTTATGTGCAGCAGTTTTGGAATCCTCCTTCAAACCCATCTGCTCCGAGCTAGCTGGCAAGTGAAAAAGCCAAGCATCTGCATGCCACTTGTTTGTGTACACATCAAAGTATTTAAACGGTCAGAAGTTCGGTCTCTGGTGTATCCGAATTTATTATTTTGTTCTGCTTTTTGCTTCCTGACGAGTTTCAAGGCCAAGCTCTTTGCAGGGGAAGTAGGTCCAAAATATAATTAAGAACATTTTACATTTTTTGGGTCATTCTCATTAGCCAATGGGATGTTTTGGAGACTTTGCTCTAAGGGCAGGGAGCTTTCCTTATTCCATTTGCCACTTGCTGCCAGCCCCTTTGACATAGTGTTTTGTCAAAAACTGTGAAAGTTTGGGTGAAGGGAGTAGGAGGTTTTGGTGCAACAACCTAATCCCCAGCAGGAAATGTATTGAGTTGCCAATTTATGATCATCTAATTGACTTAGAAAGAATCCGAATGTGTTTCTAAGTATCCGCTTGAAATCAATGGTGACTGTCTTTATTTTCAGCCTCAGGCAGATTGAAATTGAGACAATAAATGAGAGTGTCTCATTCCAAAAGAATGAGAATTGGCAGCTTCGCACAGGCTTTGCTTTTGGGGGAGGAGGAGGAACAACCAAGGGCTGAAGTTCCCTCTTCAGCGAGGGCTGGTGAGATTAAATAGGCGTCAAATCAGCCTCTGTTTGCTTTTTGTCAAAAAAAGCTAAATTCTCCTCTGCCCAGGTCCACAGGCACAGTCTAGAGAATGAAGTACTGTTGAGAGGGCCCTAGGAAAGAGGAAAAAAACCCCTTTTTAATCTCTTTCACACTAAAACCCTTAGAGAATTTAGGTGTCCGTAAAATGTTTTGAGATTCTCCATTTTCAGGCGTAATTAACTAAAAATACCTTTAACTAATGGTATTTAAGATCAGTATGTTTTTATTAGAATTTTACACTGCATATAAAGCTGTGATCT
The DNA here is from genome assembly GCF_947461875.1 of Haliaeetus albicilla. Classification (NCBI taxonomy): domain Eukaryota; kingdom Metazoa; phylum Chordata; class Aves; order Accipitriformes; family Accipitridae; genus Haliaeetus; species Haliaeetus albicilla. Next base: position 3,722,736 of record NC_091486.1, read on the forward strand.
GTCTAACGCAGTTTAATGTACCTAAACGGAGAGTAGACTGCTAATAGCCCAGGAAACGATCGGGCGAGAGCATTTTTTACTTTTATTGCAGTGTTGTATCTGGTAAAGTTGATCCGACCCCACTCCAGGAGCCTTTAATGCAATTATGCCGAACAATATTTAAAGCTGTGAACAGATGCAAGCCCCCCGACTCTCGGGCACGTTTCCCCATCTACATGATCTCTCCGGCCACCTTTTGAAGTCCTCCTGGTACTGGAGGTGGAATTTGTTTGGTATGAACTGGAAATCTAAATAGCTCTGCAAACACAATGACAGATGGCAAAATCCCAGTTGGAACGTGTGACCAGCAAACTGGCTGCGATTTGTTTTCACTCCAGGGTAGACAGCAGACATACTGTGTCTGCGGAACAGCTGTGACAAATATTTAATTCGAGAACTTTCTAAGAGCGGGGAGCATTTCCAGGGAGAGGGGGGGAGACGCTACCTGTGCTATTTCTCAAATAAGAAAGGAGAATTTTCCTTTAGACCCAGGGGAAAAGAAAAGCTGGAGAAGTTGAAAATGAATGGAAGTCTATGTAATATTTATGCTCTCAATCCAGTGCGGTTTACTGCATCGGTTTGTTACGGGGAACGGAGAACACAAGTGGGGCTTCATCAAGTAAAGATGTTGGCTTTTTAATGCCAGAGAGATTTTTCATTTTCTGAACGTTGAACAATGCATTTTCTTAAGGGATTTTTTGGTTTTGTTTTGTTTTAAAAATATTTTTAATAAGGGACTGGAAAAATGATGTGCTCTCATGTGAGTCCAAGTTAGCAATGTTTGCAAACCTTTGAAGTGATTTCTTTATTATTATTACAATTTTTTACTCTTGAAATGAAACGTAAACACATAAGAATACAATATCTAGAGTATTATCAGAATTAAGGAAATGATCCAAGTGCCTTTTCTGTGTAAGTACCAAACGTAATTAATAACTGAAGTAATATGTAAGCTTTTGTAAGCAATGTGTACTGGATATTGTGCTTTTCTTTTTCTTCTTTTTCACTGACATGTTATACTCAAAATAAGTAGTCTGCTCACATCCTGGGCCCTTTAAAGCTGAGGGCGAATTTTGTTTGAAAACAGTATCAAGTTTAAACGACAAGACCCCGTGTCCAGTATTATCCTGCATCCCCTACATCTGCTTCGTTTTTCCTACATCTTTGTATACTGCCAAATTCCCCGAGTACATTATCTTGGCTCTCAATCCCGACTTTCCCCACCCAAGGCCTTAAGGAACAGCATATTGTGTTTCAGAGCACCATGACAAAAGTCCCAAATGTGCCGTTTCGTATAAGTAATGTAAAAAAGGCTGGTAGTAGTCTTTGAGGAAAGTTTTCTCTTTTTAAAAAAAGCCAGGGAGTTTCAAAGTACTTAGATTTAATTGAAAACTAAATTCCTAAGAGGGAGCACTGAATGGGGATCCATAAAACTAACTCCTCTAAATGGAATGTGGCTTGGCTACAAAACTTGTTAGTGCTAGCATGCGAATCTGAAATATATTGTGTGTGTGTGTGTGCATATGTATGCAGATAGGTTTGATAGCTAGATCTCTATATAGGAACATATTTAATCCTTGGTTTCTTATACTTCAGTGACTGAGGTCTTCGTCTACTTCCCAATGCAGAAAAAACTAGTTCATCAGCTCAAAGGCTGTATAGTCAGTTTTCTAAACATTAGTAATCACATGAAAGTATGATCTAGATGCCTTTTTTTATCCTCTGATAGATATTAGAAAAAGATGAGAGTTATATGGGAATCCTGAGTGAAAAAAGAACTGAGTTTATTGAAGTGAAGAAATTATCTCAAGCATGTGCCAAAGTTTTGAATAGGGAGAAGTAAAGCTAATCTCATGGAGTATGAAAAATTACTAGACAGCACAAGGCTATCTTCATTTTAACCAGACTGTTGATTACAATCTCTGTTATTCTTCAAGATATATAAAAAAAGTGTTAGCATAAGTCTTTCTAATTATAGATAAATTGTATAATTACTTCCTTTCCATGATTTTTTGTATGCTAGTCTCATTTTATAAGATGTTTTTATATTAGGAAAGCATTTTTTTAACCGTGATAAGAATAGCCTCTAGAAGATGGTTTTAAAAAACCCCACACGCAAGTCATGCTCTTGACACATTTATTCTGCTAATTGTTTCGCTGTATAATTTTTCCAGGAGACATGGCCAGGTCAGACCTGATGGTGGGAAAGAGTCCTGGTTTACAAAGGATGTTCTCTTCTTATGCATTCAAAAACAGAGGGATGGTCTTTTCAGAGAGAGCACTGAACTGGGAGCTCCTATTCAACTTTACGCCCACAGTATCTGGCAGACTGTTTTCAGAGTCACTGTTTCCTAGGAATCCCCCGTCCTATAAATATGGACTGCGTTCTTTGTTCCTAGAAGTACACCCTAAATTTCATTGTGCTGAAATGAATGTTATTTGCTTATGCCAAGCAAGTCACTTGAGGCTGTATCAATGACCTACTTGTTCATTTAGTATGTTAAGGACATTAAGCTAACTAATTATTAATGAACCTGTTGAAGTTTATGTTCACTGAACTTTTTGTAATATTCTTCAGGGAACGTGTCCCATAGCACAAGAAATTTGCTGTGCCTCCTGCTGAGAGCCAGTGGTGAGGTCAAAACGTGGAGTTTTGACTTCCTAATCTCATTATTTGCCCAGAAACAAGCTGCTTGCATTAAAACAAAAAAATAGTACAGCAGAGAGGTGACGGCTTATAATACTAGGAGCCTAATAAGACACAAAAGCAGAGCAAAGCAGGGATGGCCGATCTTACCAAGGGGCTAGAAATACATAACTCTTCTGCCCCAACTTCACCTGCCATGTTCCGTTATTAGAAGAAAACACAGAAGCCCAATAGCACAACTTCCATGTGGTGCTTCATGTTAGAGCAAAGCGTGGAGTAGACCCCCTGCCTCATGTAATGAATTTTAAGTAGTCTGAGAACAATCTGCCCTTAAGAAGTTGTAAGTTACACCGGGGGAATGCTGAACTGCCAAGCCAAGTTGCTTAGAAGACCAAACAGTAGATTAGTGTACATTGATTTTGCGTTCAGAACCACTTAAAAAAAAAAAAAAAGAAAAGGAAAAAAAAAAAGATTCTAACCCAACCCCCCAAAAGATGTGTGCCTAGAGAAATAAAATAGATCTGTGCCTCGTTGTTGTGTGGTTTTACACAGATGCAGAGACAAAGCCACGAAGCCATGTTAGGAACAGATGTACTGCATGTTTTATAAGCCTTGAAGGACTTTTCAGTTGTGCCTGATGGACTTGCAGCTGCACCTGCATCTGTACCTAGTGATTTCTGGAGAACGGTGTCACAGATTTCAAACAGCCGCTTTGAGGTCCCATCTTGTTGACTAATATCCTTGTGAAGACACCCACACAGCATGCAAAAGAGTAATAGTGATGTGTGAACTTGCATTGGGGGTCACCTAAATTTAGCTTTTCAAAATGCTATTTGAAGCAGGCAAAATGCTTTGTTTCGTGGGGGAAAATGTAATATTGGAGAAAAGCATCAGAACAAACTCCAGGCAGCTGCATTGTTTGAAACAGAAAAACCTAAACCCACAAAACTTCAGCACGCTATGGCAAGACTAGCTGCATCTGGTCGTCGGTCTAAGAGCTGGGGAACGGGAACAGGCAAATAAACCCTGTTTTGCCTTACAACCTTGGCATCTCTGCCCTTACAGTTGCTCACAAAGGAGCAACCCAGTAGTTCAATGACTTCAATGGCGTTGGGCTTTGAACAGGCTTCTGTGGATAGGGAATTATTTGGGGAAGACAGGGAGCAGCTCACTCCCCCCGAATGTTTTCCCTCCCATTGCAGTTCCTGGTCTGTATGTAGATAGCAGCTTCTAATGAGCACTAATGCTCATCTCAGGCCGTGGCTATATATTGTATGCTATAAACAAAGTCAGCCTTGGCGATGCTTTCCTTGCTACTCAGGCACGCAAAGCAATTAATCAGTTACTTAACTATTGCAGAGTTACTGACAGACTTGAGTAACAATGTCAAAAGCAGAGAGCTTGATGAAAACCTGGCAAGAAAGCTAAGGTGATGTGATACATGAATTCATGTAGATAGAGACTTGGGAGTAATGGATGCAATAGAGTGTGTGCGCAATGCACGTTTCTTTCTCCTTGGCAGCATAATTGTTTTGCAGATTTCTTGTGGAAATCAAATCAATCTATAGCTGTGCTGCTAGATGGATGTCCCGAAGTTGTCACTCCTTTGGTATCTGAGCTCTCCCGGCAGGTTGCAAATTGTTCTAGATAAATGGTTGCATTTATTTTCTTCGCATACTGTGTCCAACCACCTGCTTTTCTGTGTTGCTGTAGGAGCTTGTAAAATACTCCACACTTCATAGATTTTTGAACTGGAGCCCATAAACATGGCAGAACAAATTTGGAGCTAATTTTACAGTGGCACAGGTTGCCAGATAGGACCATTAATTAAAGAAATCTTTACTCCGTCATCTACAATAATACTGATTAAAGGCTTTTCCTTCTAGATCTTTCAGATACATGCTGTGTATGAACTTGCATAGTCTAAAACAGAGCTAAGAAAAAGACTTGAGGTTTTTCTAAGGGCAGAGAAGGTATGTTTTTCACCTTTTTAAAAATGCTCTGAGCTAAGATCCACTTTCAAACTTGGCGACTTTAATGACTGCAACGAAGCAGGAGCCACAGCAATGCACATAGGAAGGATTTCTTTACCGAGAGGGTGGTCAAACACTGGAATAGACTTCCAAGAGAGGTGGTTGATGCCCCATGCCTGTCGGTGTTTAAAAGGAATTTGGACAATGCCCTTAACAACATGCTTTAGCTTTTGGTCAGCCCTGAAGTGGTCAGGCAGTTGGACTAGATGATTGTTGTAGGTCCCTTCCAACTGAAATAGTCTATTCTATTCTATTCTAAATAATGGACATACTGGTATTTATCCCAAAGAGGTGAACTGCACATTCCCTATTGCCTCACAGTGTTGTTTTCTAGGTGAAATGAAATTTGGAACATTACAACATTAGTAACATACATTAAGTGAACCAAGGGCTGTTGGGTTATAAATCTGTAGGCAATATGGCATGCCCATACATTAGTTTTATACTAACTAATAGTAAGGCATTTTTTTATGATTTATGTACTAAGAGTTTATTATTTTATTAAACATGAAAACTGGGACGGTTTCAAGCAAGGATTTGATCCTGCTGCTCTAAACCGGTTATAATTATCAGTTTTCAGCGCAGGATTATGTAAATAGGATTGTAGGAATAAACCTTAGAAAACCAGGTTTGAAATATTTGTTGCATGCCTCTAAGCTGACTGTTAGCCATAGATAAAAATGATTAGTAGATGTTTTCTTGCATTTCTAGTGGCAGAAGGGAGACTTTCCTTGCTGTCTAGGCTCTGGACTGAGCTTTTGTTGAGCGATGTTCGACTTAATTCTTCTCATTGTCATTTCTTTCTATTTATTCACATTGAAAAGGGCCTCCTTAAAGTCTGCAGAATAGTCAGACATGCAGCTTTCCTTCGAGCCATATGCCATTTTGCAGCCAGGGAAGGTAGCAAGCAGCCGCTTGCAGAAACAGCTATGAAGAGATTCTTGAGAGATGCGTTACTCCAGCAAAGGGCTGCTGCAAAAATAAGGGCCGTTTGCAAAGACCAGAAGGTCAAAGTAAAGACTGACTTGAGAGAATACAGAATGTAAACCAAGCCAAAATAAACAGCATAATCGGAGAAGAGTAAATTGGAATTTTTGGCAATAGTTTTAGTAAGATCAGGCATATGTAGCAACATATAACAGAAAGGAGAATTTATTCTATTTCACACAATTTCCATGAGTGTCTACTAAAATTTGTTTTAAATCTTATGTAATACACTTTCACCATTGTTCTTACTCCCTTTCTAAATAGACTTTTTCATCAACTTACTGTTAGGAGATAGTTTGCTCATCTCATGGAAACTCAGAAGGGGATTTTCTATTTCTTTAGAAAAATTCTTTGAGCTACCTTCTATTTAGAATAAAAAGAAAATTCAGATATAAACATGAGATAGATTTCTAAAGGTTGCATATATGTTTATTTTAAGCAGCTGAGCATTTAGGACTGGACAAGAATTTAATTCTTTTTTTAACGTTTGACATCCTTACTCTGTGCTTTCTTCCAGTAAACCTCATTAAGGTATTGTTTTGGTTTCAGTTCATAAGCTTCATGTATACATAGTTGTATTAATGCCTATTGTGTCTATTAATATGCCTACTGAGCGCCAAATGCTGTCCAGTATTGGGAAGAGATTATGAAGTGAGATAAAGTGGGTGCGTGAATGCCCACATATTTCATAGGCTATTGATACTGAGGAACAGGGAAGACGGTGCATGTTGGAGCATGACTCTCGTGTGGCTCCTGTACTGACTGGCATGGGTGGCATCACATTTGTTGAATTGAATGGATGCAGAACGCTAAAAATACTCTTCTCTCTGTTGAACTCAACGATTGTGTTCTCTATACCAGGCTTACCCTATGTATTTAGATCAACAGTGAGGGCAATGAAAAATCTAGTTTATATTTATAGTTAGTTATGTTTAATTCATTGCTGCGAGGCTCTCAGCTTGTAATTGATGTTTATGGATCACTTTGCACAGAATTGCCCAGCACTGCATCGCCCTGACTTCGCTGACATCTTCTTTTACATCACCATCTCCTGCTGCATTCATGGAAACCTTTCTTTCTGTTGTGGCTTTCCTGGCTACACAGCCCAGGAAAGTACTGGGGAACGGTACCTGCACTGGGCTGCAATTATAGCCACGTTCATTCAGAGCACACGTGAGTTAATTAGCCACGTTATGAAGCAGGACTTACTCTGTTATGCCCCTATAACATAGATGTAGTTCTTGTGGCAGCTAAGCACATTCAGACTACCTTGGGAGCACACACAGCACTAGATTTTACTGAAGGAGCATAAACTCGTTGCCCTGCTTTGCAGGATGCTTCTCACTTTCACAAAGTTCAGCCAAACTCCTCCTCATCTTCTGACAGCTCTAGTGGTTCCAAATCAAATCACTTCTTATCTCCTTCCGTTCGTCTAATTCTACTTTTCTCCTTCTACTGACACACTCATTTTGGCAGAGGAGCACACTCTGCCAGTTTGCCATCTGGTACTCTCTTCTTGTACGACATCACTTCACTGAAGAGACTTTCCATCGCACTTCAGAAACTTGTTTTATCTTTACCCATCTCTTACAGTATTTGTCCACTCCTCTCCTAATTACCTTTTACCGTACTCTTTATCTGTCTTGAGGACACTAAATTACAGTGTTCTATGAAAGTGCTGAACATACTATATTTATTTTGTTGTACTATGCTTTGGTGAAAATCTATGACAGTTTTTCTAAAAACAAAAATCATTTGAATTCACTAAAAATATATATATTCTGCCTGTCCTTGTAATATGTAAAGATTCCTGCAGAATAACAGTCACAATTGGATGCATGCTCCAATTGCAGCTCCATGCTGTAGAAAATTGTATGTTTTTATATACGGTGACTGAATGCAAACACTTAGACATTTATAATTACTTATTTTACTCCAAAGCTTTTAAAAAAAGTCTTCTAATCAACAAGGTGGTCCTAATTTCATGTCTGTTATTTCAGCAGCCGTGGGATAAAGCTCTGCCAGTAAATATTTACTATCAAGTTACTTTTAGAAATGTATTTTTAGTCTGAATTTTTCTTACTCTTTAATGAGCACTTAAATAAAAGAAGCATATAGCATTAACTTCTGCAATGAATTAAAAAGAAAAGTATAAAACAGAACAGAAATGTCCCTATTACATAGAATTTGCTGGCCCATTACGTATAATTTGCTTAAGTCTTTTGAGACTGAGTTACAGGTCTCACAGCCGTGACTTCAGTAATTACATGGCTTAGAAAATACATTATTCTATGTTAGTTTTTATTCACTAGCTAATATGCTTTAACATTTTGCACAAAATGGCTTGTCTAAACTGTTTTTAAAAGAGCTTACATTCTGCTACCAAAAGTCTAGTTAAATATTATAGTGAAAACCAAGAAATCTGGAGATACATTTTACATCCTTAACTGCTAATCGCTTACTTTCTGCTCTGTATGGCTGTGCAGCTTCAGTGTCCTATAATGGTGATGAATTTAAAGGAGAGATTATTATCATATATCCATCCACATGAATTCACAGGATTCCTAGTGTGAATGAAGAAAGAAAATAGTCAAGCCAAATTCTCCTTGTGTTCTAAGTCTCGAAGATAAAACAAATGCTGCTGAACATAAGGTTTTAAGGCCAAATCCAAAAAAGGATTTAGCAGTGAGGCAGACTTCAGTGCCCAAATCCAAAACTGCACTACCAAAATATCATCAGCTTGACTGTGGAAGTAATGAAACTGTACTGGCCGTCCCCCCTTTAGTCAGAAATTTCACTCTTTTTCAGCTTCCCTGTGTGCCCAGCTGCCTCAGCCTGACTGCGAGATGTCTGGCTCTCGCTGGAAGCCAGAAAGGAAGAGGAACGGCACGTAGATCCTCAGAGCACATCCTCCCACACGCTGGCAGGCCTCGGTCCCCGCAGAATTCAATTGCCGTAACTCTTTTTTTTTTTTTTTTTTTTTTTTTTTCAAATGTTACTGATGGAAGAGATGGTTGTGTCACTGCCTCCTCTATAGCCTGTAGCCAGGCTTTTGGAGAAATTTGGCCAAGAAGCAGGTAACCCAGCTTGTTCTTATCTTCGTGGAGGTCACCACCGCATTGCCCATCTTCAGGATGAGTGGTCAGAGCAATAGGCTGTAGACCAGGCTGGGTGGGTTCATCCTCGAAAGCTTTTGTTGGAGTTTTACCACTGTGTGGGAATTAATGCAAGATGTATTGCACCAGAGGTTTAAAAAATAAGAAAAAAAAGAGGGCGACTGTGGCCAAATCTGTACCACATGTGGGCACATCAGGCAGGTCCTGCAGACTGGACTTCAAACGTTCGGAACTTTTTAATGTTCAATATCTGATGTTAAATGCACCAAGTCTTGGCAGCAAGGTCAGACTCCAGGTCTTGCTATTGAAGACATGGTGTTGCAGAGTCAGTTTTCTTTGTAACCTTTCTCCTTTCGGTCCCATGACTCCTCCAGTCTTGTTGCGTGGCAGCACAATAGACAGGACAAAGCAGAGAAAGTCCTCTCACCACCAGGTTGGTGGTACAGTGATTTGGGCACTCCATTGGGAAGGTGGCTTTGACCTCCCTCCGACTTTGAAGGAGATCAACATCTACATCATATGTAGAGGATCAGATGACTTGGTTATTAGTTTAAAAGTGTTGACTCTTGCTACTTTCCTAAATGGTGTGGCCAGAAGTTGTGCCCTTGCTATCATCCGTCAGGTCTCTGAGAATTTGCAGGATTTTCAGAAAGCCCTTGGCTCTTCCTGAGGACCACGCTGTGCATCTCCCCCCTTCAGCTGTTACCTGTCAGATAGTCCTGCTGAAATCACTGCAACTACTCCTTGTCTGAAGTGTCAACAAGTCAAGTATCAGCTCATCGTGGAAGAGCAAATGTCAGTGTGGTTGTATCTGTAAAGCTGTGGTGTCCATGGGATATCTCCCAGGCTGAGATGTCGGACAGGATAGCACAGCGGGAGATTCAGGGCGCATGGGAAAGCAAAGTTTATCCCCATAATGCTAGGTGTCCTTAGCGTTACTGGGGGAGGGGAGTGCTAATGTGTGAGAAATGTCTGATTAATTATCAAAGATGGTTCTGGTTTTGGAAAGAAACATTGTACATTTAAAAGAAATTCAGGCTAGGGATTTTTGATTCTTTTGGTATTCTCTTTAGTTTCTTAGAGAATTCAGTTGAGATTTTCTTTAAAATGCTCTTGCAGCGGTAGTGATTGATTTCCTGTCAAATTTACGGATTGTACAGTGGCAGTAGGAAGAGATTTCTCCCAAAGGATGACATTTGTTATCGGAAACTCGGGGTTTGTTGGGCTTCTGTTTAAGAAGGAACAGAAATTGGGATAGCTGCTGAGTAACTTCCAAGTGGCAATGTGCTGACCTTTCAACATCTGTATGCTGCACTCTTTCTCTCTGAGGACCAGATTATGCCTCTGTTACTCACTGGAGAGCAGTTCTTCATCTCCGATGTGTGACTTACAAGATAAGGTAGAAGTAAGATGTCAGAGTTTGGAACGTAATTGTTTAGTTTTAGTAGATCCGCATCATACACCCCTAGTTATATGAACACGTTTGCCCCTCCTTCTGTGTTTGCAAAGGCTGCTCTTGCTTTCATTGCATCCGAAGAACTGCGAGTCATGCATGACTCGGGTATTCAGTACTCCAGAAAACCACCTTAATATTTTTTGCATCGTCATCTTTAGGCAGCAACGTGCCCATGAGTCAGGGTGCTGTACTCAGGAGCTACTTGACCTTGGCTCTCTGATGAACTTTTCTGTGCTTTGTAGCAAAAGTTGTTATTTGAACCACACGTTAGCAGCAGTCCCAATCTTACAGATTCTATTTCATAATTATGAGAACATAGCACACTAACTTGACATAGGTGTCATAAAAGTTCAGGCCCAAGAAAAAGTTTATTTTATTTACATCCCATTAGCAGAAACATTCATAAGGAATTCCACAACAAATATTAGCCTGATATTAAACAAACAAACAAAATTTTAGGTAATTTACATATTACTTTTCATATACCTTTTTTTTTCCTATTTATGAATTTGTTGAGTTTGCTATTTATTTACTTTTCTAACTGATAGGTTTATATTATGGAAGAAAAACTTTAATGAGCACAAACTAGCTTCAGTTCAAGATTGCATCTGGTTTTTTAAACTTCTAAAACTCTCCCTTCAAGTACACCCAAATATAAACCACTGAGGCCACATTGCTGTGCTTAGTACCTGAGCCTCTCTCCAGAACTTGCCTTTGTTACCTTAGGTTTGTATGCAAGCGCTTAACAGTCCTTTCCAGCAGATCCAGCTGCAGGACATTAAAAACCAGTATCGTGAAAATGCTGGGAATGCTTAATGCAAGAAGAGATAAACCGGACAAAACCAGACCAAATCAAAATGAAATTAGATATTTTGCACTGTACTGTAAAATGGTTTTGCACCGAGTAACTGATTTGCATTTTGTCAGTGAGGCAGGCTTTTTCATGAGCCTGTGACATTTCTGTCCATGAGAGACAGTGTTTTGTAACCGCAAGGCTGGATTCCTTCAAGGCTTTGGGACCTCGTCCTGTGGTAAATGAGAGAACGTCCATTGACTTCAGCTGGAACAGGATCAAGCCCTTTAAACATGCAATGAAATGGCTTTCTAAAGCCTATGAACTTAAGCCTGGTATTTATCAAGTCTGTGTCATATTATATGTTGAAATCAGGCAACAATTGTATTTTCATATGGCTTTGGCAAGAAACCAGGAGAGGCTCGGGGACTTCAACCGACTTTCTCATGGAGTGAAACTGGAGGAAATATTTTTACAACACCCTGTAGGGAGAAACTTGGTAGTTTGCTCCCCCATTGTCTGCCAGCAGCTTTGGAAGGCAGCGGGGTTCTTTGCTGTGGTGCTCGGCTCTACAGAGGCTCTTCTCTCCATTTATTTGTAGTTAATATTTTAACCAGTATTTATGGGTGGAAAGACCCTTCAGTTCTTCAACAGCAGGTTTATAATAAATCTATCAGACTGAGCCACTGCTCCTCCATCAGCTTCTGTACTCTGGTGGTGAAATATCCCAGTACATGTGTTAAGAGGTTTTATTGGTAGGGTCATGCGATAGCTTTCTTTGTACTAGTGAAATGAATTGCTGAGTCTCCTTTAGCTTAAATACAAATTTTCTGAGACTGGTCTTGGATAAATTCAGGCTGGGGATCCAAAATGCTGAAAAAGCAGTGAGGAAACTGATAATTTCCCCACTATGTGCTTGATGTTAGATGTGCCATTAAAATGGTGATACTTAGAAGATGAACCTAATGGACTGTAATAATATATAATCCATCACTGCAAGATAATCTCTGTATTCGCGCGATTGTCATAGTCATATGCAAGTCATCCACTGAGATCGCTATAATCAAGCTAATGTAAGTATTTCATTTCAAAATGTACATCTCAGCTTTGTCTCCATTTGCTTTGGTCAAACATTGAAATATTTACCCGACATCTGGAAGTTAGTATCTTCTGATAGCGTTTATCATTAAACCCGTTTCTTGTTTGTTTGGATGTTATCTCCTGTGAGATTGATAAAACATTTAAAATCTATGCAGATATATTGAAATAACAGGCATTTTAATCTGTCAGCAGCCAGTTCAGTGCTGGCCTCTGGGTAGACATTCGCAAGCTTTGAGGTGCCGTCTTTGCAGAGTGTGAGAGAGGCCCGAGCCAGCTTCTGGGACAAACGATGGCATTCCTTAAGTTTTTTGAACTGACATTGTTTTGTGTCATTGCCTCTGAGTTTTGCAACAGCAGAGAATCAGCAGAGTGTGGGAACACGAGAAACAATGGTTGTCTGAATACTTCCAAAATGCCTGTAGGCAAATTCTATTAATTAAAAGAAATAGGAAACTCTCCGGGTCTCTACTTCCACGGGAGTTTCAGTGTGTGGGGGGCAGAGGGTTTAGTGCAGCGTGCCCGGGTGTCGTGCTGTTTGCGGGACTGCTCCGAGCTTGGCCTCAACTCCTCCGATTTCCCTGTGCCGACTCGCAGCCGCGGCACGGCCTCAGCTCCAGACCTGGTTCGCGTCCTGCCTTCCCGCTTGTCCGTGCGGCTCGGAGGGAGCGCGGGACTGTGTCCCGTGCGGGTGCCGTGTCCCGTGGAGGGCTCTGTCCCACACGGGTGCTGTGTCCCACGCGGGTGCTCTGCCCCACCGCGTTTCCTCCAGCCCTCCCGGAGTCACCTACCCTTTGAGATGGAGATTTTCAGCCATGATGCCGGTTTCTCAAGGCTCCCCGAGAGCAGGAAACCCTCTGTTTGTCTTCCTGCTAGCAACAGGCTTATCTCAGGCGGCTTTTCACTGGGAGATGAGGATCTTTCGCAGACCTCAGCTGCGGCGGCGGTGGGGTGGACGTGTGTGGGTGGGCTGCCCTGAGACCAGGGCGGTCACCGCCATGGCTCTGGGAACTGACAGCTTGTTCTCCCTCTCTTGGGAGCTGACCTGAGTCTCCTGCTGTAAGTAGGGCGCTGGGCTGGGACGTGTTCTGCCCTCTCCGCTCCCCTCCTGCAGCTCCCTCAGGCACCAGAAGCTCCAGAGAAGGTATTTTTATAGACTACATTGTCAACGTGCTCCTAAAATTTGGCTATCCCTTTCCTGCCATATGTCCCTGGCAACTTCCTTAAGCTGAAGCAAGCCCCCCTGACAGCCAGCACAGAAGCTGTCAATCACGTCCACATCCATCCAGTCACTTGACAGGCCCCAGGGACCACCTGCTCGTAGGCATGACTTCTTTCCCTCATCCCCCCGCTTGGTACGTCTGCCTTTTCCACCTCAAAGCTGTCCTTGATCAAACACCTGCTCTTTCCTGGATCCCTAACTACTGCCGCATTTCCATACTCTTTCCTCCGCCACCTTCACCTAGAAAGAAAATCAAAATACAAGCGCTGCCTGTCAATGGTGATAGTGGACATAAAGGGTGTATTGGTTTTGTGTGGCAAGGTTTTGGTAGCGGGGGGGGGGGGGGTTACAGGGGTGGCTCCTGTAAGAAGTTGCTGGAAGCTTCCCCTGTGTTCGAGAGAGAGCGAGCCCACACCAGCCGGCTCTAAGACGGACCCGCCGCCGGCCAAGGCCGAGCCAATCGGGGATAGTGGTAACGCCTCTGTGATAACATTTTCAAGAAGGAAAAAAGTTGGGACAGTGCGAAAACAGCCACCAGAGAGAGGAGTGAGAACATGTAAGAGAAACAACCCTGCGGACACCAAGGTCAGTGCAGAAGGAGGGGGAGGAGATGCTCCAGGCGCCGGAGCGAAGATTCCCCTGCAGCCCGTGGTGAAGACCCTGGTGAGGCAGGCTGTCCCCCTGCAGTCCAGGGAGGTCCACGATGGGGCAGATATCCACCTGCAGCCCGTGGAGGACCCCACGCCGGAGCAGGTGGGTTCCCGAAGGAGGCTGTGACCCCTTGGGAACCCTGCGCTGGAGCAGGTTCCTGGCAGGACCTGCGGATCTGTGGAGAGACGAGCCCACGGAGCAGGTTTTCTGGCAGGACTTGTGACCCCGTGGGGGACCCACGCTGGAGCAGTGTGCTCCTGAAGGACTGCACACCGTGGAAAGGACCCACGCTGGAGCAGTTCATGAAGAACTGCAGCCCGTGGGAATGGCCCACGTTGGAGAAAGTTCGTGGAGGACTGTCTCCCGTGGGTGGGACCCCACGCTGGAGCAGGGGAAGAGTGTGATGAGCCCTCGCCCTGAGGAAGTGAAGCGGCAGAAAATAACATGTGATGACCGTAAACCCAATCCCTGTCCCCCTTGTGCCGCTGGGGGGGCTTGGTGGAGAAATCCGGGAGTGAAGTTGTGCCCGGGAAGAAGGGAGGGGTGGAGGGAAGGTGTTCTGAGATTTTGTTTTATTTCTCATTGACCGTCCTCTGGCTGATTTGTAATAAATTGAGCTAATTTTCCCTAAGCTGAGTCTGTTTTGCCCGTGACGGTAATTAGTGAACGATCTCTCCTGTCCTTATCTTGACCCGCAAGCTTTTTTGTTATATTTTTCTCTCCCCTGTCCAGCTGAGGATGGGGGAGTGATAGAACGGCTTTGGTGGGCACCTGGCGTCCAGCCAGGGTCAACCCATCACGAAGGGAAACGGCTTAAGTAATGTGTAGTTCTTATTGCTCTTCCTGACATAACTTGCGTGAGTGTTGAGTTGCAAGCCGTGTCGTTTCTCATGTCTCTTACTCGTTCCGAAGTCACTTACAGCTCATATCTGAAATTAGATTTTAAATTTTGTGGCATCCCGGGTGTTTGTGAGCTCCCATAGCTTGCACAAGGATCTGGCTGTTCTTCATTGTATTTAAGAGTTACTGTAAAGAACCGTAAAACTTTAGATGTAAAAAGATCATGAAAATGATAAATGTTACTGCAGGCTACTGTTATTACTATTGATATTTTAATTAATACTGAATTTATTGTTTATGTTTGGCTTGTCTGTATTTCAGTGCCTGACTCATTGGTTTCGCTGAGATCAAAGAATAGCTGCCTTTATCTCTGAAGAGAGAAATGGTTCATTTCAGGGATGGTTTCAGAGATGGAGTTTCACTTGGGTGGCAAGAGCTAGTCCCGCAACTCTATTTTTGTGTTGCATTAAAAAAGTAAACGGAAGTCAAAAATTGCCAAATATTAAGCAGATTTGCTACAATGCAAGGATAAAATACCTATTGCTGAGAACGTGTAATGTGAAATCACCCTTAAATTATAGGTCTGTTGCGTTTGAGTGTCAGCCTGAACTAGAGCCATACGGAAAGCGGTATATGGAGATATGCCCCACACAGGATCAGGGCCGTGGTGTCCCACTGCAAAGACATTGGGGCTCTTCCCTGTATGTTCAACATTCACCTGGCAGAGGTGACCAGGGCTTGGTGGGCTACTCCCACAGCAGTACTGGGGCACCACGCAAGCAGCAGCCTTCCTCTTCTGCCCTCCTCTGTGCTGGAGGGGCCACCAAAGACTTGTCCCTACCATGGCTTCTTCTCCAGTTGGTGTGAAAAGTGCCTTCTTTTTTCCTCTTGATGAGTTGATTCTGCTTGAGGACAGGAACCGGTAGAAGATGGTTCCTTTTTTGGCTGTGTTAGTTTCCTGCCACTTTAGTGAACTTCAGTGGCTCGTGGAGGGGGTCAGAGAAATGTCAGGGCTGCTGGGGGGAAGCAGTGGGGACACGCAGCTGGAGTAAGAGGAGGGGAGCAGAAATGTCCCTTTCTTGTGGGCCTGCTCATAGATCAGCTAAGACATCTAGAAAACTTCTGAAGCAAGAAGATAGTAGCCTTTTGGGTTAGTACCGGAAGATCCAAAATCCATTTTGGATCTAGTCCATAGAACACCATCTTGCTTAATCTCACCGAATTTAACAATTGCAATTTTTTCTTTGTATGCGTAAGGCTGTAACTCTGATTATGAGAACAGAATTTGGATTACAAGCGTTGTGTAGGGAAAATGTGGAATTTGCACATGAGAAAAATCTGTAGCCTCCTTGAAAACCTCACAAAGACTGAAAACACCTTTACTGAGATTTTTCTTTATTTACTAGCAATCTTAATTTACTAGCAAACTTCATCTATCAAAAAATATCTTCTAGTATATTTGCCTTTTCAGGTTACCAATAATCTTGATTTTGTCTATTCTGTCTTTTTTCTGTCTATTCATTAATTTGCCTTTTCCACTTCCATTCAGACATGATCTTGTGGTTTCCTTTTCAGGAAGTGTGTTCTGCTGCAGCTGTTGGGTTTTTTACTTTCTATTGTGGGTAACTTCAATCTTTCTGGCAAAAAGTGCAAATTAGTGAGGATATTTCAAATTGACTTTAAAGTCTGATTGGGAAACACTATCTTGATATACTGTTAAATGGAAAAATGTCTGATGCAATTTTGGAGGTCTTAAATCTTGTTTCTAATTATGATTGCTTTTTTTGTGCTATAATATATATTCCTTGGCATTGTTTAAAATTGTTTTCCTGATCGGAGGTCAGATGAAAATGAAATGATGTTATCAGAAGTAGCTGCAGTGTAACTGAGTACAAATTTGCACCTTTTGAGGAACATTAACTTGATTAATTCTTGAAAACAAAAAATACAGAAGAAAGTGTGACTTTGATTAGGTGGGTTTAAGGAGAAAATTAAAAGACTGTAAGAATTGTAACTAGATTTAAAGGGCATGAGCGTTAACGGTTACTTAGAAAAAAAGGTGTCTCCTTTCTTCTTCCCAATCATATTTTTGATCATTTTATAATATAACAATAAAACTTCTCTAGCACATTTTGTTCAAGTTTTTAAAGGTCACCACATTCACACTTTAAGTAAATCAAGATGCAGAGAATGACGTACCCCAGCCAAATATTTTTACCAGTGTAAGAAGGCATACAAACTCTAATCTTTTCTCTCTTATTCTAATAATAGAATTTTTTTTTAATGATGCAAGGTAGGTAAACCCCAGCAGTCCTTCAAAGAGCTGTTGTTTTCTTCTGCTAAATCACTCTGAGCGAGGTACGACTGCAGCCCTAAGTCGGTTGCTGCAGTATTTGCCTAATGTTACGGTTTCCCACGTGATGCCCTGCCATTTCTGTGTCCTTTGGCATGGTGAACCCATGGTCCCATACCCTGCACATTCATGAGAAGATCCTAAATGATCCTGCCTTATCTCCTTAGCCTGGGGGTGTGTGGCCGCCCGGCTCCTTAGGACAGCTTTCAGGTTCTGTCGGAGTCATTCTGGGCCTTGGCAAGATTAGGCATGGTTTGTCATGAGGTCTCTCTGGTGCTACGAATCATCCCTTTGAGAAGTGAGGAAAGGCAGCTCCGCGTGACTTACGATGCCAAATTTAAAATTTTTAATAGTAAGCACGACACTATGCTGAAATGTATAAAAATGGCCTTACTGTAACTCACTCGAGCTGCTTTTGTGTCATGCAGTCCTTGTGTATTACCAGTGAAACCCTTGCCCCAATAAAGTTAGTGCTTTGCCGTTTACTTTGGTAGGGCCACAGTTTTGTCCTGGTTTTCCTTGTTTTTATCTTTCATGACCTACTTTTCCCTCAGTAGACCCAGTATGTATGAAGGAGAGCGGAGTTAGAATTCAGTTCTGACTCAGGCAGCCAGAAGAAAAAATTAGCTGTAAAATCTGGCTGCCAAATCTTTGTTGTTTAGTAATGCGTGACTTGGAAAGAATCCAGAACTGGAGTAAGTTTGCACGGCTCGTATTAAAAAAAAAAAACAACACCAACCCTCTACTTCTTTACTTATAGTGTGATTTGATTTCAGCTGGAAATTACCAAGATGCCATAAATATGAGAACCTACAGCACAAACTTTTCAGAGCCACTGTTCAGAGGAGAGCTGCTCTCAAGGGAAACTTGATATTATAGCAGTAGAAACCGGTTTAGATTTATATTTAGTGACTTGCATACTTACTCAGTGATTAGACTCTTTTCCATTTTCTGGCATGGGTGAAATGGTATGTTAAGACAGGATATAATCCTTTCACACTCTGCAGGCAATGTCACAGTATGATGTTGGCACCGTGTGAGGCTTCCTTAACCCTAGAACATGTTGCGTATTCACTCTTGGCAGTATTTTAGAGGCTACAGGCAGTAACCCAGAAGTAATCTTATTACCTATAACCGACTGTATCTACATGGAATGGGGTGCTGACTGCTGAGCGAAACACAGTTACAGTCATTTGAGATTCAATTAAAAACTGTTGGTTCAGTCATTTTTGCGAGTCTGAAGCAGATTTCTTCAGCCTCCTCTTGGAACTGACAGTTTCATTGAGAATTTTCCGAAATAACAAACATAAACTGCTGGTGTTCCTTCAACACACAAATTGCATTTAAAATGCATTTTGCAACATGTTTTGTAGACAAATGTGAACAATACTCTTATTTATCTATACAGTGTATGCTGTTTGGAATTCTTATTTCTACCAGCTTGGTCAAAAGGTTTTTATTTTGGAGAAAACATACTGCTTACGCAAGTATTTCTTTATTATAAGGTATTTCTGCAAGTTTATCTCCCTTCCCTCTTGCACAGCACAGCTCATCCAGGACCACTCTATGCATGAACACTAATAACTTGGAGATAGGACAGGAATCAAACCTCGTCACAGAAAAATAGCCTTCTCCTGCTAAAAAAAATTCCCTGGAAAACCACAGCACTTTATCAACAAGCCACTGAAGCAAAATAGATAAATTTCTGTACAAAAGAGGTGGAGTTTATTCTCATGCACCATTCCATTCAAATATGTTTATTTATGAGATAGAAAAATAACCGAGAAGCTGGATGTAAATATTGTGGCTGGTGGACCTTGATGCTGTTGAGCAACGTTATACAGGTACTGTGCAAGACTGATTGTAAGAGACAGACTGTGTGTGTGTATATATATATGTATATATACATAAACAAATGTATATAAGGGTTATAAGGGTATATAATGGCGGTAGGGAGTGTGGAACTGCTGAACACTGAAGACTTGCTTGTTACCAGTGAAAGGAATGATGGAGAGAGTCCTTTTATACCCTTAACTCTGTGGATTCATTGTTTATCGTAAATCTCCACTGGCACTAACTCAGTGTCTATCTATCTGGCTGGTACGTGTTCTGTAACAAGTTCTGTGGGAGGCAATATCAGACATCTTAGCACCAGTATTTCCGAGTACTTAGGTGCAGTCATCACTTCTAACAATTTAATCAAAGTCATATTTAAAGTATTTTTGCTGCCCCAAACTCTTCAAGTCCATTCTTTACTGTTAGTTTTAATGAATCAGTAAGCGAAGGGAACTGGTCAAACTTTTACGTTCATTGTGAGTCACCAAGATTTTTAGATACTTGCCAGTGTATTTTGCAAGATTTCTGCTGTTCTAATTAACCACAGAAAAGCAAAGTGTAACTGCTCAAACCATAGGGGAGAATCTCAGTGACATATCTGTTAAAGAATGGTAGAAAAAAGACAAAAGACATTTCTAGACTTTTGGCTCTCCTTGGGCTTTTCTGCTGATGTCAATATGAACAGCGAAAGCTGTAAATCACATTACAGCTTATTGTGTGATCCTTAACCACATTCATGAGACCAGCGTGCTGTTCACGTCAATAACCATAGTTCAGATTAGTTAAAATGGATCATTTAATTGGAAATTATGATTGATCTGTTTATGAAAAACACATTCTTTAAAATACTTGTGAGGTTTAAAGGTTTGGGGTTTTTTTTCCCGGTATGGTGTGGGTCCTATAGGCTATATGGTTTTAATATTCTGGTAGGCGAATTCCATGCGTGATACCAACATAAACTTGCTCTTTCCTCAGTGAGATGCTAGGAGGGAGATTTTCTTCTTTATACAGCCACATGATAAGCACTCTGTCTGCTAGTGATAGTACGTGTGACTAACTGTAAGTGAGATCCATCCTGTTTGCATTATGTTTTCTGAGTTTAGTTATGGATGTGAGAGGGGCACTTGAGTTACGACTTGGGGACCAGGTCCTGACTCTGCTTATAGATGGTGTGTACATGTAATCAAATACGAGGTTAAAAAGTAACAGCACAGAAACTTGAAAGATGAATTGGTGAAATTGTTTCCCCCAATGTTTTGCATCATTCTTATAAATAACTTCCTGTTCCTCCTCTGAATCACGAAAAGCAACAAAAATCCATTCCCTTCTGAACCTGGACACAAAGGTATTGATTATTTCCATCAGCAGATCTTTTTATAGGCTTTGCAACTATGGACCCAAATAAGCTGCTCTTTAGGATGCATGTATATTTTTATTGTTAGTAAGATGGCAGATCACAAGTGCAGTAACCCTAAATTAAGATGTTTGGAGATTGAATTTCTGGAGTTTGGTGCCCAAAGGAGTGCAAGGTGGATAGCAGCTCTTTGTCATACAAGTCTGTCAGTCGGCTTCAATGCTCAGCCATTTGTTTCTACCTTCTTTTCTCAACGTACAGGTTTTTCTAGGCCAAATACACCCTTTGAGCTTAGACCAAATGTTGGAAGGTCTAGTTAGAAACAGGAAAGTTTTGTGATACATTTATACCTACCAGTGGCATAATTGCAGTGTTAACAGACAGAGTAATCTACATCTTCATAAAATAGGAAGCAATAACTTCAGGACAATTCATTTCAGTATCAAACCTTGAACGTTTTCCCTTTCCGCTTCCAAGTTTACTTTGGTGAAGTTTCAACATTTTGGGTGTGCTAAATATTAGGAAACGTGTTTCCCGTGCTACAGCAGGGCCTCGCTGGAGGTTTCAGCGTTGACGAGCAAACACCTTTAGGCTTGTTTGGAAAAGCCTCAGCGGTGACCACAGTGACCTCGCTGGTATTGGCATTTGTCTGCGTGGGATGAGAGCCAGCCTTAATGTGACCAGGATTTATGCAGCATCTTGGTAGGGAGAGGTTTGTTTATTTTATCAGAAAAAGAGAGCAGCCTGGAAGGGCGGGTGAGAGCCCAAAACACGACTGGAAAGCTCAGACATGCTTAAGAACATATTTCTCCCCCTTGGAGAGTTCAGTTTTGAATAAAGCACTCCCCGGGCTCTCACACTTGTTTGCCAGATGTGGTTTTCCCGTCTTTTAGAGCGCTAATTGTGTCCCAACTGGTGTATTTTATGGCTTTGCCTATACCTGTAGCAAAACAATTAAGAATTCAATTGTGCCTCTGGAGAGAGAGAAGGGACAGAGAGGTGGGGAGGAGAGCGGTGGCCCCAGGGAAATGCCAGGACATATTATGCCTTTACAAACCGCCGTGCCTCATGAGCATTAATACTTGCAAAACACATGTTGTAAGCACCCTTCCCAGACTACCAGCACATGTTTCCCTGCTCAAAAGGCCCCTTTTAATACTGCTGGCATTACTAATCTAAATCTGTTATGGGGAAAAGGATTATTGCCCTATGCTAGCATGTACGAGTGGGGGGAAAATTCCCTACTAACATCCAGGGCTTAGTGTTGATGCTCATCTGGGAAACTGGCTCGTTTTTCTGTTTGGATTTTGCAGATAACAGATCGAATGGTAGTTTAGAAAGGTGCGGCCCGCTGCGCGCGTAGGAAAGGTACGGCTGCGGTTTTTACATCCGAAGCCCATGCACGGGAGTTGAAGGAGCTGCCCGTTTTGCTGGAGGACCTTCTACCTTCGAGCGTGCCTCCTGTCTTGAACTCCGCTCCCAGAGCAGCGCCGGTCACTGGGCGTCTGCCCCGTATGTTTTATTGCTGACGATTCTCCCAGCGATAAGTTCATCCCATTGACTGGTTTTGGTTTAAGCTGATAAATACAGACGTGTCGCCAGTGCTCATCAGCTGCTTGTGCTCCTGTCCTGGCTGATATATGGAGACCTGAATCAGGTACCTCCAAAGCCAGAGCTGTGAGCTGCTACACATCTAACCCAAGAACTATAATCGATTACTGTAGATATGAAATAACAGAAACAAGGACTTATATATTCTCCGGTAGACTATCGTATCTTTTGTCACCAGGAGTGCCCAAAGAGGCCTGGTAATATAATGATGCATCACAGAAAATCTTCCTTCTGTATCGAGAGAAATATCTTAATGAAGATTGCTCTGAAAACTCACAGGTTGGGTCTGTGTGAGTCTCTGGAGCGCTCTGTCACAGAGAAAATGTGAAACCTTAATTTACTTTTATTTTTAAGAAAAAAAGAAAGACCTGAAGCATGAATTCGTGTTGAGTGGTTAAGAACTGTGTGTGTTTGTTTTTAATATCTACCAGAAGAGAAGAGGGTTTCTCAATATCACGCGTTAGGTAGGATTGCATGGGCTTGGAATTACTCGCACAGGCTTCAGGTCTGTTGAGCAGACAGTTACATGCACCAAATCCCAGAGCTCACTAAAATCTGATATAGTGCTGGAAAGACAGCAGCAAAGTTAGTAGAGAAGTAAAGATAGTGATTTATATGGGAGGTGAAAAATTATCCCTTGAATGCCTCAGCAATATATTCTGCCTTGAAAAAACCAACAAATTCTACTCTCTCGTACTGTCACCTGGCCCCACAGAGAAAAGTTTTAATACATTTTTTAAACTGAGAAAGCAAAAAACTGCTGTGCTCCGTTCTGTATTGCATTATTAAAGAGGAGATGTTGGGTCATTACTAATGCAGTAAAGCACCTGGACCTTTGCACTTTGTTTAAACATGCATATCTTGGAGAGGAGATTACAGGAGGATAAAGTACAATATTTTTCAGACTTAAGTGAGCTCAGGTTGAAAGACTGTATCAAAAAACCAAAAACGTGAAAGCCACTTATTACGCTTGCCAAATTTAAGTGTTAATGTTAGGTTTGTTAACTTAACCTTTGTTAAACTAAGGACCTTCTGTCTGTTATTGGAGCGGGTCCGTCGGTCAGGGGAAAGGCATTAGCTGCGAGGTGTTGCACGCTCTGCAGGCTCCCCGGGCTGAGCCCACGCTTCTCGCCAAAACCCTCCTTCAAAGCCGTCCCGGTTCTTGGAAGCAGGGTCAGGAGTCGCTCCGGGGCTGCGGCGGCTCCTCCAGCTGCTGCGAGCACAATTCCAGGCACCGCTTGCTGACAGGGACTTATTGGCCACAGCTGCCACTGGACTCAGCGAGAAGAAATGCAGAATATCTACAAAAAAACAGAGGCCCGCCAGCAGAGAATTGTGCAGTCCCAGGCCTGTCGCGTTGGCCGCTGCGGCGTAAATAGGTCTCCTCGCTTTTTGGGCTCCACGTATCTGAAACGTGCTCGGCAAAGTGGGGAAACGATATTGTTTAGGGTTAAAAACCAGTTTTGCTTTCACAGCTGCTGTGTCTGCCCCCCACAGGAGAGCTCAGGGCCTTTAATTGGCACGAAAAGCTGCATGATCAAGGATATTTTGCTGAAACTTTCAGGCTTTGCCTGATAAATGTGCGTGCTGTACGATGTAATTAGTGCCACCGTGTCTTACTCCTTCAGCACGGCAGACAACGTCCATCGTCTCGGGGCACTTGCAGTTCTGTGCTGAGACATTCCCAGACAAATGGAAGAAGAGTGTGCTCACCCAGATGGAGAAAAAAGCCTCTGGTAATGACAGACAAACTGTGTTACAGGGCAGGAATGTCATGCATGATCAGGTATTTCAGCGAGAGCGTTTAGTTTTTTTATTTTCCCTTCAAGTCTTTTGGGAAGGTGGGTTCAGCAGCTCAAGAAAAGAGATGCCATAGTTTCTGACAAGTTAATTAAGCTTTCACTTCTGAGTATTATATGTATAGTGAAGAAAAGAAACTTAATTGTCTTTGCAGTGCCTGACAAAACCCAAGAAAAATGCCTGCATATTTTCTCAGTTTTGTCTCTATTTTTGATACTTATTCAGTGTGAGCATTATACTTTCATGGGTTTAATTAAAAGCCAAGTTTTGGAAGCTTCTCAAATGTTAGTTTTGGTACATAGATGTATGCATTTAAAGAAATATTTATGTGAAATCTAAAGCCTAAAAGGAATGAGAGAGGCTTTACAATGGATCAGCTGCCTCCCTTTATATCTTTTGTCCAACTACCTCCCACCTCCTTGTATTTAAGATAACTTGTGAAGAGGTGAGAAAGCTGCTTAGTCCACTTCCAGGGATTTATGAGCTCCGAGTCCTCGCACAAAAGCGACGAGCCGTTCTCCCTTTGTTAAACACAATATTCAACTTCAGATTTCTCTGTATTTATTTTTTAATCATTCCGTGCAGTACCTAAGCAAATTATAGGCTTCTAAATAGCTTCATAAACAGTTACTGGAGGATTACTTTTTTTTGTTTACCTTCAGCCATTTTGTCTTTTACTGTGAGAGTTGTCAAAATATAGTTGCTATAAAATCAAGAGTGGCACAGAGAACATGAATAAAGAATTGTTATTCATTATTTCATGATAATTCAGTAATGCAAGAATTGAAATTATAAGGTAGCTGGTTAAAAAGAAAGAAAAGGAGCGCTTATTCTCCCAAGGTGCAGTTGAACCGTGGATCTCAGTGCGACAGGGTGGCGGTGGATGTCAGGAGTTGTCTGAAGGGTTAGACAAAATTTGAGTGACGAATTTATTTGTGGCTACTGAACATGATGATCTGGATGTAGAGGATTGCTCAGGCAGTCCCTGCACTGGCTGTTGGCAGTGGCTGGAAGGACACACGAGGGAAGAGTCACTGTGCTCTGCGCGTTCCCTGAGCATCCTTATCTGTTACCGGGAGGGTACGGCGTGAGGTTGGGCCAAACCTGTGATCGTATCTCATACAGCTCTTTTGGGGTCTTCCAACCTTTACAACAGAAGTGTTGGAGGATTTTTTTCTGAACTTGGGAAGAGGGAGGTAAAGTGCCATGAAATACTTACAGGTCATTGCAAGAAAGGGGAATGCCAATGACTGAAGGGGACTGTTTAAGGGAGGAAAAAAGAATAACAAAATGGGAGCCCGAGGTTAAGCAGGTGAGTTGCGTGCTATCTGTAGTGCGATGCAATTATTTAATTGGTGGCCTCTTCTTAGTGCTTATCACAGGACGGTTTCCATGAATGGAATGTTAAAGGGAAGCCATGAAAATTTATAAATACAACTGAAGAGAGTGTTTTATCAATCAGGACTGCCTGTAGGTGTTTGCTGAAGAAGGGGAAAGGGAGTAAGCTATTGCTTTTCCATGCAGAAGCAGGACTTCTTCCTAATTGCTAGTGAGATCTTCCTTATGTAAAAAGTATTCTTGCCGCTCCGTGCTTGGACAGTTTTTCCTGGAAACCTCTGTTGGAGCTGGTACATTAAATAGTATTTCAATCTCTGACTCAAAACTTACTGGAAATCCAGTTATCAACCTAGGAGAGAGATAGAGATCTAGGGCATGATGAGCAGAAGTTTGGCTGAGCACCAAAGTATCAGAGGCTTATTTAAAGGAGCATGTGTGTGTCAGCAGAGATGCTTGAGGCAGGAGGAAGAGTTGACTATTTATTTATTTAATTACTCAGCTCTGCCAAGGCCTAGAAATCAGATTTTTAAACTGAATCCTAGAACAACTTTTTTTTGTCTCGCTCTCTCTCTCTCAAAAATTGCTAGAATAAAATATTTATTAAGCAGGCTGCCTGGGCAGCACACAAGATCTTGCTTTTTTTTCCTTTCTTGCAATCTTCTGTTTCAAGCACCACCTAACGGCTTCGGTGCAAAATGCAGAGCGCACATCCCTGCGCAACAGCTGCCAGTTGTTCCGCTGCGGATCACTCTGAGCAGAAGAAAGCTGCAGAACTTAGCAGATCAAATACCAGTCCAAAAATGTAATAGCTGGAGGGAGTTGGCCTTCGTTTTTATAGCATAATACAGCTCCAAATGCCCAGGATATTATGATTTCACCGTGTAAATGCATTTTACTACAAAGTAACCTTTCATAGCAGCAGACAGAGTGCTTGGCTCAAATGATTTGCCTAATAGAAACGGGGAAGCTTGAACTGTTTAAAATTTCTATATAACGTTTGGAAGGAAGCATTGCACTTCTTATTTCTCTCCTTATTTTAACATTTTTAGCGAGAGGGAGCACGGAGCAGGAGCATTACTTGGCTTGGCTTCCCTGCCTCTTGAATGAGATTTTTGCATCATTAAAGCATATCAGATGTGCTACTCCCATGCTACAGGCACAGCTACAGATAATTTGATAAGGCAAACATGCATAACATAGACTTGTATCAATAATTAATTTCTATTAATACTGAGATTCTGGGGAGCCTGGGAATCTGGCTTTCCCAGTAGCCCATCTGAGCGGCTGTCTAGGAGCCAAGGTTTCTAGTAAAACAAGTAGGCAAATGACCCGACAGGAACAAGTCCTATCAGATTGATACGTTCCTCAAATCATTTTGATTTCAGCATGTCAGCATTTTTGAACAACGCAGAATTTAATCAGAAACTCCTAGAACAGCTTTAGTTTTGATCTCAGTAATAGTTCTTCACAGTTAGAAAATGCCATTTCTTTACTCTCCTGTCGCTTTTCTGTCCTTTCCTCTCCTCCTCTGTTGCTTTTTTCTTGCTTCATTTATGTTTTTGAGCATGATCTCGTGGCTGCCAGATCTCATAATGTTGTTTGGAGTCTCGTCATATATGGTATTCTTCCCACAGCCACAGCCCTGCGAGTGCGTCAGGCTCTCAGTCTGAACTGAAGCGAGAAAGGACGCTTCCAGTCCTCGCCGGTTTGAAAGGGAATCTGAAAAAATAAAAACTAGCCGTTAAAAACTGTTGTTTTAAAACTGACTCCCAGTTTTGGAGTTAGAGTGAGCTCTGGTTTCTAAATATCTGAGGCTGGCATGGAGACCCATGTTCTGATCTTTGGGTTTTTGGTATTGCTCTTTGTAGATTTTGAAAAGCTCTAACCTGTAAGTGAAGAAGGTGTAGGTGTCATAAAGCTGTTATGTGACACACAAGAATTAGCCTGCAGCATCTCAAGAGAATCACAGGCCAGAAACTGCAGGGTTTGAATAGCTCTTTGCTTTCTCTCTCTGTTTCCTCTTACTCAGGTCTAAATAAACCAAATTTCTAAATCTTGAAATCAGAAATTAAAGATCGATAGTGCTGCAGGTATTGGCTATCTCTGAAAAGACACATTTCCAGTTGTGTTTCATTAGGAGGGGTATTCTAGCCTCAGATTAACCTTTGTTCTACACAATTCTGCTGTTGTGCAACCTTTGTTACTATGAATCAGAAATGCTGGACCATGAACTTGAAATTATATGTATTTGAAAAAAAAAAAAAAAAAGTAAGAAATTAATTCCACATGACAGTGAGTTTCTTGAAGAGACAGGGTGTGGGGGGCAGTATGTCCATCCCCCACTTCTTGCAATTCCCAACACGAATTATAGGCCAGCTGAGAAGCAGATGAAAGTAGGGATTTTAAAAGGAAATTCTAATATCTTTTTTTTTTTCCTTCTAATCCAGCAACACACTTACATTAAATGCACACAGCGTGGGAGCAGCACCTGTTTTGGTATTCTCACCGAGGAAGTCCAGAATTGCACACCTTCTTGTTTGCTGTCTTTCTGCTCAGAAGTTTTAGAAGTTGTTGCAGGAGTGGCACAAATCCAACAAACTGTCTGGTCCATAGTCTGCGCCTTGGCTTCTCAAATAGGAGTTTTGTCTAGGGATATGAGGGGATTAAATGATCTAATTATTTTATATAATGTGTGCTGCAGCTCTGGCTGAATTTTAAAATGGAGGCTGCTTCAGTTCCAGTTTGGAGAGCGGCTGCTCCCGTTGCAAGGTGTTAATTGTGGTACCGGCGGTGTTGGACCCCGGCGGTACCAGAGCCCTCGCTGTCCCTGCCTGCTGCGGGAATATCTGCAGCACCTCTGGATGCGCTCAGATACGTTCTGGGAGGTACCTGGAGGACTTTCAGGCCAAATGGGGTGGTGTTTCATGAGATTTATGTCCTTCCAGCAGAACTGGCTGGTGAGAAGGGTTGTTCTGGATTAAAGCTAGGATTCAGTCAATGTTCCCGTGCCAAAGTCGTGGTCAGGTGCTAAAATCCTTCTGTGGGATGTTGTGCATGCAAACTAACCAAAAGCTAGAAAACTGCCCATGTAGGGTTTAGATGTTATCTACTTCATAAAAAGTAACATTTTCATTTTTAAGAGGTTCTAAGCAAACACATTTTTTAAAAGGTACCCAGAACCAAAATGTCGAGGTTGCAAGTGCAGGAACTATGGAGTTCAGAAGAAAGGTACATTTTTCAGTCTATTATTTTCTACGTGTATTTACAAAAAAAAAGTACTACCTTGTAATTACCTTGTAATTACAAATGACTTTTAAAATGAATGCAGTGGAAATTGTTTTTTCCGTTGCCTTTGAAAACTCTGTAAACTTCACCCTAAAGAAGTTGTGTTCAAGGAGGACAGAGCTACCTGAGCAGGGACACTCATTCCTGTAGTTTTCTCAGAGACTTTAATACTCTGTATTTAGTCTCTCTGGCAGTAACCTATTTTTAAGAGGTTAAGTACTCATTAAGATAAGATGGAGGAAAAGATTGAATGCATTGTAAAGGAACATTATCCATAAACTAATTTAAAGCTTAGTCACATGAAAGCCAAGCCCAGCTTTGCTCACACAGTACACGATAATGATATGTTTCAGGATTGCAGCTGAGAACAAATTTGACAGATCTGTGCACCGTGCAATCACATTTGCTAATGTTAGTTTTAAAACAGTAAAAATCAATCCCAGTTGAAAATATTTTCTTGGGAAAGCTGACAACCTCTCCTGGTATTGCCTGGTAATAGATACGGGCACCCATTCAGTAGGAGCATGGTGCGTTTGCCCTTGCAAGGATATTGCTGCCGGTGGTCCCCATGCCGACTCCTGTGTGCTCAGGCAGAGCTGCCGGGGACGTGGGTGCCTGATCAGTGACGGCTGTGATCGTTCCTTATGCACATTTACAGATGCCTGCTCCAGGACTGGGTGGTCCGTCCTGGATGCTCTCAGCACGGGCACTTTGAGTGACCGACTCAGGCTACCAAATGAGAGCAGTGACATAGAGCATCCATAATCTCAGCTTGGCGATCAGACAAAAGTCACCCTGCAGCTCTCTCTGAGCTCTATCTTGCCTGATATTTCAAGTCTAGGTAGAGGCTATAGTATTACTTAGGTTTAAGGTCTTATTTGGTCGTATCTGGCCTCGGACAGGCAAAATAGCTGCTTTTCCCTGTGGTTCCTATCTCGCTGAAGGTACCCACCCCTGATCCCGCTCTCTTGCCTGTGGATGATAAGGTGTGTCTGGCAAAACACTCCCTCCGAGGGCTTTTGGATTTTGGAATGTGCTTCCTCCAAGTCTGAATTTTAAACGTCTTGATATGCTGCAAGACATCTGTTTGAGGGAATTTTTGGAGAGGACTGTGGGATTGCTTCCCATAGTGATGAATGAATAGAAAGAAGCTTCCATAGGTGTTTCGTTGGCTGAGTTCCTGCTGGAACAATTATTTCAGTGCTTCTGGGATTTCCTTATATTGTGTAATTAGTGAAGGTGTCAGGAAAATTGGAGCCGAGGCTAAGCGTGTTCTTATCACCATAGATCTTAACAAATAAATATTCTGAGGTCTAAGCTTTGCGAGTGGCTTAGGCATGTGGGTCTCAGACGTAAAAGTCACCAGTGTTAGCTCTGGGGTAGCAGCCCAAATACGTGCTGTTACTCTGAGGCAAAGGCAAAATAATTCAAATGAGAGAGCTGAGCGATCTCTCCGTACTTTATAATCATCACACATTAAGAATTCACACACTGACAGCTAAAACAGCTCAGCCAAATTGGGACAGCTGGTTATGTGTCCAACCCCTGTGATCCTTCCTCCTGTCTCTAGTTCACTTCTTAAAATACAGGTTTACGTAACAGGTCACATTTTTCAAAAGTTCCTAAATATTTCTAACTTATTGGCGAGTTTTGTAAACTTTCAAAATATCTACAGATAAATTATGCAGCTAGTATGGTTAAGAGATTCATCCGAACTCACACATTTATGTCCTACTCCTGCAGTCGTACCAGGGGGAGTTTACGCACACGAGCAGTCTCTGTGAATCATTGTGGTTGTTATTGCAGAACTGGGCCTTGGAGTTAATCAAGTTTTGAAAACATAATTTCTTTCCTATTTGAAATATAGGAAACAAAATTCTCATCTTATGCTTTTCTATTTTGCTTCCAGTGTTTCAATTTTCTTTTATTCAAGTGAATTAATTTTGCTAGCTAAATGCAACACCTCCTCTGGAATGCCAAGCAGAGGGGAATACTGCAGCACGTTTTAATCTCGAAAACAAAATAATTGCTTTAAAAATAGTCTTATATTTCTTCATTTTATGACGTGCTCTCTTTAGACTTGATAATCATCCTTTCTTGTACTTCAGATACCTTCCCTCCCCACACCCACTCTCTCCTATCCCCCTGAAATTCTGGGAGAATGGTAGAAGATGTACCTGGCAGCCTTATTTCCAACACTGGCACGGGTGATGGAGGCAGCCAGCCTTCGAAAGGGTTTTGGGGGTGAGGTTTCTAACCTTTTTGAATGAGATTTTAATGTGTTTCGGAAGCCTTTTGCTACCTGCAGCCAGGTTTGGATGGTCTCTTCTCTGGTGACCACAGAAGTTTGCAAGTCCATGAGCAAACGGTGGGGAAGGAGCCCATGCATAGGAACAACGGCGCGTGGTTTTACTTCGGGTGCTTTAGAAAAGGGCATTTTGGTTAAAAAAACCCCAAACACGAGCGATATCCTCTTTGGGTGCAGAGGTGTGGGGAGCTGGGAATTAAAGGAACATGAGACACTCTGACGGATGCGATCCAGTAATAAAAATGAATTGGTTTGGCTTCAGCCAAACTGACAGTTTAGAGCTAAATTGGCTTTCTGAAACATACCTCAGTAATGACAAACGGTAAAAGCAGGTGGAAACAAATCTATCCAGCTGCTGCAGCCGAGGGGAAGTTGGAAGTAGTCTGAATTCAGCAGGTTTCTACATGTTACATGAAAAGTGGTTGCTTGTTCAGATTGCGGTGTTGAAAAGCCCATATTTTCTTAATGCTTTTTTAATGAAAAATCAGATCCAGGAGAACTTTCTCATTCCTTCTGCTTTTAGATTGGCTTTCAAATGTTTCTTGTTATCTGAGAGCTCACTGTAATGCTGGGCAATTCAGAAATATATGAGCCTCGCTCAGAAAATCTGTTTCAGGAAGGTAAAGGCTTTTGTTTCGCTATGAATGATTTTTGCAGAGGGAGTTCATTCTTTACATTCTGTTCTTTGTTGTGGCTCTGCCAAGTTATGAGTAAACAAAACACTTAATGCACATTTCTGTGTATGATTTGATGAGAATGACGTACAAAGTTTGAAGGAAAAGTTAAAGCTTTTAGGGTGAATAAAAAACCCAAGCCTTAAAAGTGGTGAATACTTCTTGCTGAAATGCTGTGAAACAGCAGATTGTGCAACAGTTCTCGAAAAAGATAAAAAGGGAGGGGGATAAGTAATGCTTCTGTGTATTTGCTGTCTTAAGAAATAGGCTAGGAATGAACTGTTCTCTTGTTAAGCAAATGTTTATCATGTATATTTTCAACCCGTGGAAAATTTTTCCATCCTAGTCAAGAGCATCAATATCCAAAAGAAGAGCGAGGGACGTGCTGTGAAGTGTGGTTCTTGCCCATTTGAAATAACTGGAAAAATAGAGAATAATTTAGGTTAATTACTAGCTTTTTCAGTTTTTAGGTAGTTTCTGGCCTGTTCTTCCTTCTGGTACAGAGAACAGGGCAGAGAGGGAAACATTTCCTTGGTTTTTTCCCCGTGTACCTCTCACTGCACGTAGGCTGAGACAGGCTTCATGGAGGCAATTCACTTTTCTCTCTTGCAGCTAAGCAAGTGACGTGCGGGAAGTCACCCTAATCACGGCTCCCAATGTGAATTTGGTGATGGGATTTGGGCTAATGTATTGCAGAGCAGTTTGCTTTCTCCCTCAAAAATCAGAGACATCAAAAGAGAGACTGTTATTTTGGGAGTCCAGATAATTTTCCTTCCTCTCCATTTCTTACCGTCAGCAATAACCTGAAGGCTTCCCATGAAAATATTTTGTGGATGATTCCAACTGTTAAAGATATTATAGAAGCTCCCAGAATTTGAACTTTTTTTCAAGAGGATGGTGTCTGTTCTTCAAAGAACACAGTAAATAATATTTCATTCTTCATATAAAGGAGTCTGAGTTTTTCAAGGAAAAATTCTACTTTTTTTTCTAAGTAGAACAGTGGAAGCTACTGGGTTGTGAATGCTTTAAGAATTGTGGCCCCAAGGTCTAGTGATTAAAGGGAGCTTTAAATGTGTGAGACATTTCTCACATTAAAAATCTGTACTGGGAGACCAGTTGATATCACAATCAACCTTTGCTGTAATGCCAATAATGTATCTTGCTGGCATAATAGGTACATGTTAGGGATATACATCACTACAGGCAGGCTGGAGATTTTTGCACAGTAATTCCTGAGCATGAATATCTAAAGCAAAATAGTACAGACAATATGGCACTAGATAAAGTCCTGATCTTTGTGTGTAGGTTACCGGAGAGTTACTACCATTTTACTAAGTTCAAAGGAGAGTAGCATAGATGTAAACCAGGGAAACTGCTCTTAAAGTTGTGTTGAAAAAAGAGGTTGCTGCGGCTCATGAGCTTTTATGGTTCAGACTAGTAAAAACATCTAGTAAAATAGATGCAAAGAGTTTGGCTAGCCCTAATAGCTGTGGTGCAGAGCCTTGTCTGAAACCTCAGGCACCTTTTGGAGCAGCATCAGAAAAACAACTATTAGAAGTAAAGCTGAGTTTTCTCTCATCTTATTTGGAGCTTACCCACACATTTATGTTTGTGTTGTTTGTTTGGTTTTTTTTTTCTCCCAGGTTCCTGTACTTTATTTTGTTAAGTGTACAAGTTTACAGAAAGGAGGGCCTCTGTGTTCAGTGATGGAACCATGCATGTAGAACCTTTGGTAAAATGCCTTAAAATTTGGCTTTTTTTAGCAAATTTGCTGCAGTTCTACTGAAGTACTGACATTGTACTTTGTGATAATTCAAGATGTTATGTTACGTAGAGACGGGACCTTTCAGAGACTGCAAACTGTGCAGGTGCAGAGATTGCCCCTTCCAGCAGCAAGAGATGCACAGCATAAACAGACAAAAACTCAGAGCTGAAGTGCATTAAAAAAAACCCAGACAGCCCAGGAGTTCACCATGATGTCATCTTACTGGCTCCTTAGGAATTTCTTTGCCATATAGGTGTGACTTCAAGGTACAAGGAACCACTTCAGTTTAGGGGTGCCCTACTTTCATGTCTTGCATGAGTCCAGTCACAGATCCCAGTCAAACATTTCAGTGACGATTGCACAGGCCTCAGAGGGGAAAAGATAATAAAAAAATAAACTAAAATTGATTTCTGAGCTTTTTTTTGGTAGGCCTCCTATGTCGTCAAGCTTTGGGTGGAATCAGGCCAGCTTGGCACTTAGTGCCCTGACCAGACATCACCGCAGATCATGTAAAGGATTTTTTCTTTTCTAAGGAATGCTTCCTTCTCTCTAAGTGGTCTGAAAGTATGCAGATTACAAGTATCAAGGCACAATCATTTCAACTATTTATGAAGGGCGGTCACTTGCAGTGAAATCCAAGCTATTCTGAATAGAGGAAAAAAAGTAGGACACATCCATGGAATAGTGCACTTTGTGCATCTGAAATACTGTAGAGGAAGGCAAAGTTTTTCCCGAATAAACACTGTTCAACGTCAGCTATATATCAGCAGAGCCGAGGGAACCGAGCTGAGCAAGTACAGCACTTTGCAGAGTCAGAAAAGTAAATAGCAGACTCCTATGAGAACAGCCACTGTGATCCTAGTAGATCTCAGAGAAAGAGCTACGAAATGACAACAACAACAACAACAACAAAAAAGCAAGAGGAGAGTTCAACGTCAAACTGGCAGACTCTACAGTGTCATCTGTAAAATGATATCATCTGCCAGGAAGCCTGCTGCCAATTCATACATTTTTCTGCATTCACAAGTTACAAGTGTGCAGCTGTGAGGCTATTGAATTTCATGACTGTACATTTGCAGCTTGTGAATTTGTCAGTAGGCATTTCCATCTTGATAATATTTGTTGAGAGCTGTGCAGTATGTACTGCCTTTATATTAGATATGCTTAGTACAGTCTGCAAATGCTAATCAGAGAATCTCTGCTGGACCATAGTAAAAGTATCTAAGACACACTATTTTCTTACTGATTTGCATTTATATTTCTTGCTTTTCCAGGGCTCTTAATCATGACTGGAACCTCATTGTGAAAAGTAGTTGAATATATATACACTGAAATAGGGGATTCTCAGCCACTCACAGTATCATTATTTTCTATTCTTTGCTTTTTGTGTGTTTAGCTCTAAGGAAACCTCATTCCCCAGCATGCAATATCAGAATGCCAGAATCTTGTTGGGCTATTATGCAATTGATTGGGTTTTTTAATTTAAACATGTTAAAAATACAACAGCAGTGATTTTTCATGTATATTTGTTTGCATTTGTAGACCTTTGAAAAGTAAGGAAGCATCTTTGGTGAATGAGGAAACAAGAATGTCTAAAGTAGTTTGCTGAAGACCACGTAGGAAATCTCATTTTTAGCAACGGTCTATAAACGCATCTCTCAAACTGAGTATTCTAGAAATTCTGGGCACAACTGTGCCTTAAAGACACAGTTTGGAAGTAAAGGGATATCTGTGTGGAAGAAGGGGAGCCCTAAGAAAAAAAAGTCTTTTTCATTTAGAGTTCACTTTGTAATATCTGGGCAGCACATTTTGCAGTGGGAACGCTGCCAAAAGCCTAGCTGTGTAGTAAATAAACATTCCGGGGAAAAGCTGGCTGAAAGAAGATGGCTAGCCAAGTAGGATCTTGAATGTCTATTTATTCATTTATTTATTCACTTTAATTCTGTCCTTGTATATGGCACCTATATCAATATGGTTGGCAAATGACAGGTTCATCCACCAGAATCAAAACACATTTAAACAATACCCTGCTATGGCTGCAAATTCCATCTCTTCCCACTCCAAAATGTGGTTTGAAGAAGCATCCATCTCACCAAGAGAGAGCAGCAAATCCCATGGTGTTGCTTCTCCTCCTAAAAGCCAGCCTTCCCCCCATCCTGTGCCAAGTGAGATCTGCTTCCTGAGTGGAGTTGTCACACAAAGAGGGGAAATTTGTGACGTTTTAGGTTGACGTGGTCACAAAGCATGTCTTGTGAGAGGTCAGACACCGGTATGAATTATGCTCAGTTGGACGTTTGGGATCGCAATGCTTTGGATGGTGACGCACCGTTGGGAAGAGGCCACCACCTTCTCTGGCTTGCCTTCTGGCCTGAATTAAGATCAATAAGTGCGGTACTCTCCGTTTGACCAAACTGTGCCTTACGGTAAAAGATCCCACCTGGCGAAGCTCCATGTGCAATAACAGTTATAATTTGGTGGCTTTCTTCATCACATCCTTGGTGCTGGTAAGTACAAAGTTTCTCTTAGGGCCGTCCTGAAGGATCCTTCAGCCCAGCCCACAGTTGCTGGAGCACACACTGGAGAAAAAAACAAATTGTGAATTGGGTTTTCCCACACTGTCACAATCCGTGGCTGCTGGAGCAGTGAGCCGATTCAAACGCAGCTCTCGCTGGGTTTATTTATCCCTTGCTGATGTGTCTGCAGGGCCACGGGAATAACAGAGCTTGCTGAAACCGAGATCTGTTTGCCACAGAAAGTCCAGGTGCATCTTCTTTTTTCCGTGGAGGCGAATCTTATTTCACTTTCCTCACCAGCTTAGGGGAAGATAGTGCTAAAAATCTTTTGCTGGCCATAAGTAAATAAACAAACAAACTCCAGAGTTCAACTATGTGTGGCATCTTGCTTGTCCTTAGCAAGCAGTGTAGACAAAAAAAGCAGTCTTTTTTTCCACTACTACTGCAAAACATTGCCAATTGATAATCTAGTAGTAATATTAACACATGCCTGTTAAAAAATGTGATACATACTTTTGGGTCTTTGAGATTAGTTCCTCTGAAGTGCTTTTTCTTCGGCTGCCTGACAAGGTTTTTGGCTCCACTTCAGTCTGGTAAGAAGACAGCTGCTCAACTTCTGACACAAATGAAGAAAATTGATGGTATGCCATCTCCAAAATTCCATTTTTCCTGGCAGGGAATACTAAACTGAGTGCTGGGAGTCATTCAAAGTTTGGGGCTTTTTTTGTAAACGTTAGCTGGGGCAGGATTTGGTGTTTGCTTAGTTGGCTGGGCTGCTTCTAATAACATTCAACACTTGCATAGAGTCTGCATCTCTGGGAACATAAACAAATATCATAGCATTAATACTTACACTGCTGATACAGCTTGCTCGCTTAGCTGCTGCTGTGTATTGAATTATCATTAGCATGGTTTTGCATAATGTCTTAGCAGTTTATTGATCTCTCTTTGTCATGGAAATGCGGGAGACAAACTCCAGTGAGGGTCCCCGTAAGGATGGGTCTTCTTGGGGTGTTTCTGTAAGTCTGGGTCCTTCTGGGATGTTTCTTTAAGGAGAGTAGAGATGTGTATTGGTGACCAAGAGGAATAGTGTTTAGTAACTAGCAAACTTTGTTTGCCCACCATGATATTCCTCGGAATTCTCTGATCCTCTCTCTAGTGCATCAGCCTAGAGGTGCTCTCAGAGTTTTGAAGACCACTCATTACAGGGTACATGTATTTATTGTTTTAGCTCAGTACAAAGGAAACTCCTTTCACCGTGCTTTGCTGCCGTGGTTTCCCTGCTCCTCAAGATAACATGAACTATATTTTCCATGTTGTTCCTCCTGGACTATTTCCTGAGTCAAAGTTTTCATCTGCAAAAGACCTCAGCTGTTTGGGACTGTGTAAAGTGTACCTTCAGACCTGTCTGTCTAAAAAGTAGTACATTCATTGTGTTGTTATCCCATTACTTTAGAAAAAAAACCCTACCCTAGTCTAGTTTTAGACTTCACTTCATTTCATGATTGTCATGATTGTTGCAAAGGATTTGATTTTGATACACAGTTTGCTATTCATTTTTAAACCTCCATGGAGAAGAAGCTATGTAAAGCTCTGAATAATACACATGACATATGCTGCCTGTCTTGCAGAGGGAACTGAGGAACCCGAC
Source organism: Haliaeetus albicilla (assembly GCF_947461875.1). Lineage (NCBI taxonomy): Eukaryota > Metazoa > Chordata > Aves > Accipitriformes > Accipitridae > Haliaeetus > Haliaeetus albicilla. The sequence goes on from NC_091486.1 coordinate 3,760,106, forward strand.
AGCAGTTTGCATTTTTGGAGCTGGAGAATAGAGGCAGTAAGCTTTAGTCAGGAGTTTTGGGGACTTGGAGGTCAAACCAAGAAGAGGAGTTCAGAGCTGCTCTAGCAGAGATGGTAATTAGGTGGGGCACAAAGGATGTGCTCAGAGCCGGCCTGAAATTAAATAGAATCTAGTTATCGTTACTATTACTTTATAAAGACACCATTTTTCTCGGGATGGTAAAACTTGCGTCCCTCAGATAACAGCAAAATCCCTTACCTAAAGCATTAATGTTTGGCAAACTTGGAGGAACGGGCAGCAGGATTTCATAGTTTCCTATGTAGGGAAATGCTAATAAAGGTGGTGCTATTAACTTTGTCATGGCAATAAATGATGGCTATGTGCACAGCTCAACTCCATTTTCTTTGTTAGATGTGGAAATAATAACCACTATCAATTTTCCTTGCTCTCTACTGTTGTTACTCAGCAGTACCTGAAAGCTTGCATGAGGTGGGTGATTCCTTTGCAGTACCTATTATGCACGTATGTGAAAGTAGGACACACACTGCTAAAGATGCTTTGTTTCGTTAAAGCAGGTAAAAATGCTGTACCCAAATATGTTGAAGCTTGGCTGCTGAGTATTTTGTGAAGACAGCAAAATACAGTCTGATCAGCAACTCTGAGAGAAGAAGATTAAATTCTTGCTTGAGGGAAATGAGAAGTTAAAGTGAGATTTTGTTAAAATAAATAAATAAAAATTAATTTTCAAGAATCAAATACTGAAACCCCCAAATCTCATTTTGACTTCCATTCTTCCTTGCAAACTGGAAACGGGCTCTATCAAAACCGCCACTTTTCTGAAAAAAATTTGGACGGAAACTCTTTAGTCAGCTCATTTAGCAGCCGTTTGGAGGAGGCTGCTCCACGCGCGAGCGGCTGGTGAGCGCTCGGTGGTCGCTGCACCGCGTTCAGGGCTGCACGGAGATCCCTCTCCCCTCCCAAATAGGATATACTTGGGTTGTATTAACTGGTAGCTGGTTTCGATGTTTCCATCTCAAACGAGCCCGTCTTTTTGTTTTAAGAGAATACGAGAATCTGGTTTTTGTCCAGCGAGCTTTCCCAGCGAGCTGGTTTTGGTTTGAATCTTGTACAGGTGGGGAGCACGGGACTCGTGCAGCGGAGTTTACCTTTTTAAAAAATGCAGCTAGCTCCTTTGTCTCTTAGGCAACTGCAAAAATAACTCCATCAAGAATAAACCTGCAAACAAGGGCGAAAAAGCAGAACTGTGTGAAGACATGAAATATACGGGTTTAAATAGTCCTGTAAAGCTATTTCCTCCCGCTGTACACTTCCAAGGCTGTAACGATGTGCTCTGATTCTTAAACACGAATCCTGACTTGCATGAATTCAGAGATTTCATCTGTATAGATCTGCAAATTGCTAAGATAGTAATACCTGGATATTTTATGGCATATCCTTAAGTCAATAGGCAAAGGTTTCTGAATAAAAGCCTTAAAATTACCTTATGAATTATTAACTTTTCCCTATATTACCTTTGAATTATAAAAGCATAGAAAAATAGGAAGGAAAATTGAAAAGCATCAATCTCAGGTTCTTTAAAAATGTAATACTAATCATTTCAGCAGTGTACAAATCTTTTATTAAAGATAAAGAGGAAGCCATGCTTTTTTATTAACTTGAGGATATGTTCAATCCACATGATTAAAAATCTCATTACTAACTCAAGTCAGGGAAGTGATTTACTACTGAAACAAAATAGAAGGCATTTTGCTGCCCATAGCTGTATTTATTGTGAAGAAAACTATCAGTTTGTATCTACTTTGTTGTGTTAGATATTTCTAAGGGTGGATTAGGTTTTTCTGGGAATGATGGGGTTTCACTGCAGTCTGCAGCTGAAGTACTACTACCTTAAGAGGGAAAGCCTGAACGAAAATTATAGGTACCAAGAGATACATTTTTGCTCTAGTAAATTTTGATGAAGCAAATGATTTTGTCTGATTAGGTAACAGGATGTGCAAAAATTCAGGACTTTATACATAGGTACCCATTCAAGTGTAGCTAATACTGTAAAGCAAGCGTAGATATTTTATCTTTATGTATTCTTTATGTATCTCATATACTAATATTTATTGATCAGTATAGTATAGAGGTACTGTTCAAAAAGAGCCCTTGAAGTGAAGTCTCAGTTTACAATGTTAAAAAATGATCTACTCACTCAATGTCATTCTTTCCAGAAATACTATCCTACTTAGGGAGATATATCTACGGAATATATGTATATTTTTATACATATATATAATATTTTTGTCCTTACCAAACCTTAAGCAGGTCAGATATTTTGTCTAAGTGTTAGGCAGCTATATGGGTGCCTTGTACTTGAAAAGGGTGAATGTCTTAAATATTGAATTATGCCCAGCGTAAGTTCCAGTACTATTTATATTGCATCCTACAATGTAAAATGGAGATAATACTGAATTTATTTACGTCACAGCAGCTGTGGAAAAACTGGGTTATACACACTTGCATAGAAAAGACAAGACATTAAATGGTGCCATCAATTCCTGCAAGCCAGCAGAAATAGCTTTTCTCTTCCTGATAACCATGCCTGGACGGCTCCCAAGGCTGAGTGCTAGTTTTGCACATCCCACAGGAAGTTTGGATTCTCTCCTGCATCGTGGGTGGAAAATGCCTGGTATTATCGTGACAGGTGCAATAGGTATTGAAACGTAAACCTTTCACTGATCCGGGGTAACATATTGCCAGTCCTGGGCTTTGCTCCAGAGGAGTGTTTTGGGAGAAATTACATATCTTGAGGTAAAGAAACATTTCTGGAAATAGGTTGCTTCAAAAATTTGGCAGCTCGTCAGATGTTCAAAATGTTAGAAGTAGTCAAGGCAGAGATCGAATAGTGGGTGGAGGGAGGCAAAGTAAGCAGTTCAAGGTGCATGATGTATTGTAAAACTGTGGGAGAGATCTGTTGCACAAACAGCATGGTCATTTAAGGAGGGATTCACGTGGCAGTTTGCAGACCTGTGATAAATGAATTGGTTGGGCACCTTCGCTCATCTCACCTGCTCGCAGTCCGCTGTTCTATTTCCGTCTGGATTTGGTGTCTGATGCACTAAGCAACTTCACTTTCCACTCACTGGTTTCAAAACTTCAAATATTAAAAAATAACCAAGGCGTCAGAATATTTCCAGTTTCTCGACTTAAAACCCTGTCTTGATGATCTCAGGAGAGACCCAATGTAAAACATTGTGTTTTACACAGCAGAAATGCTGAGGGACCCGAGGGGACTTTTTCCAGAGGGTAGGACACAAAAGCTGTTTTCTAGCGAGAAGGGGGACCTCTTCAGCTCCCAGTAAGACCTAGCAAGTCCAGTAAGATGTCAGCAGGCATGGCACTCCCAGCATGTCCCACAGACTTTGGGTAGTTTGCAGGGCAGGAGGAAATACGCTATGTAAATTTGTGGGGTGAATATGTGCCTTAAATCTACCATGTAAATGTATCTTCAAGTTGAGTAGTTCAAGGATATCAGAAAGCATAGGAAATATAGGCAGGGTTCATACTTCTGTTTGTGTTTGGGCTGTGCTAATTAAGCTACGTCACTTTAGGAGGAATGGCAGAATAAGAAAAATGCCACCAAAACATCTTTTTAAAATCTCACTTAAATCTATCTCCAAAGGGTTTTTTGTTGTCATAGTTTTGGCAGTTGAGGGAGGATCCTCAAGAGAATAAGAACTTGTTTTCTCTGGAAAATATGCTTTTCTTTCTTTTTTTTCTCCTATATTTGCACATAAGTGTTGTTATGTTTTCATTTCCATCTGGAAGGTACAATCTTCATCTGAAATCTTTATGTCGTAGCTTTATGAAATAGCATCAAAGCAGGTGATAATGAACACATTAAACGTCTTCTGATGATTAACAAGATACTTTTAAGATCTTGCTTTATCACATGGAGGAATTTGTGTATGTAAATCTATTACATGCCAACGTCTGCTCAGCCTGAATCCTTCCAGGATTTCTCCCGCTTTCAGTGGAAAGTTTACGAGTGTCCACATTTCTGTGCTTAGGTTTGCACCTTGGAGATCCCCAGCACCAATTCTTTTGCTCTGTTGAGATGATCCCGTTGACTGTCAGTGCTTACTAACGTAGACATATGCTACATTGTTCCTTGCATCGTTCATTGTGAATGAGAAAGTATCAATTAGGCAAGATGAATTTAAAAAAGATAGGCGAGCATGTATGCTAAATGAGATAACTGCTCACTTCTGAGCTTATGTGAATTTTGTTTTTCAGATGTTTACCTTCGGGAATATGCTTGGCAACTAATGAATATTTGCCTGAAATACTGCATTCTGGATTTCATCTGCCAGACTCTGATTTTTGTCTTCATAAATCTTTGGTAAGTTTGTATTTGCGATTTGGCTTGAGTTTAACTTTATTTTAACTGTATTTTGTTGTAACTGTAGTGTAATTTATTGTAAAGATTATTGAAAAATCTGGTTTTGAAAATCTGAGAAAAAGACAACAGCTTGAAAAAGGAATAGAAAAATCACAGAGCTAAATATGCACCCAAATAGTCTGTCTAACAACTATCAAAGTGATAAGTTTGGATTAGGGTCTAATTTATGGCTTATATATATTGTAACTTTTCTGCATTTCTCATACCGCGGAATACCAAGTCAATGTCAATGATTTGACATTGCTTTCAAAAAGTACAATTACAGTATATTCCGCAGAAGAGTTATGTTTCACAGTAGTCCTTTGTTATAGTTGGCAATAAGTTTGACACAGCTTGGTTCAGAGCTGAGTATTTAACTTTTTTTCAAAACATTGTTCTATAAGACACTCATGAGACTTTGCAATGTATTACAAAAAAGCTCATCTATCCGAATAGTGCCATAATTGTATTTATTTATGTGTATGTGCGTGCAAGTATTTTATGTGTATAGTTTGATAAGTAGGAAAAGTTTTCAAGGTCAATGCTGGAATATGTGCCAGACCTGAAGAGGTGAATCTCTGATAGGTATGCGATAACTCAAGAAATGCCACAAAGATCCTGAAAAGAGATCTGTGAAGAAGAGCATGGTGTTGAAAGGGAATTAAAATACATATTTTTCTTAACATTTAAGCTGTGTTTGAACAGATCACTCTAGACAAGGTCTGGCCTCTTTGTGGTGATTGCTGCACGTTATGAGAAGGCTTTTTTGTTCAGGCTTTACCTGGTGGCTTCTCAAATACCTCTGTGGCTTTTCAGGCTGGCGTTTTGCATCTTGGTCTGAACCCTGGGGCTACTAATGCTTCTCATTTTGACTTCACCCCATGCCAGCAGTGCTTTTCTGAAACTGGGTTAGGAAAAAGCAAAGACTGAAATGGAAAAAAACCCCCAACTTATAGTTAGATAATGTATATAAGATCCTATATGACATTGTGTCTTTCTCCCATGTCGATCACCTGTAACTTGCCATTTGGGGTACAACTGCAGGGAAATGTTTGTGTACTGTTGTATAAATGAAGCGTAGGCCAACGGAGTGCCAATCCTGACTGGGGCCGCGGCAGAATAAGGGCTCTGTTTTCAAAAAGCTGTTAAATATATATGCAAATAAGGACTCCTATGGAGAGTTTAAGCAGATTAGGTAGGTAACTCCTGTTGATTTCTTATGGAAAGGCATGCTTTACATCTTAAACTTATCTGCATTAGCTGAAGGCTAAATGCTGTTCAAATCCATCACTGCTGCTTAATACGTTTGAAATACCAACGATGTCTGCTGCCAACCAAAGTTCTCAGGTGGTGTCCGGATGTAAGAATTTCTGTGGTAGGCCAAATTCTCCTGACCAACACATTTTTCCTCCCTAGTTTAATATTGGGGATAGAAGAACGACGAGACCTGTATTTTTCTTTCCACGTACTGGTGTGTATCTGACAGGAGGGAGTGAACTGACTCCTAGCCAGATCGTCAGGACATTCCCCACAGCTCCGGAGGATCCCTCTTGTCTGACATGGGACTGAACTGACGACATAGAAGGGAAAAAAAAATGTGACAAGCACAGGACTCTTCATGAAACAGCATTCCTGGGTGGTTTTTTTTAGCTGTCCAAACACGAAACGTGCATCATGTTGACTTCCAGGTCTCAGCCTGCTGGGTTAAGAAGAGGCTCGGGGCAAGAGCAGCTGGGAGAGGTGCCATTTCACAACGTGGCAGCCTATGTTACCACCTGTGGTTAGACCTCGACTGTTTAGGCCTGACTGCCCCACTTTTGGGAACCCCACAACCTGCTGGTCAGCAGACATTTTGGGAATTTCCCAGCAGATAATGGTTTATCTAATCCTTTTGGATTTACTAACTTAGAAGTGACATCATGTTTTGACAGATGGTGTCAGCTTCACCACAGATCTAAGACATGTTTAAGAAGATGTTTGCTTAAAAATACAAATTTTTGGAACAAAACTGTAAAAAGAAATAATAATATGCACTGGTAATATTATATGCAGTAAAAAACTCTGCTTTATTTGCACCTAGCTTTGATGCAGGCGATATACCCCAGGTCTGGGCAAGCCAAGCTTGCTGTTGGAGTTGTGTATTTACTCCTGAAGTTTAGGATGCGCGGTGCTGCAGGCAGCGTGACACAGGCCATGGTAATGGTCACTTGTCTTAACTTTTATAGTTATGCTCTTTCTGTGAATGTCGTAAACCACAAATTTAATACAAGAGACAGCGAAGCCGTGAGCAGCGTACCTTAGTTTGAGCAAGTCCTCCTGCCTCTGCTGGGAGCACATTGCAGGAGCCGTGCTTGGCTCATTCAACGTGAAGCCATTTGAAATGAATGTTCAGCACTTCACACCATCAGGCTCTGGACATGAACCTCATGTAGTGGACGGGGTCTGAAACCCAGAGTTTTCTGCTCTTTGGGACTGGGGTCCGTCTTTAAATGGTTCTGAAGGACATTTACTGGGATGCTTCAGAAACAGAGGTTCCGACCCTACCGTGACTTACCTTAGTGTTATTAGGTGATTCCTTCAAATTCCTTCACTGATATTGCTTTGGTGTAAAGGTACTAAAGAAGCAGGCTTAATGAAGTAATTATAATGAATATTACATAGGGGTTTAGAGCCCTCAGGCAGGAGTCTTAATATCATGGTCTAACACTTGATTTAAGAGAACATCTTGTATGTATTATTTACATCAGATATTAGTCCTGCTGCGCCAATGCCAATAACTGCAACCCAGGGGATTTATTAGCACCAGATGTGCTATTTATTTGGAAGAAATACCATATAATACTTGAAGCTACAAAATCAGTTTTGAAATAAATAGATCTTAATATCAGATAAATAATGGATGAAGGCTAACTTCAGACTGGCTCCCTGATAGATCAGGGCAAACACTCTGCTGGAGATTTAATGTTAATGCAGCACAGCAGGGGATTTTTTTAGGCTATCATCCCCAATCTCTGTCATGTAGAGCGGTGATACACTGGGCTTCTGGAATCTCATCGCAGAGGTCTTCTGGACTTTGAGGTATTTCAGCTCTTCTTGTGTTTACTTAAATACACTTAACTCTTTTTCGTGTTCAAGTAGCTTCAAAAACTTTAACTGATTTTGTTCATTGATAAGGCTGAGAGCTTAGGGGAGGGCGAAGAGAAACCAGTGATGGCTGTAAAATGGCACAGGCACAGAAATCCTCATGTGTAGGTCTCAGAGTCAAATGGGGGTTATTGAGTCGACCTGGAAAAAACCCTTAATGTTCTGCAGGTGCCCAAAAAATCTTTCTGTGGTGGAAGGAGATAATGTTTTCAATTTGGTTTTAAACATTTTTATTTTTTTTCTCAAATAACTGTGAAGATACATGATCTTCCTATTGATATTTGGTGTTCCTACTGATACTATTGACAGTTATTTCAGCACAATTTTTGATGTAAGCCACCTAAGCAAGTTTATATCCAAATAAAACAAGAAGTGTAATAGCTGGAGGCAAAGTGGGAAAAGCCTGAATGTGGCAATGATGAAGTCCTGATCCTGAAGGTGCACATATGTTTCCCAAAAGTGCTGCATGAACACATACAAAGTTCTGGATCTGGGGCTTGTGTGATAACTTTTCCGCGGCAATAATCTTAAGATTTTCTCCAGCCAGGCATCTGGAAATCCCAAAATATAAGGGATTGGTTCTCCTGAAACATATTGGCACTTTGGGTTTGTTCCCTGTTCCTCCCATTGATAGGCATGCACAGGTTTCCCTTGTGGTGCAAGAAGACTGAAATGTGGCCTCATTGCAAAGTTTTGCTGGCATAGCTAAGTGTGCTCCAATTGTGAAAAACTGATGCCTCTAGATGGTATCACTGTGCAAAAGCCCACAGTGTGGATGCAGCTTTCCCGACCAAGGAACCCATGTCTGCTTCGCTTATATTCCTAAAAGCTGGTGTAGCTAAGCCAGCAGAAAAACTCCTTCCATAAGCATATGCTGCTTCTACTCTGGAGGCTCTGTATATGTAGCTATAGGAGTGTACAGAGACTTCCTTCTGCAGGTGAGGCATAATTTATATAGTAAGTACATTTTTCTAGAAGTGCTGCAGGTGGACTTAGTAAAAAGTAGCGTTTTGCTGATGCTGCTATTCTTAGTTGTATGTATTGCTGCTGAGGCCAGTAATTTCTTGATCCGTATGTATACATGGGTTATTGTAAATTGAAAGTAGCTTAATTTCATAAAGGAGAATGCAAACTGTGCATCATCTTTGTTCTCTGCCGTGGTCCCCCAAACAAGAAAGTAGATCTTTAAGTTTGGGGATGAATACACTGTTCTCTGTGGCATCTAGGAACCTGTATGTACTCAGTAAACAGTGTGCAGGCTTGGAAAAGATTTTGAAAAAGAACTTGGGCAAATAGGATCCAGGTCAAAGCAACTGTCTTTCTGTTTCTGCTCTGGCCTTTAATTTATTTATTTTTTTTTTTTAAATTAATTTCTTTTCAGCACGTGGGAGGAATACTGCCCACTGAGCTCCAGCTAACTAGCTGATTTATGGTTTACTTCCTATGCACCCCAGTTTAATTAGGATGTTACTATTTCCTGCCCCTCATTACGCTAACCCTGATCACCGACACAGAACTGGAAACAAATTATGATTGAAGCACAGAGGAATATAAGCTGCTAATTTGTTTTGGTCTCTGCTGGAAAATTGAAATTGTATGTATTGCAAAGTGCTTTACAAAGTATATTATGTGGCCTGACAGAGAGCTTGGATGTCTAACTGTTGCTTTTCAGAGGAGAAAGCTTTCCTTATATTATTAATTATACATAACTGTATATATATTAATTATATCATCCCTTCCTCTCAGGAAAGAGAGAGGGAAGGATTCATGAGGGCGGTTCAGGTGGATGGGCTGCAGACCAGGAGGGCTCTTACTTTTATACCATGACTGCATATTGTGGGAAAGATGTGTCCCTGCAGCCACAAGGGAAAACAGGAGAATTTTTAACAGAGGTTAACTAGCACATGTTAAGATCCCAGTGCTGAGAATACAAGTTGTAATTTTAGTATGTGGCAGCTGGCTGAGTTAAACCCTAGGTTAGCGTATTGCAGCAATATAGTATTCTGGCCATGTTTTGTTTGCCAGGAGAAAAACCAACCAAACAAACAAAAAAGAAATGAATTCTGTGTCTGTGCCTTTCTTGTTTAGGTTTTAATAATAGCAAGTGGGGCAAATTCACCAGCTGCGCAAATGGATTCAGAGCTACTTCAGTCAAAGGAGTCGCATTTGCTCGTGGCAGGAGGGGCTTTTTCACATGAGGGTGGCAATGGCTGGGAAGCAGCGAAGCAAAGGAGAGCCTGCAGCTGAGGTCTTGTTTGCTAGAGGGCTTAAACTACACTGATTTAAATTCAGAGTGCTGCTTTCTTCCTTGGCTGTGATAGTGTTTGCCTCGATGCGCTCTCTGAAGAGTTGGGGACTTGTCGTGGAGAAATGTAGATGAGTTGCTTGGAGCTTAAGCACACGAGACGAGGAAAATCTCGGTATGAAAACAAAACTGAAAGAGTAAGTCGCTCGTGGCATATTCGGAAAAGGTCCGTCCTTGTGAGCCGTGCGTCCTTAACACATGGCGTTAGGGCCGTTGATGTAGGCAGTGCGGTTGGGCTGCAGTCCCCTGGGGACACGGTAAGGTTTTAATGAAATACAAAGCGCTGCTAGGGTGGTTGGCAAATCATAAATGTGACTACTGGCGTAAAGGACAGCATAGTGCAGCGCTTTAGGTTCTTCACATTACAGTAGGCTGATACCTGTCATGTACGCAGGGTATTGTTGTCCCTGTTTTGTGTTCTTAAATTACTAAGGCCTATTAACCACGTGCAACTACGATACCTGTATGAAAACTGGCTTCTCAACCTGCAGAGCAAAGGATTTGGTAATGAAGTGAATTCCCTTTCCCTCTGCGTGGTTAAAAGTGGATGTTGCAAGAAACTTTCAAAGATTTTTAGGTACCTGAACCTGTTAGTTAATGGGAATGACATATCCTAATGCCATTTGCAAATTTTCCATTTGAAAGTTTACCTTTTTTTCATTAAAATAGTGTGAAATGTTCATAGTAGTGACCCAAACTTGCTTCATTTAACCTCATTACAAATGCAGACTCAATTCATTAACAGCGTGGGTTTGAGATACCTTCTGTGGGAGGAAGAGGGTTTATTCTCAATTAACGGCACCGCCTTCCTCCCTCAGTTTTCTGTTTCTATTTCTGTACCGTGAGGCTTTGTGATGTTTATTATTATTTTGCAAGGTTTGGGTTTCCTTGAATCTTAGAAAAAAATGCAGACGGGGACAGGATCTGTGTGCGCAGGGCAATACAAGCACAGCTGGTGGGGGGGAAGATGATGCAGCGTGGGTCTCAAGCTCGCAGCCGAAGGCCAGGAGCAACTTTTCCATAACTTGCTGCTGCTTTTGAATGCTTGAGGTGACTCTTTTCCTCCCTGTAAGTTGGTAATCCTGCAGGATAGCTGGTTTCTGACATAATGTCTGCATCTGTTTGGTATGAGAGAGTATTGGTGTTGGTATTTGGGTTCGAATAGCATTGTGTTTCATATGAAGCAAAAATCTGCTTTGGAAGAGTATTTCCATAGTCTGACGAAATCAAGCCTGTGCAGAAAAGGTTGGCTGGGGAATTTCCAGTTCTTGAACTAAGAAAACATGAGAGTTTGTGAATCTGGACGGAACCATAACCTCTTTTAAGTGAATACTGGCATTATTATATCTGTGCTCTACTAATGAGTCATACAGGGAGAACAGGATCTCAGATTCAGTTTGAGATTCTCCAGCTTGAGATAAGGAATAAAAACAGTATAAGAATTTACAGGAAGGGAGTGGATAGTATTTAAACATTGCTCCATCCTTCCTAGAGAGACTGCGTAAACTTAAACAGTATTGGAAATGACAGCTGAGATTAAAACAGGTCATCTCTTGTGAACACTTTCACAATATCCCCGTTTCTGTGACACTGGAGAAAGCCTGCTGTTGGCAAGCCGTCAGGGAGAACGTGTTTCGAAATGCATTGTTCACTGTACAGCAAACACGAGCAAGGATGTTCGTTGAGAGTCTGTAAGAGCCCCCTGTTCACTCGTGCTGTTTACAAAAACCCTCTTGTCTCTCGAAATGCAAGTCAGCCAAACTGTGGTTTAAAGCTCTTGGTCTGGATATCTTCCTGGTTTGTGTAGGATGTATGGTAGTCAGTACTACAGTCTGCAGTATTTCATCCTGAATGTGTGCTGAAATACTTTTCCTTCCTGTAACTTTTTCCATCCTTGATCATTCTGGGCGAGCTGATTAAGGATGGGTTGTGGCTGCGGAGGGGACAGTATGCAGAGAAGGAATATAACAATTTCCTGCAGAGAAGAAATTCTACGCTGTGACAAGGCAAATAATAATAATAATGTTAATGACAGACCAAATTTATATTTGCAGACCTTCCTATGTGCAGTTGTGAGCAGCATTAAAGAAATAATGAGTAAGAAGGGTCTCCGGTTCCCTGTGCAGGTGGATGTGGGACTGAGCTGCTTCCATCACCACTGCAATTTTTTTCCTCAGCTGTGGAACATCCTAAAATGCTTCCCCTTTTGTAGGGGAACTTTTCATCTTAGATGGCTTAAGGGGAGTTCCTTCAGCTGTTCTTGAATTAATTACAGCACATCAGCTATGAACATCGCACTCAAGGCAGTACTCTAGTGCAACCTCTGCTTTCCTTGTGAAAGCTCCTTTGCCTTGCAAATGCTTCACGTACCTCATTTATCACATTAAGTGCTTTAGCAACCAGGAAATTTTCCTGAACCGATCACAAATAAATGTTTTTTGGGGCTTTAGAACAGCATTACCTTCTAGAAACTTTGTGGACAAACTCAGGAGAAGTTACTGTGTTCTAGATCTGCAGTCATGGAAAGCAATAGCATTAGAAAAGGAATATTAGCAAAAGAGATATATTTTTCATTTTAAATTATACCCGGCTTTCTTAAGAAAGCAAATTAAATTGCACTTAACCAAAGAATACAGATAACAGTATTAAGTACAATAGAACATTTTAATTACTAAGAAAAACAAATGTACATGTCTGTAACTATAATTAAAGGAGTGCTGTATTTGCTGTGCATTAGTGTGACTTGTATGTCTGCAAAACAGTAATTGACATAATTCATCAATTGTTTTGGACTTGACATTATGGTTACTGTGAAGCTGTACGAGAAGACAGGAATTTGGCGCTTAGCTGCAGACTGTTTGACAGGGTGTCTGACCACTGATGGAGCATAGCTGTCATTTGTCTTTATCATAGCCCAGCTTCAGAGTCGCAGCTGTGCACTAGGTAACTTTGTACCGATCGCCGATGAGCTCTCTGGTAGCTCTCAGCGTGTTTGCTGGATGCCTTCAGAGATGGCCTGCTGGTCTCTAGTTTTTTGTTCTTCACTGTGGGATCAGGGATGTGAGTGGCTCAAGAGCTATCGTGGTGCTGAGGAGACAAAGCAATACAATCTCTGCTGAAACGAGGGCCGCAACATCGCACCTTTTCCCTGTGGAAGTGTACTGGGTGCAGAAGGTGACCAAGAGGGAAGCCTGCGGGAATGAATGGGAAGAGCCTAAGAATGAAGAGGCTGAGTGTATTTCCCAGATCTAGTCCTTGCACTGTTTTTTCCTCTAGCTTCAAGACATTCAATGACAGTAAAATAGTCTTCAAATATGGAAAAAGCTTCTACAAGAAGAAAAGAAGCAATCTGTTCCCCATGGCCCTTGTGATAGAAGAAGAGTAATGATCTCAAAAAATCACAGCAGGGAAGAGTTGGTTAAAAAATTAATTTGGCCACCTCTTCCACACTGATTCCTGTGAGTCCAGGGTGGGCAAACCCTGCTGTTTGGGGGGCGATGTGGCAGACAGAAACCCATCCTGGAGATCACCTGGGAAGTCCCTCCTGAGCAGGCAACGTCAGCGGTGCAATGGGCTCCTACGTGGTCACTCCTGACCTCTCCAAGGGAAACGAGCACATCCAGGTAGGAGATGATTCCTGGAGGTGTAACCAGCTCCCAGTCTGTCCTAGGGTTAAGAATATGTATGATGAGCTAGTACAGACTTCTCTGTTTCCAATCATCTTGAATTCATTTTCAGCCATAGTTTACCTATAGCTGTAGTGGCCAGTAGCGTCGCTTTGTTTATAAAAAATACAAAAAGGTAGGAAGCTAATCTCTTATCACACATAACTTTGCACTTTTTTAGCCGCACAGCGAGGTGGTAAAAGACAGCAGGCATTTCTTACACGGTGGACCTGGTCGTCCTGCTGCGTCCTTTCAGGTACAGAGGAGTCAGTTCCAAAGTGAAGCAACGTAGGATAGCTGCTTGTTAATAGTTAATGAGCAGCCTTGGTTTGAATGCACATTCCAGAGATGCCCCCGCTGACTGCAATAAAATGCAACAGACGGTGCTTTTCGAGGGGATTACAGCAGTCCTCATGTGGTGTTGTAATGCACAGGGCTGAGGGCTGGGTGACTTTAATCACTGGAGAACTGTAAATTCACTGCCTGCTATTAGGGGATGAACTTTGAGTTAAAAAAAAAAAAGGCAAGTAAAACAGGTAGGCTAGTCAATTTACTGAGCGTTATTGGCAGAAACATGATTTGATTGGCAGCCAGTGAGAAATCACTCTTTATGCAGAAGTACCAGTAAGATTTATATTGCATGAAGGATAGATTATAGTTATTGTATAACCAAGTGATATATTTGATTGCGTAATGCTAAAGTGTCTACCTAAGCAGTGTTGTGCACTAAGTTATTTGTTGTATTTGAGATACTTTCATATATGAAGTTGCTAGTCATAGTTAATAGGAACCGTCTTGTTAAAATAAGCTGAAGATTATGAAATTGTGATAATCCAGATGGGTTCTGTGCAACCACTCAAACAACAACAAAAAAAGTATTTTTGTTTTTCCTGTGGGCCATTTCGCAAATGTCAAAAAATATCTTAAATTTGATTTCTTTTTTCAATAGAGTGATTCTAGGATGCCTGACAGTTTTAAAGAAAGTAAATCTAAGCAGATTTCATACCCACTTAATGCAACAGATTTAGTAGTAAAAATAATTCTATTTTATGTGCAAGAAACATAAAGGGACTAAGGCGATGTCTTGCATGTGAGACTGCTAAAATCGTTCAAAAGCTATGCATGATCCCGAGGAAAACAAGAGAGCTTCGTTGCCGTTCAGAGGGGCCTAAGGCAGAAGCAGTATTTGTTTGCAGTAGCTCATGCGGGAACGTGCCTGTGCACACGTTTTCCAAAAGGCGATAGCTGGGAAGGCGCACAAGAGCAAACCTTTGAATTTGCATCGCATTTCTGGTAACAGGCAGAGATCGGCGGCGTGGAGAACCGCATGGACCTGGGAGAAAGGCTTCTCAGCAGCAGAAAGCAGAGGAGAGGGCTTAACTCACAACGTAGGATTTTGCTCCTTAAGCCTCTCTTCAGTACTGGAGAATGTTTCCTGGTTATCCAGCTGGGTTAGCGATAACACCATTCTTTGGTATACATGCCCCTGATTTACTTTTATTTTCACTGACTCCCTGCTTTCATTTTGAAACTTCTTGATTTTCTTAAGCTCAAAGAAAGCTGCCAGCTGTCTTGGGACATCACCCTGAGCCGTGGAAATCTGAATGATTCATTAGCCTCCGAAGAGTGAGCTCAAAGCTTGAAACCCTTTTCAGACTCTCAGTAAAAGACATGGATTACGGGGGATCTCGGTTTCCATCTCCCAGTGAGCTGCCAAATTCCCTTCCCTGCTCCTCCGGTTCTTATGCCACTCTTCAACATAGTGCATTAAATAACATGACTAATATTTGTCATGTGTTACTTGTCCTTTAGGGCCTCTGTGGAGGGAGAAATATGTGCATTGTTTTGACTGGCTGTTTTAGGGGGTTTTAGTCTAAATGTATGTAACTGTGTATGTTAGAGATAGCAGGTAAGAACGCATGGGGTAGGGTGTGATTTGGGTCTGGAGCACTCTTTACTTCCAGAAAAAGTTTATTCCAGTCTGGGGCTAATTCCTAGAAAACCTCATTTTGCAGAACGACTCTGTCTTTACTGTCTAATGAGCTCGTGGCTGTAGCAGCAAGTGGTGGGGCCCGGTGGGAGCAGATCTGTAGAGCAAGACGGTGCTGAGAACTGGCTGGCCGCGTTTGGTGGCTTTTTATTCTGACTCGTCGTGGTCCGGTGCGACGGGAGAGCACCCTTTACCAGGGCACCAGGGCTTTTCCTGGGGCATGTCCTACAATTTTGCTTCATCCAGAAGAAGTCCAACCCTGCAAGGTGAAACAAAGCTCAGGAAGCGGGGAAGACTGTGCAAAACCCTACTCCTTGTCGGAACTAAACCTGCGGTGTGGCTGTACCCCCCAAAATGCTGTTGAAAAAAGAAACCCCCTTGTCAGAGGCATAAGCCCTGTGCTAGAAGGTGGCATTGCCACCGAGAAGCTTTACCCAGGACATTATTTGGCACATCTAATCTTGCTATTTTATTACCCTGCTAATAAGAAAAACAGTAATACCACCGCTAGACATATATATACCACCACGTACACTTTATATATTGTGGTTTCTTCTCTGGTTAACTTATGGACACTGACCTCCCTCTCTGCGGCACTCATGAACCAGAGTACGTCTTAATGTGCCTCCTGTGCAAATTATTTTTGTTAGTTCAGCATGTCTCTAATAATCAGTCTCTGTAATTTGGTTTTCTCCATTCATTGATTGCCCCAAATATGATTTTGCAATGCAAAGATCCCCTAGTCATAACTACAAAAATGACAGGCAGTACTTTTTGTAATCTCTATATTTGACGCATGAAAGAAGGCTAAATTCCTGTTTGAATAAACAACATAATAAGGTTATTGAGAATAAGACCATTACTATATAAAATTATGTCTAAGTGGCAGATATAATTAACATTGGATTGTAATTACACTAATTACAAGTCACATTAAGATACTCCAGTAATGACAAAGTGAGCACCCTATAATTGAATGGAATAAGCAGGGAAACATGCTGCTCACACTAATTACCTAAATGAGCTAATATGTCTTCAGAGTGACAGTCATGCTCACTGTTATTACACAGGCAAGACAATTTTGTAAGTTAAAAAAAATTCTAATTTCCTTCCTTCCTTCTCTTCAGGACCCATTTCAAATCATCAGCAGCTTCAGAATTTCTCTCTTGAGCCAAAAATAGAGAGATCCCACAGTTCAGGCCTTTTCTAATTTTGTTCGGCAAAGTACAATTTTCAGGGTTACACTGTGATTTTGCCATATTCCTGCTGCTTTAAAGTAAAATTTGGCTTGTTGTGTGTTTATTGGTAGGCTCCTTTGACAAGCCAATCCACTGTGATTTTTTTCACTCGTCGAAATTCGAAACAAACAAAATAATGTAACTTAAGCTCAGCGTGCTCTACAGCATAAAGCATACTTATTTTGTTGGCTCCAGAGTAACAAATATGGCTTATAACAGTCTGGCTCCAGTTGTGCCCTTGAGAGTGGTAAAATTTGAATTATTCAAGGCAATTAGTGGGAGCATTGCAGTGGAACTCAAATTTCAGTTCAAGCTTCTAAGAATAAAAACTAATATAAGAATAGGAATTCTACATATTGTGGAAAAAATGCACGTTACTTTTTTCTTTAAACACCTCCAGCTGTCTGGGGCTCTGAGTTGGGAGGAAAAATAACATAACAGACACTTTAACGATCTAGAATAGTTTGCTAAGAATTAAAAACTAGAGCCAATGCACTTCATCAGATTGTCGATACTTCAAACTTATCTGAAAGATTTATTTTTATTATTTTTACTTTATGTGTGATTTGATTCTCAGGGACCCAGAGTACCAACGATTCCCATTCTTTTGGTGATAGCCAAAAATCTGAAGCATATGGTTTCTTAGCAATATTTCTGACTGTTGTTGTTTATTTTTATCCCAGGGCGTAGGAGGTTCACTTGCAGAGCAACTCAGTGCCAGCACTTTGATGAACTCTTTTCCTGTCACCAGGAACGCCATGAGTTTTTAGGAAGCATTTGAGAGAGGATGAGGAGGTAGTTGAGTGGGATGGTGTCCTCAAATGTAAAGATACGTCAAAGCTGCTTACGAAAAATGTAATGTGGGGGGGGGTGTCTTGAAGGCCCATCCTCCCCTATAGAGAGTGGAGAGGAGAAAAAAGGTGATGGAGCCTTGGAAGCTTAGGTCAGGGAAAAAAAAAGACCTGGCAAAGAAATTAGGCAATTGGTGGTTTAAAAAAAAAGATGAAGTCATACTGGGGTTTGAGTTTAAGAAGTAAGGGAGATTTGCAATGTTCCTGTCCTTGGAAGGTGGTTCTTTAGCAGAGCTGAAGAAGTCCTAGGGGAGGGAGGCAATCGGGACGAGAGTTGGAGGGAAGGGCCACCAGGGAGAGATGGCAAAGCAGCTCCAGAGAACTCAGAAAAAAAGGGGGGAAAAGGAGCAAAAAGGAGAAAAAAGGGGGAAAAAGGAGAAAGGGCAATGGGAGGAGCATGGGTAGCACCAGGCATTTTTAAGATGACAGGGGCTAAATGTATTTTTGTACCATGAGGGGAAAGAATAGGAGAGCAAAATGTTAAGGGAATGTGCAAGGAAGGAAGAAGAAAAAGAGTGATCATGAGGAGGATTAGGATTGGGGCTCGAATGGGACACAGCCAGCGAGCGAATAGGAGCATTCAAGGCAGAGAAATAACATATTTCTTTCTCTTTTCCTTAAAGAGACTATATGGAATTAGTTCAGATACAGATAACTGTGTTCTAGACAGTGAAAAATTTATTTGGCTTACAAAGAATCACCAGTTTGATGGACCCTTTATTATTTTAATAAATAATCAATAAAAATAAATAATAAATAAAAACAAATCAATAAACATCCTTTATTATTCTTACAGGTTTGAAAAGAAAATAGAGGATAAGCTCCTAGGTCCACTTAAAATGTTTCATCTGGAGTCCACCTGGGTCCTGTGTTGCCTTATTCCTGATCACACAGATTCATTTAGGGACTTACTTAGTTAATTTTATAAACATGTAAATCCTTCCTTACGAAAGATGGAAGTGTCAAAGTTGACAACACAGTAGCAATCCACACTACTTATGATAACATATAGAAAAAAGAAATAAAATAATATCTGAATTTATACTAGCAGTTAGGTTGATTCATTAATCTGCAGGCATGATGCAGATATGTGTTTTACAACCGTCTAGCAAAATGACATTGCTCCTATTAATTAAATCCGAATTTGAACAAATAAATGAAAAATTATTGCCAAAATATATAAGTACATTTAAAAAAAGACCTCCAGTAACCAAAGTTTTTTTGATTGAAAGCATTATCCATAAAAAGTTACCTGAGAATTTAAATTCCAGGGAAAATTGTGATTTAAATTCACAAGACCATCAAATGAATAATTTTAACAGATTCTCAGCTCTTCTTAAACAGATGACTGTGTGTTTGCAACTGAATGTTTGATAAATGAAAAGAGACAAAATGTTCTACTTTTCAGCACATTTTTATCCACAGCTGGTGCACAGACTGAGACTGAGTGTATGTTAGCTTTAGCCGTGATTTTTCAAGTTGAGGTTTACTATATTTAGCTCTACATATATTTAGAATTGGTGGAAGTAAATTTTTTGACTTTGGAAAATGTTGCTGAGCTGGACTTTGGTCCAGCTGAAAAAGATCAGTGGTGCTTCTTGATCCCACGCCTATGATGTAGAGAATTATTGGCTCCAGGGACCCCGGCCGAACCCTGTGAGAGGTTTTCATCGCTTCTAATGGCAGAGTGAAGCAATCGTGAGACACGGTCCTTCCTTTCCCGAATACGAACACAGAATCCGACACCCAGATACATCCTGTTGTAGGCTCTGTGCTTTAATATATTTGTAACAGAAGGTACGTAACTGCTTATTAGGATTGTACAGTATGTTTGAGGCATATCGTACACATTTGGGAAAAATAAAGATACCTGGGGATTTGCTTAAGCATTTTTAATAATAGTTAATAAGTTAGAAAGTATTTAACTTGGCAGAAACTTTTAGTATATATTTTTCTAAATGGCTGTTTGCCTAACTAGTATGATAATAAAAAGGCAATTTCATGTTCCCATTCCTATTCAGTAGGTGTGACTCTGCTTACACACCTGCTGTAACGTTCCTTGAGTCATCACAGTAATTACAAACATGCTTAATTTCATGTAGATGCTTTATAGATTCCCTATTAAACATATCCTTAACTTTCACAGGAATAATTGTTATATACATTCTGCTAATAACTTTCTATGTGGCTGTGCAGAAGTTTTTCAACGTACTGCTTGCATTTCCATCCGTAAAATGGGGTAACATTGCATTTCTAGCTACTGATTGTGTTCTAGTATTGGTATCGATATTGGTAGCTATTCTCAATTTGCTAAATGCTGTGCAAGTTCTAGCTTATGAAAATGTTATGATAAAGCTGTTGAGTAAAAACATTATTTGAATGATTATAAAATAAACAGCTCAAGGCTCTCACCATGCTAATCAAAACACCAAAGTTAATTTAGTTGTTATTTAGATAGCAATTCATTCATCGGCGAAAGCAGAGTTCACAGCCACTCAAGATAAATAACAATCACTAAAAAAAGAGTAATTTATTCCAATTTGATTATATCAGCGTAAGCACAATACTGCTGGACTGAATAGAGAAAATTGAAGGCTCTGTAGCACTTCCACTATAGCTGTCTCTGCCAAACTCCTTTAGCAAAGGTGTTAACATTGCCCTGGGTTGTATCGGCATTTACTGTAAGGACAGCCACCCTACCATCAGCCTACTATCTTTCTGCTAACACGTTGCTCCGTTTTCTTAACACCGAGATTGGTGTAACGTGCCTTATCTATGACGTGGCATAACTGCACCTTCTGTGTTGTAAAAATACAGAGAAATTTGTCATGGTCTGCGTACGTTCACCGCCTGCTTTTGGCTGGACTTCTGGTCGGTCTTGTCGAGCAGCGTGTGGTCCAGTTCTTGCACATATCCTGGTGGTAGCTTCACTATGCATGTATTTTAGGCTGCAGAAAGAAAACATCCGACTCCGCAGTGAGGACAGTAAGGGTTCTTAACCTGGTCAAGCTCTTGCTTCGCTGAAGACGTGAATTAAGGTGGCGATGGGCACAGCCTGTGCTGCGGAGGAGACCTGCATCTGAACTACATTTGGCAATATCAATAATAATCCTCTCAGTTTACTCTGTAATTAAATATCTTTGGTGAGTCACTTCTTTCACATGATGCGAATATTTACGACTTGTAAAGAATATGATATCCAATCAAGAAACAGACTTTTCTGGTTAGCATGGAAAAGGATAGACATCTGAGAATGAGAAACGGGGAGATTGTATTTGCTTAGGAGAACAGAGAGACTTTGACAGTACAAAATGTCCTCCAAAGCCAGCCCAAATCCTTGCTTTAAGAAGCCCAGCTTTTGTTCAGACTTTTATTAGAGAAAGTGGTGACTCTCTAAAGCTCTGTGTGATGAAAAAAATGCGCAGAAGTATTAGACGTCTGGACTCAGCTGCTTTGCATTGCGACGTATTAGTCCCTCTTTGGAGCTACCAGGCTGAAATTCCGTGCTTCTCAGCCAAATACGAATTTAATATTGCCTTGCTGATGGACGTGTGGTCCTATGAGAAGAACAGATGTCCTGCCCTTTGAATTCCCTGCTCCCGCAGCCTACCAGCCAGCGGGTTATCCGTCGTCGCTCCCCTCCACCGGCACCAGCTGTGGATGTATTGAAAAGGAGGAGAGAGAAAACACAAATTTGGTTATAGCCCGCTGAAGTGCAAAATGAATTGATGTGCCTCTGTCCTTTCAGAGCCGGCACGGCTCGTGATTTATGTTGAAGAAATCTCATTCAGGTTTTAGGGTAAGCAAAGAGGATCCATCTGGTGATTTTACAGCTCACGGACTACGGAAGGGACTGAATTCACAGCTTTTATAGCTCTGTTGTCTCAAAATCTGAAAACATTAAAAGTTTTTCATTGTAGGAAAATACTGCTCAGGAAACAGCCTACACTGGGAATCCAGATGAAGGGCAATTACTGACCAGTTTGTTGATATATTGAGTACCAGTCTAACTTAGTAATTTTAAATTTTACACTTTTTCTAAAAATGAATGACTGGGTGATTAAAACATCAGGTCTGATAACTGAGGCTGACGGGAAGCAGTGACCAAATTAGTTCACTAAATACTTATCCAACTTATTCAGATCTCTCTTGAGGAGTTCGAAGTGTTTGTGCCAAGGCTGAAGTTGCTTCTTGATAAGCTGAAGTATAGAAGACAGGCAGGAATCCTACTTCATAGATTCCTTCTCAATCTGGAAGTACAATTAATCCCTTCTCCCCATCCCCACCCCATACAATACTTGGTCTGATTAGTGCCACTTGTTTATTACTGCAATTCATTTATATAAATTGCCTCCTGTTTATTTTAACGTAAATCAACTAGGAATAGAAATATTCCCAATGTGGTTTTGTCTTTTATAACTGAGTATTTAATGTAGGAATGCTACCATTTTATAAAACCTGAAACCTGCTAAAAGGACTTCGTTTTTGCACCGTATCTGTGTGTAATGAAGCAGTAGAGGTACTAACAGCAATTTGGAATGAAAGTATATGCCTTGCCAAATTAAGAGATTAGGGGAAGTATATATGAGCTAAAAGCATCAAGCCTGTTGCCAAACAGCAAATGTGAGTTCTGCTTTTAATAAAAACAGTTCATTTGCAGAAAATAGGAGGAAATCTGAAAGGAAAGGGATTTTTTTAAAAACTGGAAAACTATGATCTTGCTTATTAGAAACAGTTGTTAAAACTTTAGAAATTAGAAACGGAAAAAAAATGAGCCGAGATGAATCATGCTGTAGATGAGCACATAAAGGAAAGGATGTTTTATGCTCTTTTTGTGCATATGGCTGTGTGAAATGAATGCAACTGTTACCAGCCATCAGACTTAGAGTAAAGGTGATGGTCAGGGTTTTATGCATTTTCTTGTTCACCTTTTTCTTGCGAAAATGACATCTTTCAATCCTTGAACCCATCTTTTTCATCTTCTTTTTGTGAAAAAGATGTGTTTAAGGCTTGAAACATGGCAAATCCTAGAGAAGGATGGCCTGAGGAGGGAAGTCTCTGAAGATCCCCATTGAGAATGTGCTCCCCATTCAGTCCATTGACTGTTAATGTTTGTTTTACCTTCAAAAAATAAATAGTTCTCATGTCTTGCACCAAAACTGGAGGACTCCAGGACTGCATGAGGTACCAGGTTGTCTAGCCTGACAGGACAGGGATTTTATTGCATCTTTTCTTCATCTTCTTGAATCTGGGGCTGATTGAGGACTTCCTTTCTGGAAGATTACTAGTAGAATATGTGTTTGAGGCCCATCTTGTTTTTCAGTGACCCAAGACATGGGCACATCTCAAGACTTTAATTTTTCTTATTCTTTCATATCTCCATTTCTACTCTGCTGAAATTCCATAGAAGCCTGAAATTTTAGCAGTACATTAATGCTGCTTCTTGCATATTCTTTTCCTTCCAGTTTCCTTCTGGAGTAGAAGGATGGAATTAAATCAACGTAAAGCTTTGCCCAGTCTGGAACAAGCTCTGGCAACTGGTCTGTTTTGCAGAGTTGTTTCAGGCAGTGACCTGAGAAGATCATGAATGTGGTACACATGTTGACAGCCCAAGTCTACTTTCTGAAATCTGTTTAAATGGCTTTAGTAAGAAACAAGGCGATGTAGTAACGTGTAACACTTAAAACCATAATTGAGTAATTTCAGTTATTTTAAAACTTTTATTTAAAAGCACAGAAGGGTGATGTGATGCGACCAAGCTCTTGCTCTCAGCTAAGGAGTTTCTGAAGTAAATTTCTGCCTGTTCCTCTAACACAGTGAATTCCTGGTGCTAGCTGTTTTGGTAGATTTACAACTGAGCGATACATTTCTCCATGCTGGCCATGCAGGAAACCTTTTGTAGATGGCTTCTGCCTCCTAGGCCACGGTTGTGGGTTGTTGGTTCTATAGCACAAATCAGTTTTCAGATGTTTCTGGCTAGTTTCTTCTCAATCCCTAAAATTGCTCTTTACTGACAATTTAAAAACTTGTTCTCTGTAATTTATACCATCTCTCAGGCTCATGTCAGAGGAAATGTGTTTGGAGTCCATGCTAAATCCAGAAGCTGGATCTGTGTTACGAAACTAGAAATAGCATTTTTATTGAATGAGGCTCTAGCTGATACGTATTGTGATCATATCCTGGGATCCTGGTCAATCTATACTCAAAAGGGTAGGTATCAAAAACTAAACTTTTGGGATAGAGACTTGTCAAAAACGGCCCTATCAAAGATATCCAGCATTAGTCTAATGAAATGAGACTATAAATTATGTCAGTGTGAAGTGAAACACTTAGTAGTTCTGCTGCACAAAATGGGACTGGCAGCATCTTCCTTGCTGCCATGTGATACAGTTTCTTAATTACAACCACAGCTGAAATGAGTAGTCTTTGGGAATTGGAAAGAGTTCATATAAGCACTTACATTATCAGGAAATATAAATAGTTTATTTATTCATAGGGCAGCTACCATCTTCCTACTATAGGTTTTTGATGGACACTTGTGCTGTCTCAAGCCACTCAGAATTCAAAATTGTTCTTTTGTGCAAGAACTTTATGGCAAAAGCACTATAATTTAATTTAGTATAATGTCTTTAAAACAATGATGTTTGTTTTTTGAATGAATATTTTATATGTTGTGTTTAATTAAAATAAAAGTCTGCTACTGATCTAGGAAACGCAAAACAGACTTGAGTTCGTATTTATGAAGTGTAACAATATTGGCAAGAAACAACTTATCTTGTTTATGAGACATGCCTCCCATTACCGCTACAGATTGCAGACGTTTTATTGCTGAGCTTTACATGGTTTACAATTCAACAAATGTAGCGAAACTGTCATCAAGAAAATAAGCCTATAAATGTAGGTTTGGAGGATTTTGTTTTTAAGGATAGTATTTACAGATCAAAATGTGTTTCCGGTAACTCTGCATTCTGGAAGTTTTCTTGCCTTTAAATCCCTGTAAAGACAGAGCAGCCCTTGGGAACACTCTTCCAAATACAGAAGGGAAACAGGTGAGTTTTTTGCATCTATTTCCAAGTTACTGTAAATGACAAAGCTTGGCTTGACTCTCTAGATGGGGGTCAATTGGTTTGAGAAGGAGGAGACTTGAGAAAATGAAAATACTGGAAAAGTATTGCCTGTGAATTTCGAAATTATTAGCTTTACACTTTGATCAGCAGAGTTGCAGACATTGGCTCTGGCCATCCCTCTGCTATGAGGAGTATCTGATTGAGAGCTGAGCTCCTGCGGCACCCCTCCAAGGCTTTCATAATACTTTGTTCTAACTAATGAAAGCACACCCAGGTCAAAGTACGACTCAAAACTTTTATATTTTTCATTAAAACATCTGACGACATTAAGTATCTCCTATACCTAGCCATTTAGTTGCATACCTTTCCAGGATACTCACTAGCATGGAGGATCTGTATTTCAATAATAATAATAGCATTGTGAGCTGAACACTCTGCTGCGAGAAGAGGTAATTAATTAAAGGAAGATGCTCGTGATGCCAGCAGATCTTATCCATTTTTCATGTGAGAAAAGGTGAGGTGAGCAGCAAAGTGGATGTGCCGTGCTCGTACCGTGCGGCACGGGAAGAACGGTGACTAAAATTCACGACTTTCTCCTTCCACACAGGGTGCACAGTAAGTGCAAATGCAAACTCTTGGCGGTCACTAGATACTGCGAAACCGGTCAGCTCACTCAGCTGCAGGGGTAGGTTTTTATAAAAAAATTGTTGTTTTGTTCCTTCCTATCCACATTTATTCAATGGAGACAAAATAAACAGGAACAAAACAGAATAAGTTCAACTACAAAGGGGTTACAAACCTCTAAGCACTACGGTGCAAGACTGTTTTTTGAGACCCCGTGCCTGTCTTTTCCTCTGCTCCGTTTCATCCTGAGCATGTTCCTTGCTGCCAAATTTCTTCTAAGGTTTTTCAGACGGCTCAAAATCCAGAGATTCATTATCCTCCGACTTACTCATTTTTCACGTAACAATATTTTGACCAGTTTAATCATCTGCATGGAGAGTGTGGAAGTCTTGGCAGCTACTTGGCATACTAAGATAGATTCCCCAAAAGACCAGATACGCTTCAGAAATGTTGGAGGAGAAGTGATGATATATAATTTGCTTATTAATCATATAAGAGAACAGAGTAATGTCTCTGCTCCTCACTTACTTCTCTCTCTGTCCCCAAATTCTTTCTGGTCTGAATACCTGAATCACCTAGGATATAAATCTCTGCATTGTTGTTTCATGTTTAATTGGCTCCATGTAGTCTTTAGAAAAGCAAAATGAGTTTCTTAACTGTTGTGCTTAGTCATTCTATGTTTTTGTGGCTTCTAATACAGTTATGTCAGTACTGCTTCTAAATTCATATAATTTTAAGTCTGAACAGTGCAAGTCTTAAATGCGTAAAGTAGTTGATAGCTTTTTACCTGCTGCGCACTAGATCAATTTTTTTCTTGTTCCCTTGAAAAAATAGTGAACTGTGCACTCAAGCAAGTTATGTGACCTTTATCTTCATTAGTCACTGTGATGTTGATGCTCTTTTAACATTTCGTACCTTAAATTTGCAAGATTTTTGCTGAAATAAACAGGACTACTTTAGATAGTTGGATTCTTCTTGGTGGTAAAGCTATGAGAAATTGAGCTTGTATTAGACAAAGTCAAATGCCTTTTCCTTGTGAAATGGGAGGCGGTGTGAAATAACACAACATATAGAAAGCTAGATATTATGTGTTCTCTGATGTCTACACAGACAGACATGTATCAGTGCAGAAAGTGATTATTCCAACATATTTCATATCCATATGTTTATTCCTCCTTTCTTACAAGGTGGCAGCTTGCATGTAATGAAAAAAATGTGCAATAGGCTTAGATCCATTGCTGCGTAAAAGCAGCAAGGTTCTTGAGCAAGTATGATCTTAATATTGGCCAGTATCAGAGTTGAATGCACTTCTGCTCTGCTTGTGATAGAAATCTTCAGTATCGGATGTAGCAGATTTAGAAGAAGTGCCCACAGCAGAATTCTGGAGTAGGGACAGACAGGTGGGTCACTGCATCTAGTTGGAAAATATAAAGGAAAAAAGGAGGTGAGACTATTGCAATGACTGACAGCTGCTGTGTTATTTTGGTCTTTCTAACTAGTTGCTTATTGAACTAGATAGAAAAGTACAAAGTGTTGCAGTTCTGTGCTGAGATCTGTAGCCTGTCCTAGTCTGGCTCTTACTGGTGTTAGTGAACAAAAATGCATTGGAGGTGTTAAGTGGGTTTTAGACGTAGATGGGGCAAAGTTAGTTGGCTTTTGTAGGTGCAGAAGGCATTTAGTGAATCTTTGAGTTAATATAGATATTAGTTATCATTATGTAAGGATGTAAAAACTCTACTTGTAAATACTGTTCATTGCACTACAAAATTTATTTTTTTAAATTTACAGTAGGCTATCGTATAACCTATTGGTTCTAATATAACTCACTGGTAGGTTATCATATAACCTACTGGTATAACATGAGGTAGGTAGGTTATAATGTAACCTACTGTAAAGAAGACTGAAAGCCTTAATGCTCACTTAGTAATTGAATATGCTAGATGTTTACTTTTCAGATGAGGACACACTTGAAATTTAAGAATATTCAGATCTTATCTTATATATTACAATTAATTGAAGCAATTAGTCTTTATTCTCATTCCTTTGACTAGCAGATAGACATTTGAAAGTCTCTTTTGTAAGAATTGCAAACAGCTAAAATCAATTCAATGAACATTTCTTTATTATTCACGTTCAAAAAGTTATCTCAGTTACAATACTGATACTTAACACTCTTAATGCTCATTTATGACACTCTACTAATGCTTCAAATAAATACTGTGCACTGCTAAAAGTTTTGTGATGCTGCAGAGGTTTACCTGGAGTTGAGAAGTAATTTATTGCTCTCCGTTCATTTGGGCATGAGGCTTGTTTGCTCTTGCTAGTAGGAAGTTTCCCCCAAAGCCAGCTCTTCTGGATAAACCCCTGGATAAATCCTGGATAAACAGGATACGGCCTGTTCAGGCTCCCCTGACATCTCCCAGAAGCCGGTCCCTTCGAACACAACTCCTGCTTGCACATGGATGTTGTCTCTGCAGAAAGACTGCATTTGAATCCAACTGGCTTTGGTCCCCTTCACTCTGGGTCTCAACACCAGACACCTGGTTTAGACCAGGACAAAGCACAAGTTTCTTTAACAAACTTTAGCAAAGAATTTAGGGGAGAATTTCAAAGCTTGTGATTGTTGCAAGATTTTACAAAAGAAACAATTCAGTCCCAATTAATTTGTCAGAAGCTGCTGCTTTGATTATTTCCAAATATCTCACCTGGAATCCATCTTTCAGTTGCAATCCTGGACGCCCTCCTAGCAGCCAGCTAGAAAATATTCTTCCAAATTCCAATAATTAGCCATGGCCTTCTCATTTGTTTTCAGTGCAAATTTATCATTTATATTTCTTTCCTTTCCTGTTTTGTGGCTTTGTTTGTTGGGGTTTTTTTTAAATAAAATTCAACTTCTTCCCCTCTTTTCAGATGTTTCTGGAATTTTTCAAGGTTCTCAATCATCTGCAGATCATGTAACAGAGAATAATAAGCGTGTAAGTGTTGTCTAAGCAGTGTGTGCTTAGATTTTGTAGCTATCCCCTACAGCATCTTTGGACGTGTTATTTATTACCAGAGTCAGGAGCACAACACCGTGTCCAGATACATCTCAGATCTGAAGCCCATTAAGTTTGACAGTGGAAGCTTTTTCTTCTAATGTAGCTCTAATCTCAGCTCCGGATGGCTTGTGACTAAAAGGGAGGATGGGGAACTTTTTTTTCCCTTCCCTCATTTTCTCCACTTCTAGTGCCTTCACTAAATTTTCTCCCAGGCTTTATCCCAGGGCTTTTATCCCGCTCTGCTCCCCAGCATCCCCGGTCCGGGCTGCTCCCCCTCCCGCCTCGCCTCTCCCCCCTGCCGATCCCATGGCTCCGGAGAGCGAACTCGCCAGCTGCAAAACCCATTTCCACTGTCTGTCCTTCAAGCGTGCCTCCTGTCAGGGTGGCTTTTGGTGACATTAAAGGCATTGCAGAGACCTATATTAATTTCTAGTCCCTCAATCCGTCTGAAGATGCCTCGCTTTTGTGTTGGCTGCTACAAGTGTGGGAGCAAAAAAACTTTTACGTAGAAAAGATTTAGAAGAAAGGTCTCAAAGATGGTAAAGCCGTTCTGTTTTACTGGCACAGAGAGTCACTCTTACTAGTTCAGTTCAGACTTCTGGCAGCTTGTTAAGCTGCATAATGCAGGAGCTTTGCTGAGATGACTTTTATTACGCTACGTGCATAATTATTTACTAAAAGTATTCTTTGTCTCACTTTCTAAGTCAGAGATGCCTGGTTACAATTCACTGTGTAGTCATGATCCTGTCTTTGTGGACATTTTAACGTACCTGGATAGCAGAAAAATACTTCAGGTGATTTTTTTTCTTTTCACTTTTTGCTAACATAAATGGTTACCCATCCAAGTATTTGACCATAAAACTGCATTCAAACATTGCAAATACAAAATATTTATTGGGGAAATAGCCTTGAAATGTCATTTCAAATGTTTGGAAAAAATTAAATTTGGCTCTGATGGGCTCTCAAGAATACTCGGTGCATACTCGGGGTAATATTTACATCTCGAATGAAGATAATAATAATAAGCAAACCCTCCCACTTTATTCTGTCAGCAACACTTACAAGTGTGCTGAAGGTACTGTAACACACTATCATGCTTTCTAATGACTATAATTCATCATGTGAAACTATCAGCTTGAAAATAAAATATTGCTACATAGCGTGGAGATTGATAGCCATGGCTTATTTATTGATTGCACTGAAAAAATGGAAAAAAGATTAATTTTTTTACAGCTGATAGCGCCAGGATAACTGATTTGAAATCTGCCATTTTCTTTTTTACAGTTCTGTATAATGTGGCTGCAACATAGAAAGATACAGAAAATATGGTGTTATGTTATCGCGCAAAAGCCAACTTCACATTATTTTTCTTTCCATATGTTTTTCAGTGCCTTAAATATTTAAAACAGTGTCATCACTCTTCAAAAATGAATATACCTGTCAACTTACCCGTATTAGTCCTTTAAGTCTCAGTCCTTGTCGTACTTTGAAGAGTCCTGAATTCTGTAACAGGAAAATCTTTTTGGAATAAGAGGAAAGCTGATTGAACAAAGCATGTAAAAGGGCAGTGTACTTTTTCCCCTAAATAAATCAGATGACATCTGATTTTCTCATTCCTACTTACTTAGTTTGAACCGAATGAGTGAACCAGATTCCTGAAGTTCATGGTCTCTCTGCTGAGGGGACAGCAAGCCGATAACAAAAGTGAAGACCTTAGACTGTAGAACGGGTCAGTGAAGCCTCAAATCACACAAAAAGTAGGTGTGGGGGTGATTGATAGCAACATTGGAGTGGATGCTGCAAAATGGACTAACAGATCCAGGAATGAATTTGGTGCAGTGTTTTGGTGCAGTGTAGGTATCTCCTCTTCCCTATGTGGGAATGTTTGCAATAGCAACTGAGAAGATTTTCCATAATTCTGAGTCACAATTATTGTGGATCAAATCATGTGCATTATATACATCTTGCTGGGTTCCAATTTCAGGAGTTTTATTTGGTTCCCAATTTGGTAGCCATGGTTACGACCACTCAAAAGTAATCTCCGCTTTTGAAAAAAATATAACCTTAATGTCTTTTCGTGAAAGTAAGAAAGCACAAAGACATTTCCAAGTATCTGTATTTGTTAAATTCCAAATTGCCTTTCTAAAAATACAGTTATGAACTCCTTGGGAATTAGAAAGAAGAAATCTATTTCAGAAAGCACATTTTAAAGTGATTTTATGCTGAAATGAGTCCTAAAATTCTGGCCTTTTGTTCTCTGTCATGGAGGCATAAGAGAAGCCAGTGATCATCCTTGGGTTACAGCGATCAGAATAAAGAACATATTCTGATCTTCCTTCTCCTTGAGCTTTTACTGACTTTAATGGAGCTCAGCATCTTTCTTCAGTTGCAAATTCAAGGACCAAACTGTTCCACTAATACCATTGTAATCTGTGGAGCTAGTTAACAGGTTATTTGTTTCTGTTCTAGCTCTAATGGCAGATTCAGATATGCTTTATAGGTTTTTAATCTTTTAATTCTCGCTTGCCTCCAAATTTGGAAATGATTAAATAGCCTAAGAATAAGAAACAAAATCAATGTCAGTAGTATAATAGCTATACTTTATTAAAAAAAAAAAAAGCTTAATATTTGGGGGGTATTCTGCTGTTAGAACTGGGCTTGAGATATGGCAGGAGGAATCTAGAGCTATTTGTAGTGGTGGAATTTGTGTCACTTCTCATGTTCTCTCCTATGGAATAGAATCATAGAATCATGGAATCATTTAGGTTGGAAAAGACCTTTAAGATCATCGAGTCCAACTGTTAACTTAGCACTGCCAAGCCCACCACTAAACCATGTCCCTAAGCACTACGCATCTTTTAAATACCTCCAGGGATGGTGACTCCACCACTGCCCTGGGCAGCCTGTTCCAGTGCTTGACCACCCTTCCAGTGAAGAAATTGTTCCTAATATCCAATCTGAACCTCCCCTGCCGCAACTTGAGGCCATTTCCTCTCGTCCTATCACTAGTTACTCAATAGAAGAGACCAGCACCCACCTCGCTACAACCTCCTTTCAGGTAGTTGTAGAGAGGGATCAGGTCTCCCCTCAGCCTCCTTTTCTCCAGACTAAACAGCCCCAGTTCCCTCAGCCGCTCCTCATAAGACTTGTGCTCCAGGCCCTTCCCCAACTCGGTTGCCCTTCTCTGGACACACTCCAGTACCTCCATGTCTTTCTTGTAGCGAGGGGCCCAAAACTGAACACAGGACTCGAGGTGCGGCCTCACCAGCGTCCAGTACAGGGGGACGATCTCTGCCCTGCTCCTGCTGGCCACACCAGTTCTGATACAGGCCAGGATGCCGTTGGCCTTCTTGGCCACCTGGGCACACTGCTGGCTCATATCCAGCCAGCTGTCAACCAACACCCCCAGGTCTTTCTTTGCCGGGCAGCTTTCCAGCCACTCTTCCCCAAGCCTGTAGCACTGCATGGCGTTGTTGCGACCCAAGTGCAGGACCTGGTACTTTAACGCCAGTCAAGGGGTGTTAAAAAATTTCTTGCTCTCTTCAAGATCTTTGGCAACTAGATCCAAAAGTGTGTACTATAAAAATACAAATATTCCAGATGTGCAGTTGGAAGGATATGATGATTACATTACTTTTGTTATATCATTAAGAAAATGCCACTTCAATAACTCCTCATAAAAACCCCAAAGTATTCGGTTTCAGAAACAAGAAAAACATCGCTAGGGAAATTGATGTTTCTTCTTCCGAAGCTACTCTCTTTGGAGATGGACTATTTGATGTCAGGTTTTGGTCGGGAGTTTCATGTCTGCAGGAGCGGTTGGTGACATTTCCATTTATGCCCCAAGGGAGGTCTTGCACCATGCTTCATTCTTTGTCTTTTTTTTGTAGCTCTTGTTCCTATCAGGAGTTATCCCTTATTGCTCAAGCAGTCTCTAAGAGGAGGGAAACATGGTTGTGCAAGTCTGTTATACACTCTGTGGAACTACATTTAATTACCATTAAACATACCCCAAATTCTGTTTCCTTGAACTCAGGAGGACCAAATAATAGCAGACAGTTTTCTTGTACAAGGTGTATCATTCCAGTTGGCTTAATTCTCCCCAATTATTGTCTGTGTGCATCCTTCCAGGGCCCATGCACAGTATTGTCAGCCCCAGGAATTCCAGTAGATTTTTTCTTCATGTGCAGCTCTCTTTCAAAATGAGGAATTGATTCACTTTCTTGAGAGCTCATCTCATTTCAGGAAAAACAGAGGAAGATAATTCTTGTAAGGAACATTACTTGAAGAGATGGGAGAACTTGGTTCTGTTCCCCAGATCTGTCGTGGGAGTATTGTATGATACTGCAAAAGCCATTCCATCAGTCTCATCTTCATGTTACTTGATTCTTTACACTACTGTGAGAGCCGTGGCATGAATGTTTGATATATTCAAGGTAATTAGAAAATTTAATATTCTGAAGAGGCAACAGAAGCTCACAATGTAGGAAGTTTTTACTGAATTGTTGCATTCTGTATTACCTGCTGTTGTCCGTGGTCATAAATGGCAGAAGTTGTGCTCCTGCTAATTACTCTACATATTTATAA
Organism: Haliaeetus albicilla; assembly: GCF_947461875.1. NCBI lineage: Eukaryota > Metazoa > Chordata > Aves > Accipitriformes > Accipitridae > Haliaeetus > Haliaeetus albicilla. The sequence goes on from NC_091486.1 coordinate 3,793,059, forward strand.
GATAATCATAACCATTTTTGCCACTTTGACTGAAATCCCCACATGTACAAATAATGTCAGCGATACTTAAGAAATATATTTGAATAAATCAGATTTCAAAGACGTTCATGTTCATCTATCTGTTAGCTTCACAGTCCCACACAAGGACCTCACCACATCTCATTTCTTGTTTTACATGTTTTTGACAGCATATGAAATGTCCTGAAATTTCAAATGGACTGATTTACTTTGTTTCCAGCTATATTTCAAGAACCTTAGTGTCTGTAGATGGTTTTACAGTGTAAACTAAAGTTGTCAGAGAAATGTAATTCATTAATGATTTGACAAAAATTTAAAAGCCATTAAATCAGAAGGCAGCATGTTGTGTTGTCATGATCTCTAGCGACATGGGACATCTATGATAATGTAGATGAGGAGTTTTATGATGAAAGAATACTTTCACTGGAGCCTTTCTTCCAGTACTGAATTCCTTCCAAAATGAGGGCTATGGGGGAAGCACACAGTCTTTAGATATATAGAAATGAATTGAAAAAATACTGCCTGGGTAGCTGTATGCTGTATGTTCACCCGTGCGTTGTATTTTATATTATTTTTAAAGTATTTCTTCATAGAGTAATACTGTCGAGTCTTTGCTAATACCATGTATGGATGTGAAACTGAAATTTGCACAAATAATTGGTATGAGATATCTCAAATGAAGGTATCGTCGGTGCTTTTCTAGACAAGAGAGGTTCAGCTAAGAGCGTGATGTTTGTTTTCATAGTTCTGCATACTTAACAATATACCAGGATTACTTAATTATTAGTGAAGGTCTTTATAGTCTCCACATTTTATTATCATTATCTATAGCGGCTATTATTAAGTGCAGAGAACATTGGTAAATTAGCAAATATTTCTACTACTAGAATTTAGTGTCTTCAAGGACTGTCACACAGAGAGAAAAAAGATATCAGAGCAAATTGTTTGACTGGATCATACCCTGATACCCTGATGAAGTTTGCTGATGATACCAAACTCAGTGGGGAAGTGGACAATTCGGAAGGGAGACCCACCCTGCAGGAAGACCTGGGTAGGATGGAAGAGTGGGCGAACAAGAACCTTATGAAGTTCAACAAAGACAAATGTAAGGTCTTGCACCTGGGAAATCATAATCCAGGAGCACAGCCCAGGCTGGGATCTACCTGGCTGGGGAGCAGCTCTGTGGAAAGAGACCTGGGGGTCCTGGTGGACAAGAAGCTCAATATGAGTGAACAGGGAGCTGCTGCGGCGAAGAAAGCCAACAGGATGCTGGGTTGCATCAACAAGGGCATCACCAGCAGCAAGGGCATCACCAGCAGAGATAAAGACTTCATTATCCCACTCTACTCAGTGCTTGTCAGGCCACACCTGGAATATTGTGTTTGGTTTTGGTCCCTGCTATACAAAAGTGATGTGGACAGGCTGGAAAGGGTCCAGAGAAGGGCAACAAAGATGACCAAAAGACTGGGAAGCCTGCCCTATGAGGAAAGGCTGAGAGAACGGGGTTTGTTCAGCCTTGAGAAAAGAAGGCTTAGGGGAGACCTTATCACCATGTTCCACTATTTAAAGGGTGGCTACAAAGAAGACGGAGACCCCCTTTTTACAAGGAGCCACATAGAAAAGACGAGGGTTAATGGGTACAAGTTATTCCTGGGGAGATTCCAATTGGACACATGAGGAAAATCTTTCACAATGAGAACAATCAGCCATTGGAACAGTCTCCCCAGGAATGAGGTGGATTCCCCAACATTGGACACTTTTAAGAGTTGGCTGGACAGGGTGCCGGGCTATCTTGTCTGGACTGTGCTTTTGCCAAGAAACATTGGACCAGATGATCCTTGAGGTCCCTTCCAACCTGGTTTTCTGTGATTCTATGAGAGTTTTTTGCAAATATATGTGCATATATACATACAGATACACATATATACATGCATGTATATACACACACGTGCCCGCCCCCAGTATATATATAGATAGATATTACTCTGGTGAGTTCCAAAAATATATTAGTTAAAAATAAATAAATCCAACATGTCCAGTCAAGGATTTGTTTTAAGCAGAAACTATAGCTCCCAGGACTTTGTTACTTTTTAATTTTGTTTTCGTACTACAAAGAGAAGCCTTTGTTTGCACTCAGGAAGAGCACCTGTGGAATCCTTAAACATTTTCAGGCACGTTTTAAAAGCTCATCCTTGTGGTAAAGATTTAATCTATCAAAGTGGTATAAATAATGTAGACATAGCCTTAGGTGTCACTTCTTCCCCTTGCAGGTCGGAAAATAACAGAAGTATCGCTCTGCTGCATTTTAAAATATTGCTCAGGCATAGCAGTGACAGGATCCTGTGCTATCCTTGAATTATAGGCATCTAACTATTTATTACTGATTATTTATAAGGTCCAAAACCACACGTACAAACCACCAGGCTTCTGACCAAGATGAAAACATAAATAGCAAAGTAGTGTCTTATTAAAAAAACAAAAAAGTCACACGTATACCTCTAAAGGTTTTGCTTTTCAAGTAATTAAAAAAAATTACTCAGCAGAGGTTAGTTGATTTATGTCTGACAGATGACATACTGCTTGATAAATGGCTCCTGAAAACTAAATCTACCTCTAAGACAAAGCCACCTCAGTTTTGGTAAGATTTAAGTAAAAAGACATACAGTATGCAACATAAAACATGCTTCAGTTACGCAGAATTCAAAAATATTAATGCTTTGCCAAAAGTCTGTTTTCAAAACAGAATCTAGCAGAGCAGCCGAAGTTATTGTAATGTTTCTGCACCAAAGTGAGTTCACAGTTCCTGCGAGGTCCTCCTGGTGTTTGGGAGGTCATTCATTAGAAGAAAAAATAGCTCCAAAGCCTTCCTTCCCATTTTCATTAAATATATGTGTTTTGTATCGTGTCTTGAAAGATGTCCTTTGGCCTGGATGTTAATGTATTATGAATTTAGATTAATTTAATAAGTGTAAATTTAATTATTTCATGTAGCACTGTACTTGTCATATAGCTTAGATTCAGAAAGGTGTTTTCTACTATAGACATTAGGATTGAGAAAGATGATAATTTATGGGTGAATGTTTCATGTGAAAGTACAACCGATGAAGTGCTCTACTGGTTGCAATGCACGTTTACAGTCACAACGTATGAGGCACTTCACGTGTAGCTTCCTATATAGGATGCACTTATAAAATGTGGTATTTCTTTCCCTCAGATATGCACATGTGAAAAGATCATTTTATAATGTGAAGACCAGAGTTGAAGAAGTCACATTTATCTGTTGCTGCTTCAAACATCCTGAGTTGCATAAATATCATGCTTTGTATGTTTGCCACGTACATATTGAAATGCGCGAGCAGAGCTCCCAAATTGGGAAACAAGTTTAAAAAGTGGGTTCAGTGAGTGTTTTGGTTTGCTGGGAGTCAGCATTGGTTTGTGGGTGTGCTTGGGAGGGGTTGGGGTCCCTCCGTGGGCTGTGTGACAGGGAAAAGAAGCCTTCAAAGGAGGGCGAGATGAAGGGGAGAACTGTGCTTTGCGGGTGATGGATGTTCAGGCATGTACAGAGGACCGCTCACTCCTTCCCAACTTGTATTGCTGGCCAAAACCAGATCAATGCAAGCATAATGCTGACACTTCCCCACATATCTGAAGGAACTGCAAGCCCAGACTTAACGGACACCTGCTCTTTCTTTAATTTAGCGTTTCAAGATAACCAAGCCTGTGAAAGGTGTTGCTGTCATGTCTTGTTCGCATCACCTTCCAGGCTGCTGCATTTGGTTTGGAGAGGTGGCTCTGGAGGGTCTGCTCCAGAGTGACAAGTGTCTCCAGGCGGCATTTCTGTGTCTCACCCTCTAAAACAGAGCTAGCCCACCTGCATCGCAGCAGTTCCGAGGGCTGGCCATCATTAGTGAAAGTTCAAAAGGTTCAAATATGTAGCGATGATTCATAAAATATGCAGCTGAAACTTTTATCCTTGTAAATCTGTGGGATATTGTACACAGATGGCTTTGGTGTCTGACCGGTGCAGTGTTAAATGTACACATTTTGCAGCATAGGAGTTTCCACAAATACTCTCAAAACCTGCAGAATGAAGGTGTGACTGGTCAGAGAGCCATGAAGAATAAGAAACAGCGAAACGCGCCAATACGCAGCATAGGGTTGCCGTCATGCATTCAGCAGGTGCTTCTTTGTCTCTTCTGGAGCCTCAAATTAATTCTTTGAAAGCTTTCAGCCAGATCACCAGTGGTGCAGAAAGATGTACAAGGGAAAAGGGAAAGAGAACAGAAAAAAAAGTGATTTTTCTGCTTCCAGAACTGTGCATGAGAAAGAAAACAATTGTTTTGCAGCTTATTGGGCGCATCCGTTGTTGAAGGACACGGCGCAGCTGGAGACGTGGCGAAACCTTGCGTGCATTACCTTCTACCTTGGGGTATATCGCTTCCCTATATTGCACTGGTAGGGTCTTGCACGGTGCGTAAAGGAAAGCAAAATGAGTGTAGGGAGGCAAATGCTGCTGGCTGGGCGCTGAGAAGTCCTGTGTGGTGGGAGACAGCCTTCAGCCCTGGCCCTTTGTGCTGCTGAAGAAGTGACGTGTCCCACCTGGGCGTGAAATGTGACCTTTTATGTATTCTGGGTATTGCACAGAAGCATTTGTATGCGTAATGTAAGTGGCTGAAATTTATTACAGGTCTTGCTGCAATTACCGGAGTTGATCTTAACTCTGCCATCGGCAAATATAAGTCAGTAAGATATTATTCTATCAGCTAGGCAAAAATCCAAAAAGTGAGGAACATTTGCTAAAAAATGTAGAACAGTTAGAAATATCTGTATTAGTGTAAAAGATTGGGTGATTTGGGAGTGTTAAAGGCATGGCAATATTTAAATAGAAAGTCGTAGATTGAAGAAAATAGCAGAGAAATGTCTGAGGCCTAACCTAATGCAATACAAGCAATTTTAGTATAAAAGCCCAAGGTCAGCAACAGTCTTGATGCTTTAAATCACATTCATCGCCAGTGGTAGTCCTGGGGTGAAATTTACCCCTTTAAGGTGTAAGTACATAAAAGTTATTTCTTTTAGCTCTGATGGATTTATCTAATCATACAACCAGTGTATCTCATCTCTGCCTCTGAAAATTAGTTTTAATGTGTCTCCTGGTTTTTACTGGTGGAAATGAGGTTGAAAAGTTCATGGGTTCCTGACTTACCATGCAACTTTTCTATAATGGAAGCCCATGCTGGCTCCAGACTTTGTATGTATTTTAGCTACTGCCTCTGTAGAGATGAAAAACTTCTGTAACCCTGTAAAATAATCCCTGCTAAACCTTATAATGCCTGTAAAATTTTCTAATTCCTGAAAACTTTTCTAACTCTCCCTTGGTTTCATGTGCCAAGGACTGAATTTTTGAGAAGGAGGTATTAAAAAGTGGGGGAAAAAAAATGTCAGCTATATTCAGTTTCAGGTACAAAAATTAATTAGCCAAAGAATTTCAATTTTAGTACTGGCAAGTCATACTAAATTAGCTTTCCTGTGGGAAAAAGAAAAGTTCAATTAAAACAAAAGACCTGTGTGGAAGAGATTCTGCAAACTATTTCAAGTTCAGTTTTCAGATCAGTGACAAATTAACAGGGATATTAAGATTTTATTCAGGTCTGCATTTTAAGAAACTCTTAACTATACCAGTAAGCAAAAGATAAATAGAGTCAGTTCTGCATGACTTCTGATATAAAAACTAATAGGATGGAAAATTACTATGAAGTAGAAAAAGTGCCTAGATATTAGATAATTAACACTGCTTAGTTGAAGTTCTGTAACAGTTGACTGACAACAAGGATATTCACTGTCTATAACCTGAGAGCAAAGTCTCTTTCTTTCCTTGGCTTGACAGAAGTGATTTAAAAACAGCAAAGATAATAGAAAGGACTGTACCACAAAGTCCGTTAAGAAGGACTTGCTCATATCCCATTGCCTATTTTAATGCTCTTTCCTACTCTCCTTCCTCACTTCTGCTTTATTTTTTGTGCTTTGGATATTTCTACTGATTTCTTGCAGCGTTGTAGTGCCCAGATACCTCGGTGCTGTTCAGAGCCCATCGCAACCAAGTGTTTTATACAACCAAACCAGATTCGTCTCATCTAGCCTGGAGCAATTGTGAAGAACATAAGTTCATAGTGGTTTTGGTCCTGGCTTCTTCTGTGAAGGCAGATGAATAATTCCTGAGATCCATATAGCCTAATTTAGTCCTTACACTCTAAGAACTTCGCAAAAATTTAAATTAGCTCATTTAGTCTAGCATAAGTTGCCTTTCCACACGGGCATCTTAGTTAAGTGCCTGACCTCAGATGGATGAAGTCAACAAGTTTGCAAGCTTGTTTGCTGAAGACAAGGTTTTGAAAAGCATATGGGAGCTTCTCATGGAAGGTCAGAGGCAATTTTATAAATCTTGATGAAATGACAGATCACAGAGAGGGTTTGCATAAGCAAGTGCAGTAGGTCAGTGGCAGAGTCTGGAGGACAGCAAGGGAAGTCCAATTTTATTTTTTTTTCTCTAGTGGTCTGCAGTAATGTACTGGAACCTGTCCCAACATGAATGCTTTCTCTGGCTACACTTTCTAGCGTGCAAGTAACAGCTGCTTTACTTTTGTATATGAAAATAGATAAGAACATAAGAAATGACCTACTGGAACAGGCCAGTGTCTGTCTTGGTCCAGCTTTGTGTCTCTGGAAGTGCAATAAGAGATGCTATTCAGGGAGAGCAAAATCTGGCTGCTTGAAGAACAGAAAGCACAATAGCTCAGAGCTGTTGGGAAGCAGAAGCAGTTACAATACCGAGGTTGAGACGACTTTCCTTTTTTGGGGTTTTTTTTTTTTTTTTTCTCCTAGATGCTGGGTGTCAGGATGACATCAGTAGTTCATTTTGACAGCTTTTTGGAGCTGTTGAGTAAGTATTTGTCCCTCGTATTTTTGGCTTAATGTGGAATAATTGTTAGGACTTTGGAGGGTTTAGATACCTAATTATGTTATTGCAGTTTAGCCAGTTACTGCACTTCACCTTCTGTTTGGCCAAGAACCCATGCAGGGACTTCCTTTGGTTCGGGAGATATGTGTTAGTTCATTAAGCCACAGAAATCTGCTTGCATGCGTGAATCCAAGAAAAACAGTGCTGGGCTGGATGCATTGCACTTTGAAGACAGCAATGAGTTCTAGTTGTTGGGTGTGGTGGATACTGTCTTTGGTCTATCCCCATAATCACACAGATGGATGGACAGTCAGCTGGATAAAAGGAAAATATCTTCACTTGGGTTAGAACAAAAGGAAGAGGTTTCTCTTGACCAATCTATATGTGCGCTTCTCTCTCTGATAGCCATCAGACTCAGTACTCAAGCTAGTTAGAGAAATTAGTAATTTAAAGTACTTTAAGAAGGCGCTTGGCTTAGACCAAGACACAGGCTTTTGTGGAGACCTCGTTTACCCCAAGCATGCTCAGAGCCCTCCCTGGTTTTAGCGCGGCTGAGCCTAAATTAACATTCCATTTTCACTGCTTTGCAGACACAGTCTATCTGCAACATGATATTTATCCGTATAGCTGGCAGCTGTGGTGTCAAGTGCTACAGATAGATGAGACCATTACTACGATACAAATATTTTCTTTTTCCACATTTGCTCTTTGAAGCAATCACACAAAACAGAGTTTGCAGCAAAGTTTTACAGGATGAGAGTCAAAATTCCTCCTCTCTCTCTCTCATATAAGGGAATTTGGACTCTATATAGTCCGAAGATATGGAGGGTAAGTTATTGCTTCCTGTTTTACTGGTCAGGTTAAAAAAGCAAGTTCCATGTGCAAGTAACTAGCAAAAAATATGCTTAAAGTAAGTGTTTAGCACTCTGGTTTGCATAATACAACAATTAATATAGATTTGCTGTTAAGAATACTCCCCAGCAAGAACAAATCACTCATAAATGAAAACCTCCTCTAAAGAAAAAATCTCTTTTATCTGACAAACTCCTGAATTAAATAATACTTGGATGTTGAAAGATCACAACAGGGCTGGAACAAAAGAGAAAAGTCTACTGACTGGAAAAAAGCAAGTCATTCAAATGTGCCTGGCAAAGGGTATTCCGGGTTTGCTGTCTTGAGCATTTTTACCTCATCACTCAGGCTGCTGTCATTTTCTGTTTGAAACAAAAGTCTTCAGACTTGCAAGCACAGGGTACGGCTACTTGGCTGATGTCTTCTTTGCATAAGGAAACCAGCATGAAACAAATCCGTCTCCTTCCATGTTGGTGATGAATTTGTGTATTAACAGGGTATATTTCAAGTGTTTGGGAATGAAGTTTGAGATGAGGGCAGGGGAGTTTGTGCTCAAAGGAGCAACTCATGCTCAGAGAAGGTCTGGGGCAGGAGAATCGGAGAAACTGATGGAGGGCACAGCATGGGAGGTATATGCTGCAGAGGTATGGGTGGACCCAAGTGTCTTCAAACAGCTGGAAGAAGCCTCCTAATTCCTATGGGGGGACTTTAACCATCTGCTGCAAGGACAACTGGTTAGGGTAGAAGCAATGTTGGAGATTTCTGGAGACTGTTGGGACAAGTTATTGATGAGCCCCCAGGATGGGTTGCTTAGGGGAGGTGCTCTGCTGGATTTGCTGGTGAGGAACGAGAAGGAACTGGCTGGGGATGTGCAGGTCAATGGCAGCCCCAGCTGCAGTGACCTCGGGATAATAGTATTTAAAACATTTAAAATGCTGTGGGAAGTGAAGAAGGGGATGGGGCCTCGAGTGACTTGATCTGGCTTTGAAGTTGGCTCTGTTTTGAGCAGGTGTTTGGACCAGAGACCTCCAGAGATCTTGCAGATGAGGTTATTCTATGAGCGTCTGGTTTCTCGGTTCTGTACCAAAACGGGAAATTACTAGAGTTTTAGTCTATGAGGTCAGATCTTTGTGCTGTGGATTCGCGTCAGTATTAGAGGATTTGTAGAGCTGTCTTTTCCTAACACTTTCCTTGTGTTGTTATCTGACTATGACCTTTCTGGAAATTGCACTGAATTTTGGTTTTGGTTCTTTATCACAAAGGAAAGGAAAAGTATAAAGCAAAATATAACACAGAAGCAGCTCTTCTTCTGACTTGACTTTTAGTCCTAATAGTCTCATCTAAGGGATGAATTCTCTTTTACTGATTTTGGCCTGTTTCTGTTGAACAAACAAAATACAAAGTAAATGAAAATTCATGTTCATGATGATTGGAGAGGTACTTATTGTGAACCTTAGGAAATAGCTGACTAAAATTTTAGAGCATTAAAATAATTTACTAGCCATAACTAAGGGTATTAAAATAGAAATGTTTTTAAATTTTCTTAGTATCTTACTCTTTTTAACACCTTCTTCTCTTGTCTTTCAATACAGACTCAAGTTAATGTTTTCATTCATTCTCCTACATTTGCGTAACGTTACAATGGTTGGTCTGTAAATATCACAATTATTTGATTATATGAACTAGATCACTTTATTAAACAAACAAGCAAAAAACCCACTACTGGTGTTTGCTTTTAGTAAAAATGTGTTTTACTGAGTTATATTGGGCAAACTTTGATCCAGCTGCATTGCTTTCAGGGGTTTTTTTGCTGTGCAAAGTGCAGTACTTGTACTTTACCTTAAAGGCTAAAGATGTGCTTGGGAAGGCAGATACCTACATCCAGGTTACTAGTTTGGGTTTTAGATTATTTCCTAAGAGCTAGAATTCTTACAAGCCATCAGATAAATTTATATCTAGCCTGGGTAATTGTACTGTCCCTACCAGCTTTCAAGATCTCTGGGAATTTTGGAGATATATGGATTCAGATGAAACCCTTACAACTCATGTTCAAATTTTGATCGTACTCCACTTTTGTCCGAAGGAAATATTCAACTTTCTTCTGTACTCCCTCTAGTGTTTAATGTACTATATGACTGAAAGTAGAAAACAAATACAGATTTGTATTCGCCCAAACCCAGGGAAAGAATTAATGTAATCTTTTCTTTCTCCTTGTGTAAGTTCCTTGAGGGTTTGCTCTCATGGGACTTGCAAACCCATTTAAGCTGATAGCAAATGTGTGTTCTGTGTCCAGCTGTGTTTGAAAAATTAGGGTTAAGTTGGGCTTTAAATATAAAATTGTTTCAAAATTTGCCATATACAAAATAGGAAAAAAGAAAAAGCCTTTGCTGTCAGTTGGTGCCTCATAATTAGGCAAAATTATTGGTATCTAAATTAATCTTATATTCAAGCATATATTTGTTGCAGTTCCTTACAGTCACATTTCAACTGGTGCTGGAATGAAAGACCTGGATGAAAGCAACTTGGATTTTTCAGTTACATAAAACTCTGAAAGGCTTTTACAAATTGCTTCTGTGTGGGAGGCAGCTTGCTGCAAAGCTGTCACTTGAAACTTTATCAATCAGAAGACAGTACCGTTTTTAATTATGCAGATTTTCAAAGTAAAATAACTTTTTCTTGCATGAAAATGTAGAACAGAGTCAGGTGAGATCTGGAACAATCTGAAAGATTTTGAAGAGTTTGCTAGGCTTAATTGAAATTGCTTGAGAATCTTGCTCTTATGAAGAAGTACAGTATACTTGAAGTGTTTTAGCTTTCTTCTTTAGAAAAGAAAAAAACTTTTCTCTCCTTGTATATTGTACAAATTGTCACTAACTTCTAATTATCTCTCTATCCAGTAAAGGAGTCCATCTCAGTGTATCCCTGAGTCTCTCTATAGTTGTAAAGATCTCCACGCTGCATTTTTATGGCCTAATTTAGGAGCCTTGAGTGCTAAAATAATGTGATGTTGTGGAATTTTCTGTCCATCAACACACAGCGAGGGCAGCAAGTGCTATGCTCTTTGCAAAGTGTCTAATAAATCCTTTCCTTGTGGAGACAGTTTGAAGTTCTCACCAAATAGGTAAAATTACTGCAGACATCCTGATGTTTGCTAGGAAACCTCAAAACCTCTCAGCTGTGCTTTCTGGTTTGACTGTTACATGAGATGCCATGATGTCATGTCTCCTATATCTTCAGAGAGAAGAAACAATGAGTTGAATTTTATGCTGCTTTAGCAAGATAGACGATTGGAAAGGAATGTGAATTAATCATGAACACTCCATTTTGCTAATGTGTTTTGTGATGGGGGAGAGAGAGAGTGTGTTTCCTTTTGCTCTTTTACTTTTTGGGTTGTTCGACTTCATTAGAAGTTGAATTATACTGTTTGTTCTCACTCTAAGAAACATGCATTGCTAACATGTCATATAGTTATGACTGATACGTTCTCTAAGCTTTCTTCCCCAGTGTTTATTGTGCAACAGAGTTGGCACCACTACCTGTTGAAATTTGATGAAAACATGACTTCTACCAGAAGGAGGCACTTCTAAGATTACTGTAACAAAACCAGTGAACAGTTTTCCCTCTGATTTCTGCTGGCTTTTCCACTGGCTCCCTCTTTTTCTAATTTTGACATCGTCTTCCATAATTTCCTCTGCTCTGGCAGTGCTGTCCTTTTGCTAAGCCTCATGCATGAAGTTTGTCTGAGAAATCCTACCAGTATTGCCTGGCACGGGGGTGACGCCAAGCTTCTCCCCTTCCCTGAGCGCGGCGTAGCTGGTAATAAAAATGATGGATTGCACCTCTCCTTCTCAGGTCCTTTCAAATGCTTAGGTGACCCAGTGCTCATGCTCAGCTGTATTAGGGTAGGGTCACAGGGCCTCACCCTCTGACTCTTTGCAGATTCCCTTTTAATATCGCTGTGAACTTGCATTGCCTTTTTCTTGTTCTTTTTATGCTTCAGCCTGGAGTTAGCCTTCTGGCAACTTCCCTTCCCCCAGTCGCTTTGTCTTCTCCTTTGGCTCTGTTTTAAATCACATTGTATTTCTGGATTCAACACCTACAAGGCTACGACCTCTTCAGTGAACTTGAAGAATAGGCTATTCTGTGGGTTTTAGTCTCTCAGGGTCACAACTGCTGCCTCTGCTGTCTGGGAGGAGGGCACATCAAAGTCAACTGTCCCATTTTTTGGCATTCAGACTCGAAGCCAAAAAAAGAATTGTGGCTGTATCTTTGGGAATTTATGTCTCCCAACCCATGAGTTCTTTTAGGTCAATCAAACAAAAGTGCCAGTGGCTATGGACGTGCTCTTTTATCCCTCCATCTCCTAAACTCCTGGCTCAGCAAAAAACATAATCAGGACTGTTGCAGATGTAGAGGCTGGACTCCAAAGAGATTCCTGCAGTGCCAGAGATCACAATCTCTGTCTCTCCCCTTTCCTTTGTGCTCCAAGACCTTTGAGTGCAAAGACATTTCGAGAGAAGCTCATCTGAACACTGGCTTTCTGTTCTCAGGCTGGCAGCAGAAGCCCTTGACTCCATCTATGCGATCAAAGGGAAAGAGAAGCTCTTCAGCGCAGCCCTGTACCACCCTGAGGCAAAGAGAAACTTTTCAGTAACGCCCTGTAGCACCCTGTGCGGAGCTAGCACGTGGAGCTTGTGACCCCTTGATGATCCGCTTTGGGAATTAGCATGCATCTCTTGGTGTCTTTGGAGCAATCACGCTGTTGCAGGAACCATGTCCAGAAGCTTCTCTGGATGCCGGTTAGTGGTGTTTGACCTTCCGTACTGCTATTCCCACTCCAACAAGATTTGAGGGGGACATTCGCCTTTGAGCCCGTTCTTGGCTTCTGAGACCAAGGAAGCATAGGTGTTCTTACAATACTTCAGAAATCCACATGGAAGCCAAATTCCTCTCTCTTATTTACTTGTCTGTGAATTATGCCTGGAAATTACCTAAATTTATTTGTAACTAGTTGAGCATCTTGTGATTCATAGGTGTCTTCCCAGTAGTACTGCAGTAGATGGTTATACACATCTAGCAAAGCCTCCAAATTTTATTTTCAAACTGCAGACTGTGAAGTGGGATTGACAGTTGCTGAAATTTATGGCATTTGTAGTTGTAAAAGAAAATGTACTATTTGAAGCAGAACCCCTACTGCATTTGGATTATAGGTTATACATACAGAGCATTTCTGACATTTCTGCGCTGCCCCTAATGAAGAAAGAAGAGGGGAATTCAACATTTAAAGGTTTGTAACTAAAAGAAGAGCTCTAGAAGTTGGAAAATCTGCTCTTAAAATTCGCTCACCTCATTTAGGGAAATGGGGTGATTTAAAATGCCATCTTGAGATTGACATGAAAATTTGACGACTGTATCAGCGACTGTTATGTAAATGGTTCTTGAAAAGTCTCTGGATCATTTACTCAGAGGCGTATTTAAAGCAGGAAATGACTTATGCATGCATTGTTTCATGAACTCATACTGTGATTTTTTTTTTTTCCCCAAGCTACTTGAAAGGAAGCTCAAAGAATTATGAGCGCATAGAAACCCACGTGATAAACAAGGGCAGCAGAGCAGGTACGGAGGTGACATGAAAACAAAACCTGGGAATAAATACTGAACAAACAACTGATACAACAAAACAAGCTGAATGAAATTGCTGAGCAAAGTCTTGACTTGGGATCTTTTCAATGTGAATGTCAGAAAGTCTTTCAGGAATTTCACTTGAAGACAAAATTAACACTTCAAGCTAAGATGTTCTGATAATACCTACCTGTCTTAGGCATTGATCTAGGGTTAACTCCTAGGTTGCTTAGGAAGGATTCAGGTCTTTTTATAGGGTATTGTCTGCTTTTAATCCTTGACAAATGTTTTTTTATGCTGAGGTGAGGTGGTTTTAGTCATGAAAATGACTACGATAAAACATGTCAACTGAATATCAGAGAAGGTACCAAAACACTTTAGTCAAGACATTACGGCTTGTATGGAGGGTAAGGCTTTTAGGCAATTTTTTTCTTGCTCCCATAAAGTTGTGTGAGAAGGTCATTGCAAGTGAATAACCTGAGCACGGGGAAGCACAGAGAGACATGAACTTGGAAAAGAGACCGATATGGCAGAGCTGTTTTTACAAGGTTTGTTTACACTGGCAGGCACTTTGCCTAAATAGGAGAGCTATTTCATTCCTGAATTTCCTGTTCTCTCAAGATTCTCTGTAACTTTGGACATGTGAGTTAACCCATCATTTGATTGTTTTCCACCTGTAAAGAGCAAATGCTACTCTCCCCATTGCGTAAGGGCATTAGGAAGGACCGAGCTACCAGCAGCTGGGAGCTACTCAGATACTTTAGTGACGTGAACCATATGATTGCCTAGATAATAAGCAAGGAGAGACTAATTCAAAGATCCTTTCCAATAATATTATTGCTGACCCCAGGTTCTGTAATAATGTATTTGTGATTTGATTTATTCTTTCTAGAAATCTTTTTAATATGTCTTTATTGTTTCTGATTTAATTAATCTCTATCCAGTTCTTCAGTTTATTAGGATCATTCTGTTTATGCTATCCACTAGCTCCTGTAGCCCACAACTGTAGTACAGAAGAGCTTTACATGTTATGTACCTTTGGTTAGCATAGTTTCTATTTTCTTTTAAATACTTTGTTAATTACCATGTTGCTCAGCATTGTCCTAAAAAAAGCTCTGTGGGAAACATCAAACCATCTCCTTGAAAAGTATATTGGTACAGAAATAATCACAAAGAAAACCCTGTTTGCTGAATGGGCTGTAATTGCACAATTTGTGTATCATCAGGTTCATGTTGGAAGCTGTGTCCGTAACAGAAAGGCACCATGGCCTATCTTCAATTGACTGTTTCTGCTCCTGTGAAAATGTAATTGAAGTATTAAACTTGACATGGGCTTTTCTTTAAGCTCAGATTCATTTCTAAGTTTACAGATAGAAGCAACATCTCTGATTTTATGAGTATGGCTTGAGTACACTTTTACTCTTCGTTCTCTTTTCTTTTTTACTGCTTATTAATCATTGCAGGTCAGTTTGACTAGATGGAAAATAAACTCTGGAAAAGGCTAAATGTTGACTGCAATGAAAATATATCTGTATACCTAATGGACCAGATGCCCCTCTCTACAGAGAGAACAGATTTTCTTCAACATGGAGGGTTTTTCAAAAGCTGTTGTCTTCTGCCCTCTAACAGACTAGCTTTGGCAAAAAAAGGAGGGTTATCTAACTCCGTATAATCAATAACTTGACTGTGTTTCCTTCAGGAATGACAGGCTCCTTCAGGTGTGAGTTTTCATTTGGTACCTTTTTTAAATCTATGCAAACCATACTAGGGCATTAATCTTCAACACTCTGGGCTTTTAAACCTGACAGTCCACATACAAGCTCCACTGAGAGAGGACTTGGTCTGGAATGATAAAGAGTTTCTAGTAAGGATGGCTTTGGCTTTGTGCAGGCCTGGGAAGATCAGGTCATTCTAACACTGACAGCGCTGACCCTCACGGACAGACTGACTGCCACTCCTTTGACTTGGAAAAAAAAATATTTTCAGAGAGCCCTGGGGCTTGCTATTGTGATATTCTCAGTTTTATCTGAGTAAATGACAACGAAAATTTCCAAAGATGTCAGAGTGACTCTGAAACAGCAATACCCTGTGGATACAAATCTGAATGAAACTGCTGCTCCCTACAGCTGCTGTAGTCTAGATAGAGAATAGCATTGATAAATTCAATATAGCACTTATGCTTTTGTATTTTTATTTGAACTTGTGATGCCTAACTCCATTTTGGAAGTAGAGCTAGAGAAACCTTCACAGTTTCATAGTTCGCATTCATTAATGGCTTTTAATTAATAAACTAGAGTCAATGTACTTGCCACAGCCATGGAAAGAGAAAAATGGCTCCGACCTCCTTGGGGTTGTGCCCCTGTCATCAGCTGTCCCTGGACTTGAAGGCGGAGGAGGAGATCCAGGGTCATGAAAGTGAAAAGGTATCAGAGATTGTTTCTCACATTTATCTTTGCCCGTTGTACAGGAGAGGCACCTTTGACCTGAAAACTCCTCCGTGCTATGTAATGATTGATTGTGCCATACTGGGATGAGAACTTATTTCTCATAAAATACAACTGAAAAGGCTCAATTCTGAACTATTGAAGTCCCTGTTTGCTCAGTGCCCCTTTTCTGGGGCTGATTTAGAAATGTCCTTGGAGGAATCCTGTCATTTTTTGCCTCCCTCAGAGCTGTCTCCAGCGTGTTCTGGAGGAAAAGGGCATGCTGAGCCTCCATAGTTAGTTATAAACAAAGATTTAGTCAATGTAGATTGGATTTTATGGTATTCTATGCATGAGCCAAACAAGAGAAATCTTGTGTTCGAAAAATCAGTTTGTGGCAGCAGGAAGAACTTAGTCATGTAACCTCTGATTTGCAGGAGGCAGAAAAGCAAGGAAGAAAACAGCGCTCAGAAAAATTAAGCGTAAATCAAGGCATTGTGGTTAAGATTTAATCCTTGTTTTTTAACAGAGAAAAAATGTGTAACTCAAACACTGAAGAGAGTACATTTATAAATCTGAATAATAAATCAAGAGAAAAAGCATGTGTTTAGACAAGGAAGTTTCTTGTGTCCCTCTTGAAA
The DNA here is from genome assembly GCF_947461875.1 of Haliaeetus albicilla. Lineage (NCBI taxonomy): Eukaryota > Metazoa > Chordata > Aves > Accipitriformes > Accipitridae > Haliaeetus > Haliaeetus albicilla. Next base: position 3,809,570 of record NC_091486.1, read on the forward strand.
TATATATATATGGTATTTCTTATTCATTCAAGTTAAGAAATAAGAACTTCAGGACAGTAAAAACAAAATTCTTCGCTTGGCTCCACAGGGTAATAATTCACACAGTTCATCTCCATGTGATCTACACATGTTAAAGAAAGATAAATCAAGCAATGGACAAGAGTTATTAATTGCCCACATAAAAGAACTTGGGGCTGACATCATGCGGGTGGAAGGGATGATCAGAGCAGTGGAGTTTGCAGAGAACAGTATCTGAAAAATGACTTTTTCATGCATCTTCCCGGATGTATTTTGCCAAGCCCTCTTTTGCCATCAGCTGCGTGTTTGTCTTTATGCAGGGTGTGGAAAAAGCTTTTAAGTGGAAAAAGGAGAATTAAACCTATTCTCCATATTTTGCTTCTCTATGTTTAGTCCCTTTAAACACTGGTAAACGACCGTCTTACCTTTCTTCTGTGAACATGGATCAAAGCCTGTTTTATTCAGTGCCTCCAAACACCTGATTATCTTTGGTACCTTTTTTCTTTCCTGTCTGTGTGTGAATATCTCGTTAAGATTGAGATTTGTCAGT